>NC_042979.1:11088281-11429114 GCF_901001165.1 Salmo trutta
CTATGGTGCTATAGTTAGCAACTCATTGTCAGGGTGCAGTTCATTCAGAACCAGTGATTTGCATTACTTTCTTTAACTTTCTCTAACCATGATAATACCTCAACCTTATCTGGCTCCACATGACTTATTCCCTCCTTCAACAGGGTATCTAGGGCAGTTCAGTTCAGTAGCATCTCCACTAGTGACAGGGGCTATGGCTTATTGAGTCAAACAGTTGCCTGGGGCCAATTCCATCGTTATCAACTATTGTAGGATGTGTCATCATAGAACTGTGGGGGAATAGCCACGTACTGCAACTTCTATTCTGCACTGAAACAGTATCAGTATTGGAGTTTTAGATGGTCTGGGGAAGATGAGCAAATATGTAATTGATTCAAACAATAAACATGACTATATTCATATTCCAAATGATCCTTTAATTCAGTTTGCAAAACCCACCTCCTAAATCTCCAAGCTGTCCCAATTCCCTGTTTCTTATCTGTGTGGCTCAACACCATCCCTCAACCCTCGATACTCACGCTGACTTTCCCTCATTGTCCAGTTTGACCGCGCTGGCTCCTTTCTTGGTGAGGAGAGAGGCCACCTTCTCCACCTCGCCGTGTTCCACAGCTACCAGGAGGCGCTCATCGTTTTTGCTCCATTCGTGGGCCTGAGGAGGGAGAGAACGAAACAACGTCACAGAGGCTAATGCTTCTCATTCACAGAGTAGAATGTACCTACTACCCTCCCACTACTCTTCCAAATCCTGTGGCAAAAAAACCACAGTTCCTTACCCATTGTAGACAATTAGCATAAAAGATTAGAGAAGCCATAGCGGTTGGTTTTACTCCACAGTGAACCTAGCTAAACACAATTCAGCCTGTGAACGCGGCCAGCCGTGTCTCTCTGGTAACCTCTAGTCTAGGTGATAATCCCATTTAGACTTAATCCTTAAATAGGGAACTCCCCATTACATAACCTGATGAACACAGTTCCATTATAGCTTAAAGGCATTATGGTAGCTTATGGGCATTAGACAAGCTGCACCAGGAGGTTGTTTCAACACCATTAACAGAAGATTGTTTCACTTTTAACACATTTTTTTTGGCCACGATGACGTGATGACCGTGGCTGTATTGCGTGACACTCATTCAGTTCGAAAACCTTAGGCCTATCCCATGTTTTCTTGCCTGAGTCCACGTGATCATATTACTGTGAAAACACAATGCCTGGGGGAGCCAGCTTCCCTCTGCTCCTAAACCATGAAATCAATTGCTCAAATAAATGCTTGTCTGCAGAGATTTACAAGGGCATTCATTTTACCAGAGCCCAGGGGCCTCATTTATCAACCGTGCACACGTTTCTAACACAATTCTGGCGTACATGGAGATTCTAGATTTGCGTGCGCAACAAATAATTGAGATTTTATCAAACTGTCGCTTTCAACATATACGCATGTTTTCATTGATAAATCAGAGGCATATTATATTTCTGCGTTCGCGTTACAAACCCCGCCTGGGAAAACGCCCTCCATTCGCCTTTTATGGTAACATAAATCCCCTCATTGGCTGTATGATTTGAAAATGTTGAAACTGGGTCATGACCGTTTCTAAAGCGCTTTGTCAAATTTGATCTTTTTTCAAGAAATTAGCGAGTGACATTGATTAGCAGCGACTGCCAAACACTGGCCGTGAATTTTGCGAAATGAACTGTCTATTGAACACTTGAAAAGTAAATGCTACAGTGCACACGTTATGCAAAATGCGAAATTGTTGTTCAATATTTTGTTTATCTAAATGTATTAAATAAAAAGCCCCCTCAAAAACTATTCATCAATAAATGATTGTGTTTCTATGTCCTGACTTGGTATAGGTTCTGAGATTAAACAGGATATTATGCTGCGCAGACTCGAGCTCCTACCCTAGCCATACTGTACCCTAGCCATACTGTACATACTGTACCCTAGCCATACTGTACCCTAGCCATACAGTCATAGGCTCACGGTCTTTACTTTCGAGCATGGTTGACTATTGAATAAGGGATTGATAAATGGTAGCCTACTAATTGTTGTGTATAAACCAGGCATGTGAGAAAAGGATACATGCCCTGCAATATGATTATGATTTAGGCCTATATAATAAAAGTAAAATAAATAGACTATATTATGCGACATTGCTATGCGATCTTCTTACCAACAGAAAATGCACCCGTTTTATCATTAGGCCTACTCTAATGTTTTATTAGCCTACCATTATTATAATTCCCGTGCATCAAGCACCTCTATTTCCAACTAAATAAAATTATTTGCTTGCAATACAATTGATAAACCACTAGAAGTCGTGCGTAAGCATGGTTTGAGAAGTGCGTGGAAATACGCACACTTTCCCGTCAAGTTCAACATTGATAAATACGAATCTTTGCGGGAAAAGTAGCGCACGAAAGGTTTAGGGTATGTTTTTGTGTGCATGCACCATTGATAAATGAGGCCACAGGAATGGTTGAAATGTCCCGAAAGTGACTAATGTCCCAAAACAGGGAGGATTGTTTTTCTAACTCAGCCGCAGTCCATTTTCACAACGAATTGCCCTCATTTGTAATCCTGACTGACTGTCAAGACGTACAGGGCTCCAGTCTGACCTCATAGTAGGTCACTGGCTGGCCACAGACTCTGCCCTACCCTGCCTGGCATGCTCATATGCTCGATGATAGCAACTATCCACCCATTCACTTCCATCTTTTTGGAGGGTTAAGGCACTGGCTTAACTGTTAGGATGATGGGAGGCTCAGTCTGGAATGCGCAGAGACAGAGAGAGAAGGAAAAGTAAGGTGAAGTGAGTAGAGTGGGAACTCTACATGCAAGAGGAGGACTATCCATCAGTCTGACAGTCCGCCTCTGTAACAGGGAGAAAAATAACACTGAGAACACCCCCCCAGTCAAGGTTCTTTACCACTCCCTCCCACACCAAAAACAAACCGGACCAATGCTTTGTGACTGACTCATGTACTCAGCTTTATGTGCTGCTCTGAAGGAAACTGTCTGGCCTGGTAGGTAGTATTAATTCTGTTTTTATTTGAGGGCCATCCTACAATAGAAGTGTCATTAAAAGTCAAGATGTCTATCAGACATCAGTATGTGGACGGTAGGAGATGATGCTTATTCCATGGTGTCCTTTCCGAAGCTATTTCAAAGCCAGGTTTACGTTGAAGCTATGTTATTAGTTCTACCTGACACCGACACGTGAGCAGGGGAAGGGGACCTGTTGAAGAGACCTGCGACCTCAGGTATGCATAGATGAGCAGCAGAAAGAGCAGAGGGGTCAGACACTCCTCTACTCTATCACTATTTTGGGAATGTTGTAACAGAAGCCAGCTCACAGACAGTCCGGGAATACCAAACCTTACCCAACACCGGCAAGATGCACTGTTCTGATCTGGTACACACAGCAGGGTATGACACATTCATCATCTATGAACTCAGCTCACACACAACTTTCCACATAAAAAAAATACAAATATATATATATATATATATATATATTATTATTTTAATAAATACTGTAGTGTTTTTGCGGACTTTACTGTAGTATTCACTGTAAACTCTTTGCAGAATCTAAAGTCTACACTTAACTATAGTCTAATTATGGCATTAAAATAAAACTGTAGTATATACACACTATAGTAATTAATGTAGTGCTTTTGTGGACTGTAGTATACTGTAGTGTTTTTGCAGACATTACTGTAGTCTTGACTGAAGTGATTTTGTTTTATTATCTTTTACATAGAAGTGGAAGCTTTCTCCTTGAGGAAACCTACTGGAGAACTACTAAAAGAGCAAATGTTCCATAACCTGTAGGTAGGACTGGGGTCTGAACGGATAGTTCAGAGCTTCAGCTCTTCTCTATAACCTGTAGGTAGGACTGGGGTCTGAACGGATAGTTCAGAGCTTCAGCTCTTCTCTATAACCTGTAGGTAGGACTGGGGTCTGAACGGATAGTTCAGAGCTTCAGCTCTTCTCTATAACCTGTAGGTAGGACTGGGGTCTGAACGGATAGTTCAGAGCTTCAGCTCTTCTCTATAACCTGTAGGTAGGACTGGGGTCTGAACGGATAGTTCAGAGCGTCAGCTCTTCTCTATAACCTGTAGGTAGGACTGGGGTCTGAACGGATAGTTCAGAGCTTCAGCTCTTCTCTATAACCTGTAGGTAGGACTGGGGTCTGAACGGATAGTTCAGAGCTTCAGCTCTCCTCTATAACCTGTAGGTAGGACTGGGGTCTGAACGGATAGTTCAGAGCTTCATCTCTTCTCTATAACCTGTAGGTAGGACTGGGGTCTGAACGGATAGTTCAGAGCTTCTGCTCTTCTCTATAACCTGTAGGTAGGACTGGGGTCTGAACGGATAGTTCAGAGCTTCTGCTCTTCTCTATAACCTGTAGGGAACATAATATATGGTCTATACTTGTCATGTACTGTAGGTTTCCCACTTATTGGGTGGCACAAATTGCGATATTGGGGGAGGGGAATGGGAAGGTTATATGCAAATTAATAGTGTAGTATTTATTATAGTTTACAAAAGTGTAGTGTTTTTGCGGACTATACTGTTTTTGTGGACATTACTGTACTATTTACTACAGTGATTTTTTTTTGCGGATAATACTGTAGTATTCTACAACATTCTATATATAGTAAGTACTACACATGATCGAGGGATACTACAGTGTGTAGTATAGTATTCTATAGTCTACAACAGTTTAGTATAGAATTATGTAGTAAGTACTGTAGTATTTTTTCACGTGGGTAAGTGGACAAATATGTAAAACAAATCTGAAAACCTCCATGTAATTCGTTTCCAACTTTTTATACATGGTAATAGAGGGCATTTGGATTCAGCCAACTGGTTTTCTATGAGCAATTCAAACTGAAAGCATATCTTACAGTATTAGATAACACAAGCCTAGTGGTAGCAATTAGTGAACACATGTTTCTTCCCTGTAGAACTCTAGCTCCTAAATAGTGAAGGGGTTATACTGTTAGGATGATCTGACGTTAGTGTTGTATGGTAGATTATTCCTCTTATAAACATCAAGCTCAGGTACTGTGCTGGCAGACTACAGTCATCTCATTGGAAGGCTATTGCTGTGATCTATAGATAATGAACTGAAACGTGACATACTGTATACACTCAGTGGCCAGTTTGTTAGGTACACCTATCTACACTAGTACCGGGCCAGACCCCCTTTTCTTCCATAACAGCCTGAATTTTTTGTGCCATGGAAACGTTGCTCAATTGGTATCAAGGGACCTAATGTGTTCCGGGAAAACATTCTCCACACTATTAGACCACTGCCACTAGCCTGTACAGGTGACACCAGGCAGGATGGGTCCATGGACTCATGCTGTTTACGCCAAATCCTGATTCATCCATCAGCATGACGCAACAGGAACTGGGATTCGTCGAACCAGGAAATGTTTTTCAACTCCTCAATTGTCCAGTGTTGGTGGTGGCGTGCCCACTGGAGCCGCTTCTTCTTGTTTTTAGCTGATAGGAGTGGATCCTGATGTGGTCGTCTGCTACAATAGCCCATCCGTGACAGGGATCGCCAAGTTGTGCGTACCGAGATGCCGTTCTGCACACCACTGATGTACTGTGCCGTTATTTGGCCCGCCTGTTCGCTTGAACGATTCTTGCCATTCTCCTTCGGGCCTCTCTCCTCAACGAGCTGTTTTCGTCCACAGGACTGCCACTGTCTGGATGTTTTGTGTTTGTCGCATCATTCTCGGTAAACCCTAGACTATGACGTGTGTGAAAAGCCCAGGAGGCCAGTCGTCTGAGGTACTGGAACCGGCGCGCCTGGCACAGACGATAATACCCCACTCAAAGTCGCTTAGGTCACTAGTTTTGTCCATTCGAACGTTCAACTGAACAGTAACTGAAAACCTTGATGCCCGTCTGCCTGCTTTATATAACAAGCCACGTGACTGGGTGTATAACGTCTGGGGGAAAAAAATACCCTTTGAAGGCTCCTACAGATGTCAAATATTACATATTGTGCACTGTTGGAATAGAAAAAAGGTACATTGTCAAAACAACATTTCTAGTATTATGTACTCATGAAAATGACTGTATACTGCATGAATTTGTCCATGGGATATGATTGAACAGTGGTGCTTACTGCTTACAGTGCTTTGTTTATAAATTGATTCATCCCTTTCTGTTGAAGCGCTACCTGAGCCGTGCTAGTGGAGGACTTGGTGACCTGCAGTTTCTACACAGCAGGGGCCAGGGGAAAGTAGAGCAGTGAAGTCAGCCCTGATATATACTGTAGAGGGCCCGGTGTGGCTGCTGGCTGCTAAAGTCTCTGTCACTATTTTTGGTATGCAGCGTAATGAGACACGGCTCTGCAAGAGATTTGGGAATAGCCAGTGTTATTCCAGTCGGCTAGGCTATCTACAGGCAGCTAGCTGAGGGTAAGGAAAAAGTCAAGCTGTAAAATGCAGCAGCTCATCACATGCAATCTCCTGGTCATTGAATCTCTGAAACAGTCAGGGGTGAAAGCAAGGCGCTACAGTCCAGTACGGCGTCCCGGCAAAATAAATAGTGGGGGCACGCCGTACCGGTAAAACCTGGGCCGATCACAATAACTAAAATATCAAGAAAACTGTAGGCTATTACACAACTTTTTATCATAACCGCATGTCAGAGAAATGTGCGAATGGACTTGAAAATGGGCAGTGGTGGAAAAAGTACTCAATTGTCATACTTGAGTAAAAGTATAGATACCTTAATAAAAAGTTACTCAAGTAAAAGTGAAAGTCACCCAGTAAAATACTACTTGAGTAAAAGTCTAAAGTATTTGGTTTTAAATATACTTAAGTATCAAAAGTAAAAGTATGAATCATTTCAAATTCTTTATATTAAGCAAAGCGGACAGCACCATGTTCTTATTTCTTTTTTAAATGTACGGATAGCCAGGGGCACACTCCAACACTCAGACATTATTTACAAAAGATGCATTTCTGTTTACGGAGTCTGCCAGAACATAGGCAGTAGGGATGACCATGTGTTCTCTTGATAAGTGCATGTTCTGCTAAGCATTCAAAATGTAATGAGTACTTTGGGTTGTCAGGGAAAATGTATGGAGTAAAAAGTACAATATTTTCTTTAGTAATGTAGTGAAGTAAAAGTAAGAGTTGTCAAAAATATAAATAGTAAAGTACAGACACCCAAAAAACTACTTAAGTAGTACTTTAAAGTATTTTTACACCACTGAAAATGGGTGGTACAGCCTACGCTCTAAAATGCGATGTGGTTCCACGAGAACTGACGTTTTGCCAAGGCAGGGATGAGTGGCCGACACTGAGCCATGTACAGACAACAGTGGACGCATTAATTCTGGCCTAATGACAATCGCCAAATGTCATGACACTTTTTGGTGTTGTGTGTAACGGGTTGTGTTCAAGACACAATAAAAAGTCATATTTAAAGTTAAAATTACAAATCTTTACGACTAGGCCCACAGAGATCCTCGTGAATTAATAGGGATTCTATATGTAATTCTATAATTAGGCTTATAAATTGTTTTTGGTGCAAGCATTGCACACCTGTATTTGTGGAGTTTCTCCCATTCTTCTCTGCAGATCCTCTCAATCTCTGTCAGGTTGGATGGGGAGCGTCGCTGCACAGCTATTTTCAGGTTTCTCCAGTGATGTTTGATCGGGATCATGTCCGGGCTCTGGCCGGGCCACTCAAGGACATTCAGAGACTTGTCCCGAAGTCACTCCTGCGTTGTATTTCACTGTGTGCTGAAGGTCGTTGTCCTATTGGAAGGTGATCCTTCGCCCCAGTCTGAGGTCCTGAGCGCTCTGGAGCAGGTTTTCATCAAGGATTTCTCTGTACTTTGCTCCATTCATCTTTGCCTTGATCCTGACTCAGTCTCCCAATCCCTGCCGCTAAAAAACATCCCCACAGCATGCTGCTACCACCATGCTTCACCGTAGGGATGGTGCCAGGTTTCCTCCAGAAGAAACGCTTGGCATTCAGTCCAAAGAGTTCATTCTTGGTTTCATCAGACCAGAGAGACCATAGGGTTTTGGTCACCTCCCTGACCAAGGCCCTTTCCCCCCCCCCCCGATTGCTCAGTTTGGCCGGGCGGCCAGCTCTAGGAAGAGTCTTGGTGGTTCCAAACTTCTTCCATTTAAGAATGATGGAGGCCACTGTGTTCTTGGGGACCTTCAAAGCTCCAGACATGTTTTTGGTACCCTTCCCCAGATTTGTGCCTCAACACAATCCTGTCTCGGAGCTCTACGGACAATTCCTTCGACCTCATGGCTTGGTTATTGCTCTGACATGCACTGTCAATTGTGGGACATTATACAGTATAGACAGGTGTGTGCCTTTCCAAATCATGTCCAATCAAAATAATTTACCACAGGTGGACTCCAATCAAGTTATAGAAACATCTCAAGGATGGTCAGTGGAAACAGGATACACCTGAGCTCAATTCCAAGTCTCATAGCAAAGGGTCTGAATACTTATGTAAATAAGGTATCTGTTTTTATTTTTAATATATTTGCACAAAAAAAAAATCAAAATACCTGGTTTAGCTTTGTCATTGTGGAGTATTCTGTGTAGATTGCTGAGGATTATAATTTTTTTTAAATCCATTTTAGAATAAGGCTGTAACGTAACAGAATGTGGAAAAAGTTAAGGGTTCAGAATACTTTCCAATGGCACTGTATGCGTCTTATTTTTCATCAATTGTTTTTTTTTTACAAGGTTAGAATTTTTCATCCACTTTGACATTCGAATATTTTGTGTAGATCTTTGAAAAAAATATACAATTAAATCAATTTTAATCCCACTTTGTAACAACAAAATGTGGAAAAGGTCAAGGGGTGTGAATACTAGCTTCATTTTTTATTAATTTCCAAACATTTAAAAAAAAACATAATTCCACCTTGACACTATGGGGTATTGTATGTAGGCCAGTGACAAAACATCTCAATTTAATCCATTTTAAATTCAGGCTGTAACACAACAAAATGTGGAAAAAGTCAAGTGGTGTGAATACTTTCTGATAGTACATATATATTTATATTCTGGACTCTGACATTGCTCATTCTGATATTTCTTAATTTCTTAATTTCTTCGTTTTTATTTTTTGGATTTGTGTATTGTTTTGTCAGGTATTACTGCACTGTTGAAGCAAGAAATATCAGCCTTTCGCTGCACCTGCGATAACATCTGCGAAATATGTGTACGCGACCCCAAAAAAAGTGATTTGAAGTTACTGACAGTCAGTAACAAACACCTTGGTAGTGCAGTAAGGGAGTGACCCAGACAAAGATAGTAAAAGTCAGTCAGTGTATAGCATAGTAAGGGAGTGAGCCAGACAGCCAGATAGAGAGACCATAGCGGCTACAGCAAGAATGTGCAGGAGGGTAAACAGGGATTACAGATTAATACAGATACATAGTGCAGCTACTTTAAAATTGTGGTAGTCCTGCTCTGGTCTGTTCTGTTCTCCAACACCATTAAAAAAACACTCACTCTGCACTTCTGACAGACTGGGGTCAAAGTCCACATTACCTTCCTGACTATTAGGCCTACACTCCAGCTGGATTTCACATGTCGACTAGCCTTATTCACATTTAGTAAATAAGTCTATCATAAAGTTGTTGATTGGAGCCTGCAAAAACATTTCACGGTTTCAAAGAGAAGTTTCTCTGCAGTTCCAAACCACATCCACAGTTCCCAGTTCTCTTTCATTTGAACCCAGAAGATGTCTGTGGAACTGTGGTTGCGCCAGCATTACTTCAACTGCAGTAGAACGGAGAAGATAACAAAACATGGAAATACTGCCGTGCTCTAGAAGAACGAACCAAACAGAACACTGAACAATATCGCGTGACTGTACGGTGTAGTGCGATAGATGAAACGGACACACAGGAGGCGGGATATTGCTGCAGTGGACTGTGAATGCCTTACCATTGCATTTGACAGATCTACAGTAGTGGACTAAGTGGAGCGGAATGCAATGCTCAAATTTCAAAGGGAGTGACATTCCATGGAATGGATCAAATTCAAAACCACTGTAATATGGGCGTGGCTGGATGCTGTGCCTCTGATAAAACTGCCATAAAACACACAACAGTAATCCCCCCCTCCTCCCCATCAAGGAAATGTGATAATAGTGCTTGCAAATGCTAGATAATAGTAATACACGCTTACTTATATAATACACCCACTCACCACACTAAAATGTGTATGTATCAGCCCTTGCACATAAGTCATGCGAGGCACGAGACTCCTCCCTGCTGCAGATTTTCACTCAAAAACTAAATCTAGAGCAATAGCTAAGTCGGCATACTGTATCCGGGCTGAATCAGCCCCCTCCCAAAGCATGGAAACACTAGCTACAGATTAGGCCACTGTCCATCAGTAGAAGTACATGGATCACATTAGTGAAGACATGGACCGGCTTGGGCTGGAATATGCTCTTTTGTCAAACGTGGAGACAGATGATCAGATTGAGTGAGGGGTTGGAGGAAGTTGCGATGTACTCAAACTAATGCAAAAGTGAAAGAGTAAACAATTGAACAGATTTTCACTTGGATTTGGATGCGTATAAAACTAAACCATGACTTGCTACATCCCTTCATAAACCCAGAGCTGAAAGAAATATTGTGTAAAATGGCCCAGTGGCTACCGGCTGGTCTGGGGTCTCTCTTGAGTCAGGGCCAGGCCCTGTAAAAACAGGAAACACTTAAAATGATCTGGAGGGGCTTGTGTGGCTAAATGACCATCAGGGTAAAGAAAGACATGGGACAAACATAACCACCCTCTTCGAAGAGTAAACATTCAGCCCTTATCTCTAACAGGTCTTCCTCAGGGGAACGAGAGGGGCGGGAACAGTTGTCCTCTGAGTAGTGTTCCGAAAATCTGAGTAATGTTCCAAAATCAACTAATGAAACCTTTTCACAAAACTGTATCAATATTGTTCGGTTTGATCTAATGCAGGATAGGTGGGCCTCATTTGGAAGTTTGTACTGTATCAAGCTACACACCTGCGATATTTCAAATTTGGGATTTTCAACAAATTGGATTGTTTCATCTGCCTATGAAACTAGCCCCATGATAGTCTCCCAAGCTAAACCCCAGGGTACAGACAGTGTGTAACAGTATGGTGTCAGCCCATAGGCAGGTTAAACATGTACCATCTCCTATACAATAGGCCAGTCAAACCTGTGAAAAGCATGAACTCTGCTCCCTAAATCGCTACACAATGGTCTCTGTTCATAGCCTGGCAGCAGGATAGCACACTGATAGAGAAACGACTCCCTTATGGGCACATTATATGCAAAATAGACCGTCTTTGCCATGAATTACCTTGACAGTATTTTTTAAAAAGGTTATTATTGTAATGTTCCTGAGCAAATTTTCCTCCGCACACCCCTATCCCTGATGAGTCCGGTTACAGTATGGTGTACAGGGGGACTACTTTATGTAAGGGCTGTGAACCTCACCAGACCTGCCGGTCAAAAAACCCACCAGGTGAACCCCCTGTCAATACTCTCTCTGAGACATATCTCAAAAAAGAAGGCTTGTTGTCAAACCGGATAGTATCACTTTAAATACTAATCCCCATGGCGAATATCAAAACGAGTTTTGAATGGAACAGATATGCACAATTGCATCATAACTGAGCAAAAGCATTTTTCTAACCAGCATGGAGAATTCAAAGAAAATTCAAAGAAAATAGACATGAATTAGGTGAAAATAAATGTTCACATCAAATGTTATTCCAAAATCTGTTCTAGACTCGAGTCCACTTCCTGTTCTCTGAGGCCCCATGTCTCCAATAGAAAAAATAAACGGAGACTGCAAAGTTGTAATTCCTTCAGCTACACTCAACGTATTTGTTTAGTTTTAGCCACTTTCTATTAGGAAGAAGGAAATGTCTACATCAGAAGACTGCCCCCTCAAGCAGGGACCTGAGTATCCGGCTAAAACAAACCGTTGATCCTCTTACCAATGTTGCCATAATAAAAATTACGCTTAAAGCTGAATTTGCTAATTCATTCCAAAAGATTGAGTGGTGCCTGTCAACTAAATCTGTAGTGCAGAACTTATTTAGCCACAGGTCATGCAAGCACCTTGGTCTCCTAGCTGTACCAATGATCCTAACTGTGCCACTCCCATTACAGTACAGCAGGCAACTGGGCCAACATCATAAACACACAGTAAATGAAGCTCACTGGGTCACACCAGCTTAGCAGCACAGCGGTCCCTGGTGATAGCGGGGCTCTTTACTGGATAGCAGAGATGAAGCATGCATAGGAGGACTTACTGCAGAACAGAAACAAACTACATAAGACCTACTGAGAATTGCAGATGCAGCATTTCTGGAAACTGCTTGAGTGTCCCACTCAACAAAGAGGAGGCCATCTTGCAAAGCTCTATCCCGGAAGCAATTTCCTGAGGGCAAAAGTACACTTAGACCATAATCTGCAGCCCAAATCGTATAAATAGATTTGACCTGGGGGGGTTATGGAGATTGTGAGAGGGAAAATCTAGGTAAAAGACACCAAGACCCCAGTAAACCATGTGATTACGAGTGTATGTTAAGCTCAACATGAAGCAGTCCATGGGAAGTGTGTTCCTTCAACTGTAAATACTGTGAAACAAGGCATGTACTTTCTACACAATAGTCAAGTATATGGGGTGTTCTGTTCTGGATTGTTATCCGAATACACTTTTCCATATGTAGACTTATTCTCATTCCAATGCTCACAGTTGTGTCACTCAGCCAGCTTCTGGTATTCTCTCTATACTGTTACCGTGCCAACTATTCAAGGATTACTTCTCCACACAATAACTGTAAAACAATAACTGTACTGTAAAAGTATACCTGCTGCCTCTGGTATTCTCACTATCGTGCACTGTACTACCATACCGGGTCTGGTCTGAAGGACTTCAACTACGGCCTGCTGGTGAAATCATCAGCCTAGATTTACACAGAGACCACTTAGTGCAGACAGACAGCAACTGTAAAAAAGTCACTCTCTCTTTCTCTTCTCTGGACCCCCAAGGACAGCCAAAACCCACGAGCCATGATTTCAATGTTTGGTTTATGGAGAAAGTTTTACACCGGAGCGCAAACTTGCTACAGGCAATACGGTTTGTTTCTCAGGCTCAGCAAAGACAACTGCACAAAACAAATGGTCTGAGGAGCAGCCGATGACCCGAGTTCTGACACCACTTCAAGTGCGTCCCTTTGGGTATTGTCTGTCTACCACCACACAGATGCATGTCTGTGTAGAAAGGGTGGTAAGTATCTACAGCATTACGATAAACAATGGAAATGTTCACTTCAAGCACTTCCTAACGCAAAGCACATGCACAATGTCCCCAAAACAATGCATCCTTTCTACTAAATAACAGCTGAAATTGCTTAAGCAATCTCAAATAGGCTCGAGCAGTATACATGACTTTGAAACTCCAAACAAAATAAGGGATTGGAGACCACAGAAAAATCAGAGTTAAACAAATAACATATGGTAGGTTTCAGACAGACTTCCACTCTCAGACATAGCAGTCGTCTCATGTTGTTTTCATGCAAAATAGTACATTTTCTCATGTACAGTATTACCTCATGGTATTAAACCTCTAAACGTGTGTTGAATGCACACCCTCACATTTAGTCAAATTAACTTTATAGCCTATTTAGACTTGCAATTGTAGCTAGGAATCCATTGTGTAGACATCGTGCAAAAAAATACTCTACTGTATATTGCCATGGCATCAATTACTGCTAAATAAAGAGGGAAGAAATTATAATTTCCACATTTCCTTTTGCTTCAAGTCTCTCAGTCCATCCTCTGGCTTCCCCATCCCCGCAGTGCAGACTGAGCTTAGCCAAATTACCTTCACTGTTTTTCATCTTGTAAAGGTGACGAGTAGCCAAGGCAGGGGTACAGACAAGGGACTGTTGTTGGAAAGCATATGTATCCTGCTATGGGTTTCAGAGTAAGAACATTATGTTTTCCCTCGCATGTGATCTTGGCAAAGATGCTGGTTTTCTGAACCACTGCAGTCGGTGGGGTAAGCACAAGGTTTATTATTGTGCAGGAGTTCCCTTTCAGTTACGTCCCACAAGCCGAGGCCTAAATGTCGCTTTTGATGCATACAGTAAAAATAAGCCCAGTACGAACACAAATAGCCTTTCCTGTTCAATAAATAAGCAACATTCGACTTGGAAAGCTCCCCATTTCCGGAAACACTGAATGCCTGTTGAGAAATTGTGGAAAGAAACAGCTCTCCCTCACAGAAACACATTCATTACTTAGTTTCCTCTTCTCACTCTATGCATTATGGAGGCGCAACTACCAAAATACCAGCTGAATCAGATGGACCAGAGGAGGAATGTTCTGCGAACAACAAATTAACACAAGGTTGCCAAATTGTGACAAATGGCAGTATGACCTTGTCAGTGATCTCACTACAAGCTTTTCACCTGGACTCCTTCAGGTCACATGTCACGCCTGCAGTAATGCAAGATGTGCTAAATCCAATAACTCCTACTCTCCTCTACTTAAGTTTCACTCTCTTCCACTACTCTAGTGGCATTCCCTTTATCAGTGATCAGTGGACTGTATCATTACCTCATTCCTGGCGATAATGTAACCGCCAGCCCGAGCCCAGGAACATTTGATTTATTACCACTTTTTTTTTTCTTTTTTTCATTGTCGCGTTCAGACAGACAGAATTAGCACCGCGCTCTAAACATCCACAGAGCCATTCTATACCATGCTCCGGGTCACAGTCAGCTCAACCTAGAATTACTGGGAGTCAAGCCTTCTGTTATTGACCAGGTTCCACTACTTTGTCTCTGCTTCTGTAAACAACTGATAACGAAACCACGTGGTGATAGTTTATTCAAACTGTCTCTGAGACCCCCCTCAGACAAGCCTCCAGGGTCTATCCCCCCCACACACACACACCCCACCAGGCAGCCCAGATTAAAGACCTCCTACACCGGTTTACTGTCACTGTCCCCCATTAAGAGGCCTTTCAGTGAGACGACAGAGACAAGAGACAGTGTGCGTGTAGCCTGCTCTGTGCTGAGATCATTCAGACAGCCGTGTTTGGTGACTCGAGGATGCATAATCCAGCACACGCATGAATTAGACACAGTCTGGAGGCTAGAGGGGATTGGAGGGGGCGGGATGTTGAGACAAGCCTTTGTTAATCCCTCTGGGCAGCCAGGGCAGGGTAATGCATCAACTCCAGTGCAGAAGTATGGTAGTAGGCTAGAGTCTGTCTGGGAGGGAGAAGGGTAAAGCAGGGACACGGAGTATGTTGACATGACAGCAAGATGAGCATGGTCACACATGGTTGTAATAGCTTCCAGTGTTGTTTACAATTTCTCTTCTCGTGACCGGCCAGACCGGGGGTATTTTCAATAGATATACCACAATAATGACTGGATCAACCTCGAGTACACATCCCAATATCTATATTTCAAATGAGAAATATTGTATGTGTAGGCGTGTGTGTGTGTGCAAAACTGTTCATGGTAACTCGGCCAGATCAGAAGGTAGCTACTGTAAACCACAGAGACCTTGGGAATAGGGATCTACAAAGACTCTAATAGCATAGTACTTCAGAGGCTTGGACTCCTCCCTGTCCCGCTGCGCCCAGCCAGTCTCATTCCCCTATGCTGCGCCGCTGCCAGATTCTATGATTGGTCACCTGCAGTTTGGCCAGGTCTCAAGCTCTCTCCTGATTGGATCTGTGGTCTAGATACTGCAGCTGTGGATTTCTGATTGGTGACTGGGAGGGAGCAGACTGGATATAACCTGGTTTCTGGGAATGTGCTTGGCCATTAGCCACAGAGACTTACTGAGACAGAGAAAAAAACAAGGCCCTCACTTTTGTTGCTATCGCCAAATGGGCTTAGACTAAAAACGCTAATATTATTCAGACACATACAACAACAAAAATTAATCAGCTCTTCTCCTTTACTACGACCTTGTATAGCTAGACACTGTAAGACACCTGCTGCTGATAGTTTACAATGGCTGCTTTTTTTTATACCATTGAAACTTGTTTTTAGACATGGCTCACTTGATATAACATTTTCCTTCATGCAACGTTAAATCTGTTTAATACCAAGCTGGGAAAGCACATTTACACCACCTGGCCCTGTCAATACAGGCCTGCTAGATGATCCAGTTCCAATTTGGGTTGTGAAGGCGCTTGCATTCCGTAAAACAGCATCAGGTCAACGGAACAGTGTCTAACCTGTATGAGCCAATTGCAACACAGTCTAGCCTAACCAGTAAGATACAGTTGCAGCAACAGAGGCTAACCTGTAACAGAGAGTTGCATACATACTAGATGACTAGACTCAATGAAGGTGTCAGGTAAGGACAGGTCTATAGGGGATTACTGTCTAGTCTGAAAAATATGCACATGGGCTACAAGAAACAGGGGGTAGGGGAGGAAGTGCAGAGGGAAGGATAGCTGAGACTAGGATGTATGAACTATAATGACATAGCTGGGAGTGCTGGGCAAGACCTTTCACTAATAATCACTGTAGACACAACTCCACTCCATTCCTGAACATTCTCAGCTGAGTTCCCTGTTGTAAGAGTGATTGACTTGAATGCCTATTGCAAATAGATCATTGCAGATTAAGAAAATCCTGAGAGACACATTTAGCATTGATTTGACAGTTAACATTACTGTAGTCCTTGGATAAAATAGCCTATTACATTAAAAGGACTATTTGGCAAATGGGTGACTACATAAAACGATTTATATACTGGCATTCCAGGTCTCCTTGTTTTGTAAAAGAATGAAGGTCTGGCTCTGGATTGAATTCCACCGCAATCTCAGGCTACCACACAGCCCTAAAATAGAATCAGGAGGATATTTTCTTTCTATTGCCCTTGATTAGCTTGGTATGGCTGAGGGAAGAATGGTCGTGGTCTGCGGCGCTAGCTGATCCACAGTAATCCCACTACTCTGACATAGGAGGAGGGTTTTCTCAGATTGTATGAGAGGGAAAGTCTAGCCTCATAATGGCACATGGTTCTGGTATTGACATCTAAACGCCACATGGAATACATACGGGCCGATAGTAGCATGTTAAATTCATAAGACGGGATCAATTGTATGCTAAACCAGAATTCAACAAAAATATAATATATCCGTTAATAAAGAAGGCAAGTCTACGGCTGGTTCTGATGGGGGTTTTTTCTTCCTGAGTGAGCAGTTTTGAACTTTTGTTTTGAATGTATTCAGTCCAAGACTCTACCATGACCACCAATGAGCGATGTGTTTCTTGTGAGGATGAGAGTAGAGAACCGGGTCACAGTTTAGGTCATTTACAATCTACTAACACTAAGGCAACCAGTGGAAAGAGTGAACTGTAGCCAATCTTGAGGACAGAAGAGGAATTTTTAATAGCAAAAAAAGTGTGAGAAGTGATTATGTGGGTGTGAAGTAGATGGTTACAGAGATACAGACAGACTGTTCCTAAGCAACCTAATGTGAAAAACACCCACGGGTTGCAACTCCCACTGTTAAACTACATTCATCAGCAATAAGCAATGGTTATGTTTCACCACAAAAGCATCAGACCCACAACTCCATTATCTGTGGCATTAATATTTGCATTTAGCCTCACACTTTTATAATTACAAGCTAATAGAGGTATCTAGGTTAATAAATCTCCCATCAGATTTGCATTATGCAAGAAAATATACCTTCCATGTATGTCCTATGATTTAAGGTGCAAAACTAGTGCTAAACAGAGTAATTTTCCCACAGATAATCCCACCCTGAAACACTTTTTGGGCCTCTTGGCAACTCTTAGTATTCCAATGACACAGGAGGAATCATCAACTCCTACATATTTCAGTGAAGGTATTCTGCATCTAAATTCTCTGCCTGTCAATAACATAGGAACGGTTCTGAAATGTAAATAGATTTATGAAAACCCAAACTTGAGTGTTCTACTCCCTGACTTTTGGACTTCTCCCCAGCTTCCTGATTAGGTACGTACTCCTCCGAGATGACGGAGGTAGCCAATTTAAAGTGTCTAAATCGCCCCCCTTCATGGCCACACTCTGGCACTAATGCGGTCTGATACAGGTCACCGTGACGACCGATGAGTCATACTCAGTGGAAGCTACTCACTTCCTGTAGGATCTTTAGAATACTCCCTGCCTGGAAAACTCACACCCAAATGATTCAGTCACAGCTATGGAGAAACTACCTATGGAGGCTGTTATTGAAATAGCTTTACGGCTGAGGGCTTCATTGCTATGACAGTCGCAGAGCCATACGGATGAAGGGATGAATGAAAACATTCTGTCAGGCAATAACACACCACCACCCCCCCAACCCCACTGACAAGTGATACATGTTCTTACGTCGCTCTTCCTAAACTTTGCTTTAAGGCTCTTCATGTTAAGCCTGGTCCATACAGTCTTCCCACTTATCCAGGAGAGCCTCTGAAACAACAACAACAAAATGCATAGTTACACATCTTAAACTTTTAATAAGCCTAACTGCTGAAAAAACTAACTCTAAATAGTATTTAAAGTGCAACAGGGCGAGGCATTAATAAAATGTGAAAACGTAATGTAATTTACATGATAACTTATTTGAGAGTTAACCCTTACTAGCATTAATATTATGTAACTGTGTAATATTAACAGTTTGCAATAGAAACGTGTCTTGCCCTCTGCTCATTATTCTAAAGGCGCCATAGCCTATCCAGCACTAATGAATGAAAACAAACTCATGGGACTGAAGCTTTTGGCTGCTACAAAGTATCAAGCGAGCGCTTGAGTCCCACCGCACGTTGGACGTGATTTTGGGCTGTCTACAGTAGCCTGCAGCAATAGATTACTGAATATAATGGCTACATTAATGCACAATGTTCAACGGCAAGGTTTTAGATTTTTTTATCCGATACATTTGTATCATTCAACCAAACTTGCTCGTTAGCGAAAGATACGAACAGAGCTAGCGAGCTAACAATTCAGTCAAGCATCAACTTTGTAAATATGAACACCGGACACTTACCCTATAAAAGTTGGACTCACAGAGGAATAGCCTGCTCTTGATAGACTACAAAACCTGTTCAATGCAGAGTTGACTAAATTGTCAGTCGGTAGGAATCTATTCAAATAGCATCGACACATAGAAAAGGAGTGGCTAATATGAACAAATAGACCACCAAGATAGGCTGTGCTGGCTAGGTTCAGGCAGAATACATTAAAAGTTGGGCTATTCAAGTCCCTGTCGCTTGACCGGGAGCTCTCTGATTGTTCAACGGGTTGAAAAGGTGACGTCATTCTTCCCTCGTGACCAAACTCTTCTGCATATTCCCATTCATGAATAAACATTTCGTACAATGAATGTGCAATTCAATTATAGTCTTGCTTTTATTGCAATTACAGGAGTAAAAACTGTTTACAACACCGACATCGGGGCGATCACACGTCTCTACTACTGTAGACAAGAAAAGCGTCTACACAAAATCACACTACATTTCTGCAGATTAGTGATGGGCATTCCGGCTCTTTTCAGTGAACCGGCTCGTTCGGCTCAGCTCACCAAAAAGAGCCGGCTCTTTTGGCTCCCAAACGGCTCTTTAAAAAAATATGTTTTGTATTTTTTCAAGTCAAACAGTTTGCGATAGTTTGACTATGATTGGTGTTAAAACAATTCTAATTAAAGTATTAAATGAAATCATACTCTACCTTAACCACAATCTATTTAAAAATGCATTGGTTTGTTATGAAAAAGAATGCTATTAAACATTTGCATTTAAAGTATAACTTTTTAATGTATTTAAACAAAGTGCATACAAATCTAACCATTCAAAACGAATACAATCTGAACAGCATAATATAATATTGCACCATATCAAAGAAAAATAAATAACAATTTGCAAAACTGCAGCATCCCGCAAATTGAAATACATGTAAAAAAGAAGGACGCTATTACACATGTGCATTTAAAGTATAACTTTTTTAATGTATATAAACAAATTGCATATAAATGTAACAATTCAAAACTAATATAATCTGAACAACATAATAATAGAATATTGCTCCATATCAAAGAAAAATAAATAACAATGTGCAAAACTGCAGCATCCCACTTAAAACATTAAACTGGTCCCTCTTTTCTCTCTCTTCTTTATTGCCATGTTATAACCATCAGCACACAGCAATGCTGACCATATTTTGCATTCAGATTTGCATTCAGAAATGCAAGCCGCCTCACTTTCGAGGGGCTGATGCGGTTTCTTCTTTCAGTAATTATTTGTCCCGTTTTTGAGAAGACCCTCTCAGAGGGAACGGATGTGGCCACTATGCAGAGTCTCCCTGTCATGACTTTAGTAAGCCGTGGGTAGACAGAGGCCTTGTTCTTCCACCAGCTCAGAGGATCTGCAGATCTTTGGAGGCGGGGCTCCTGCAAATAGGATCGGACCTCCATTGTGGCATCTGCTGAGGGATTCCTTCGTGCTGCATTCCCAGTTGCTCTCTCGTCAAACAGCATCCAAACAGCAGACGTTTGTGGCACTACTGCTGGTGCTTCTGCTCCATCTGATCCCTCTTCTTCCTGTTGCCCTGGTGCCTGCTGGAGCTGCCCCCCCCCCTGCTGCTGAGGTTGTTCTTCGAAGAGCCTCATCAATCGCTCTGGCATCACTGAAGGCTAACTTCTTAAACCTGGGGTCAAGTGCAGAAGTTTCTGATAGCACGTGATTATATTCCATTCTGTGGAACTTTCTGTCCATTGATGAACATAGGGTGTCCATCAACTCTGTCACATGTCCTTAAGTTACATTTGCTTCTCTCTGGTGGCTGGCTGTGATTAGCTGCAGACCCTTAAGCAGGAGTATCATTTTTGAGGCTGACACAGCTGAAAAGAGAGAACAGTAACTTATTAGTTCAGGTTCATGTTTTGTCTACTGATACTACATTCTCATCTACTGCTCAAATACATATATAATACTGGATTAAATAATGATGTAGTAATAACTGCTTACTGTACCTTTTTCCACTGATCTCCACAGTGACCTGTTCAAAGGCTTCCAGGACTCTGCACACCTCCTCCACCACCTCCCATTCCTCTTGGGTCAGAGCATCAACAGGTACATTGACAATGGCCAGGGTAGAGATGATGGCATCCTTTGACTCAAGAAACCGCTTCAACATATAAAATGTTGAATTCCACCTTGTAGTGCAGTCTTGTTTAGGCCTCAGCTCAGGCATCCCCATCTGGCGTTGTGTAGACTTTAGTTTTTCAGCACCTACTGTGCTCCTGTGGAAGTAATCCACAGCTGCTTTCACTTTGTCCACAGTGGGCTTCATCACCTTCAGAGCATCTCTTACAATAAGGTTGATTGTGTGGTTACCCTTGATGTCCAGCAGTCAGTGGTAAGGAAAACTGCAGTAGCTTTTTGGACTCTTTCCCGCACTGAAGCCTGTGTGCTCTCGTACAGTTGTGGAATAAGTGATTTTGAAAGGGTTTTCCTGCTTGGAATTGTGTACATTGTATTTAGACTATTGCTATAATTTCTAAAACCTCTGTCCTCCGCGATCGAAAATGGCTGGAAATCGGTGGCAATCATTTTTGCCAATGCAATATCAATTTGGCCTTGTTTTGCTACAGACATAGACTTTGGCATAAACTGGTTCATAGAAGACTGCGTTGCTGTGGGTCGCGGAGTAGGCCTACTTGACTGAGTGGATACATCTCCACGTGTGGAGGTGCTGGCTCCACCACTATCACTAGCAGGCCTACTTGACTGAGTGGATACATCTCCACGTGTGGAGGTGCTGGCTCCACCACTATCACTAGCAGGCCTACTTGACTGAGTGGATACATCTCCACGTGTGGAGGTGCTGGCTCCACCACTATCACTAGCAGGCCCGCTAGTTTCTCGAAGCTCCGCTACAGTTAGCTTCACAGTTGGGTACACAGTTCACATATGCCGGTGTAGGTTGTGCGTAGAACCGGCTTTATATGAGATTTTGTTTTGGCAAATTCTACACTGTGCTCTAACAGTGTCTACATTATTAAAATGCATCCAAATGTTACTGTGCTTCCGACTCATTTTCCAGCTGTTGTTTTCACAGCTGTCCTTCCTCTCTCTCCTCGGCTGCTAAGTGTGTGACTGAGTGAGTTGGCTCGGCCCTCCCTCACGCATCTTTGGTTCATTGGTTGACACCGCGTGTCTGATTGACAGGAACAACAGGTGAGGCTGTTAGTCTGAGCAGACAGTCAGAATGAATGTGTGTGTGCTTGAGCATTTGGGCCTATATTATTATTATTTTTTTTTTCATTCTTTGAATTAATTCTATTCATTTAAATCTTTCAATTATTCATATCTTAATTTTTTTATATATTTTTTTATAGTTTCGGCTCTTCTGATATGCAAGCCGGCTTCCGACGTTCACCTACAAGAGCCGGCTCCTAGGGCCGACTCGTTCGCGAACGACCCATCACTACTGCAGATTAAATTTCTGCACTCTCTTGAAGGCTGTGCCCCGTGATAGAGCGCAAAAATAGCAACACTCCTGTCTGTATAAACTCCAAATAGACTTTGTAGTATAGTTGGCCGGGCAGTCAGTGTTGTGCAGTTCTGTCTATTCTTCTGCTTTCCCCACCAAATGCACATCTTTTTTACTTCTGATATGGTTCGCTATGTCTGCTTTGATGCTCTGTCTATCCCACGTAAACAACTGTGATATGAGAAGTCTCTTCTCCTCAGCAGCATAGTTTATTACAATCACAAACATTTAGAAACCATACTTCAGTGCATTTGAATCATCCATGAATCCATGTTACAAAGACATTTGGCTGGATTAATGAAACAACAAAAGCTGCCTTAAGCAGTGCTAGCCTACATCTGTCCAAATACTAATCCACGTTGCCATAGGCTTTCACCGGCCTGGTTATGTTGTATATTTACAGTAGGCCTATGTCAACGGTAATGTTAATACTGTGTTGGGAACACATCCTATGGGTCCCCACGACCAGGACTGAAGGACAGCCTATCCCAGTCCCTACCTAACCCCAATTTAGTTTCAGCATGTTGGAAATTGAGCCAACTTGACCGTGAAGACTACCGGAGGAGTATCACTGTAACACTCAATCATGATGTAACGGTAGTGAAATATCCTCCACTGAGGGTGTTGTGGAAAAACTGTAGGGATTAATGAGGTCATGAGCAAAAAAAGGGATTGATGTGTATTGATCTACTTATTTTATCCTATTTCTTTAACTTAAACTGTTAACAGAGATGGGACATTTCTGCACCAAAACTTTTCTTCTCTGCACCCTTTTCTTGTCAGGTCTGGCATTCCTCACTCAAAATCGTCCAAAAAATATGCCATTAATTTCAACTAATACTCACCCAGAGATTGCATCAATACTACAGTTGTGTGATGTTACACTGTGTGAGGCACTTTCTTAAATACTTTTGTCCAGTAGATGGTGGTAATGCTCTGTAATTTCCTCTCTACTCTCGTTCATCAGTATGGCCTGTGAGTTGTAAAGTGCAAGATGCTCTGCTCTGGAGATATATAACCATTGTGAACATAGCAGGAGGGCCTGGCTATTAGATTGCCACTCTCTGGTCTCCCTTGGCTCAGAGATGAGATTGCTTGGCTCAGTCATAGTGGGCTGAAGTATGAACCCACAATTAGGCTTCTACTCTCCGATTGAATCAACTGTCAGACATGTTATGTTTCTCGCACTTACATTGATTGAAGCGTTTTACTTTGACATGACACATGACACATCCACAGAAAACGATCTCATGACAGCACAGCAGTGAGCTCTAAAAAGGGTATTGAATTCCCTATATTTTTATCTTGATATTTTTCCCAATTTCCCCAGGTTTTTGGGGCATAAGGTTGGTACTGAAAGTTGCAATCCTCCAGCAAAGATAATTCTGCTCCCATGAGTCTCTCCTCTCATAACATTGTAGTCCTCTTCATCCATCATTAGTCTGATGTCAGTGTTATAGTATTTTAAAATCAAGAACATCTACAGTAGTTTTAGAAATAATGGTAGCCAATGAGAAGTGTTGTTATTGAAAAAAAGTTGTCCCTCAAGCTATCCGCTTGAACTCAGCAGGGTGGCTTTGCTTGTTTTTTTGATTTTGTAAATTACTAAGTGACATGATCTGTTTTACTGCATAATGAAATATATTTTGCAGACAACACAAAAGTGAATAGTTGTTATTGTGCTTGTCTATGCTGTGGTCTTTGCAGTTCATTCTTGCCCTGTGACTCTTTACATATTTGTATAATGTAAATGTGTGCTGTGCTGCACTTACCAAAGCATTTACATGGTTTCAACAGAGGGCATCCAACGCTTAATGTTTAGCTCAGCTTGAGAATGCATTGAAAAGCCCCACACATGCATCCTCTAGAACAGTGGTGATTTTAGCATGTAAATCTTGTTGGGGCAAACACATTTTTGGGGGGGGATGAATGCCAGCAAAGCCACTACACAACACAACACAACACAACACTAAACAATACATGAATTGCACTATAACGGTAACAAACTGTGCCCACAAACTTTTAGGGCCTACATAAAGCTGTCCCAACAGCAGAGTCCCAACACTTTACCACTGCAACACCTGGCTATTAGCGGAGCCTTGTCTGGCAGTGAAACAGTTCATTCAGCCTCATTTACTGCCTTTTAAAAAACATAGCTGATATGGCTAACTTGCTTAAACAAATATGTTTTCTACTGACAATTAAGATGTACAAACTATGGCATAAGAGGACGACAAGCGGATAAGAGGTAATCCGTAATTTCGATTAAGACATTAATGAGCGAGCTAGGACAAGCGTAGTCAATACAACTATTTGTTCAGCACTTTTTGAAATGTACAGCGACAGAATTCAGAACATGGGCCGTTCTTACAGCATTCTCCCTGTACATCAAGTCAGAACCATAAGATAAATAAAGGGGGCATATAAGCAGACAATGAAAGCTCTTCATTACAATGATTCTTTAAAACAGGTTATAGGCTACATGTGCTCCACCAAGTCAGAACAGTAGGCAAAATTAAGAGGGGAAAATAGAACACATTATTAGGGTGAGGTACATAGACTACTAACAGCTTACAACACAACACACACTTAGTATTACTTTCTTAGCTACAGTATACATATCTCCCTGGCATATTGCACATTTTACACATGCTCACTTGAACAGAAAGGTGACGTGGCAGTCCTTCGGGGGCAGATTTTGTCATCAAACTTCGTCATCAAAGTCTGGCATTCTCTGGATTTATGGTGCGTTCAAGACAACTTGGAACTCGGGAAAAAAACAAGGTCAAATCATGATGACATCAGTGATCTTCAGGTCGTACCTCTAGAAAGAACCCAGAGTTTCCGAGTTGGATGACTGTTCAAAACGTATTTTCCCAGTCGGAGCTCGTTTTTTTCCCCAGAGTTCCCAGTTGTCTTGAACTCACTGAAATCAGATTTCCCAGTTCTAAGTTTCCAGTTGTTTTTAGCACAGCAGAAATTATGCTAGATTTGACAGCATGGCCAGTGTTGAATGTTTACCATTTTAAGCTTGGAAAGAGACCCTTAAACCCAGAATTCGGACCACACACCCACTCCACTGAATAGCAGGCTAGTGATTGCTTTGCAATGCTTGCAGTTAGCCACTGATTCCCTCCAAACCACTCATTGTTGAATTTGCGATTTCTAACTTGTTGTGTAATGTTTATGTCCAATGGCCGATGAGGCCCGAAATGTTTTATCTATATTTTCTCTTCATTATTTCTCTTCACATGACAAGGATAAAAAAGGATTTGCCAGTAGATTATCGACTTGATTCATGATGATGACTGCTAGCTAAAATTTTCAAAGTAAGTCCAATCAAAGCTACTGTAGATATAACGTGATTTGACGTCATTTTATCTGTGGCCAATGACTTTGAGCCTTCTTGGATGGGCACTTCTAATGTAACTCAATGGCAGCACCCAAGGGGATTGAATTTTCAAGCTCTACCCTTACATTTGGCAGTGACGTAGTGTCCCCATGAGTGACAGAACCCTGAGCCAATCACGGCGCAACTAGAGAACATTAGCAACCCCTACGCTCCGTATTTTCCAGTGGCTACCACACCACCACAGAAACAACTGCATTTTGGAGCTGTCTTACTCAAGAAAGAAAAAAAGAGACCATGGTTGTATGCAGCTTTATTAACTCAATTATTTATTTTATTTTTTACATGTTTGCAAACTGATATGTGACACATATTAATGCCAAAATAACAATCAAAACAAGCAACCCCCTCCCCCAAATAAAATATGTTGTTGTTATTATGCTAAAAATGGGGGGCTCAAATAGTTACTTTTTTTGTTATAGTTTCTTTGCTAAAAATTTGGGGCTCACATTGTTAAGCATAGAAATGTAACCAAACTGTGTGAACCACACAAGCAGATATACAGTTGTAACCTGACGCCCATGGACTGTTCAAGCTATTCAAAACAGAGATGCCGGCGAGGTAATGTATATAGCTAAAGCTGATGTCCCACAGAGATGTCCAACAGAGAAATCTTGTTTGACACATAGAGATCCAGCAAAGACAACCGGTCTCCCTAAAGGAAATACATAAATGACGGGTTGCCACTGCTCTAGAAGGAAAAAGAAAACTGTCAGGAAAAGTGAACACCACAATAGTTGCAGTTACTCTTTATTTTAAACAGAGAGGCAAACGGGTGATGACATAAACACATGTATTGTATGAGCCTTAGGGACCTAGGAGCTGGACTGTAATTGATTCTAGTTCAAACAATCTATGGTCTGACCCATTACATCCTTACAGTATGCCAACGTTGGTGGTGTTTGATTGATGTTTGATGATCTTGTGGATCCAATCCAGGTGTCTTTTGGAGAACCGGGTGTACACTCCAGGCTTCTTGGGGTTGCCACAGCCCAGTCCTCCAGACACCAAGCCTACAAAGGCTTTCTTACACTCCAACGGACCACCAGAATCCCCCTGGAAAAGGTCAACAAACATTTGACCTTTCATGCAGGTTAACATGGATGTTGGTTGGACCAGGTAACTAGAGTTCATGGCATTTGACTGGATCAAAGGTTAATGCAACAAATTCCCTTGAAAAAACACCCACAGTATGTTGCAACAACATGGAAATCAATGTAGTTAGATCTATCAGTTCCCCCACCAACCGTACCTTGCAAGCATCTGCCTGTCTTTTGTTGTTGCTAGCACAGAGCATGTCCTGGGTGATCACAGGGTTTCTGTTGTAGAAGCAGTCACAGAGCTTCCTGTCCAGTATGTCCACCTCTGCCCCCTGCAGTGTGTCTGACGGCATGCTACCCGTAGCACTTACCACCCCCCATCCTGTCACCTGGCACTGTGTGCCAACCTGGAGGTCTTTGCCAGACTTTGAAACCTCTTTCACTTTCACTGCCTTGCTGTTTATCTTGACTTTCATCTTCAGCTGTAAGAACAAAACTGTTAAGCATCAGGTAATCAGCTTGTGAAGATGACATGCAGACTTGACGTATCTTGCGCTGCATGACGCAAGCGCCCTCATTGCATCTTCAATAAACAAATACAGTTGAAGTCGGAAGTTTACATACACTTAGGTTGGAGTCATTGAAACTCATTTTTCCACCACTCCACAAATTTCTTGTCAACAAACTATAGTTTTGGCAAGTCGGTTAGGACATCTACTTTGTGCATGACACAAGTATTTTTCCCAACAATTGTTTACAGACAGATTATTTCACTGTAGCACAATTCCAGTCGGTCAGAGGTTTACACTAAGTTGACTGTGCCTTTAAACAGCTTGGAAAATTCCAGAAAATGATGTCATGGCTTTAGAAGCTTCTGATAGGCTACTTTGACATAATTTGAGTCAATTGGAGGTGTACCTTGGGATGTATTTCAAGGCCTACCTTCAAACTCAGTGCCTCTTTGCTTGACATCATGGGAAAATCAAAAGAAATCAGCCAAGACCTCAGAAAAAATTTTTGTAGACCTCCACAAGTCTGGTTCATCATTGGGAGCAATTTCCATACGCCTGAAGGTACCACGTTTATCTGTACAAACAATAGTACGCAAGTATAAACACCATGGGATCATGCAGCCGTCATAGCGCTCAGGAAGGAGACGCGTTCTGTCTCCTAAAGATTAACGTACTTTGGTGCGAAAAGTGCAAATCAATCCCAGAACAACAGCAAAGGACCTTTTGAAGATGCTGGAGGAAACAGGTACAAAAGTATCTATATCAACAGTAAAGCAAGTCCTATATCGACATAACCTGAAAGGCCGCTCAGCGAGGAAGAAGCCACTGCTCCAAAACCTCCATAAAAAAGTCTGACTACCGGTTTGCAACTGCACATGGGGACAAATATCGTACTTTTTGAAGAAATGTCCTCTGGTCTCATGAAGCAAAAATAGAACTGCTTGGCCATAATGACCATCTTATGTTAGGAGGAAGAAGGGGGAGGCCTGCGTGCTGAAGAACACCATCCCAAACGTGAAGCACGGGGGTGGCAGCATCATGTTATGGGGGTGTTTTGCTGCAGGAGGGACTGGTGCACTTCACAAAATAGATGGCATCATGAGGGAAGAAAATTATGTGGATATATTGAAGCAACATCTCAAGACATCAGTCAGGAAGTTAAAGCTTGGTTGCAAATGGGTCTTCCAAATGGACAATGACCCCAAGCATACTTCCAAAGTTGTGGCAAAATGGCTTAAGGACAACAAAGTCAAGGTATTGGAGTGGCCATCACAAAGCCCTGAACTCAATCCTACAGAAAATTTGTGGGCATAACTGAAAAAGCGTGTGTGAGCAAGGAGGCCTACAAACCTGACTCTGTCAGGAGGAACTTATTGTGGGAAGCTTGTGGAAGGCTACCCGAAACGTTTGACCTAAGTTAAACAATTGAATGGCAATGCTACCAAATACTAATTGAGTGTATGTAAACTTCTGACCCACTGGGAATGTGATGAAAGAAATAAAACCTGAAATAAATCATTCTCTCTACTATTATTCTGACATTTCACATTCTTAAAATCAAGTGGTGATCCTAACTGACGTAAGACAAGAAAGTTTTACTAGGATTAAATGTCAGGAATTGTGAAAAACTGAATTTAAATGTATTTGGCTAAGGTGTATGTAACCTTCCGACTTCAACTTTATATCCGGGACAACAACCAACTATATCACTATTGATTCCGTTTTACCAACTAATGAGGCACAGCGCCCCAGAGTGCATGCTTTTGCTGTGATAAATTCACCTTGATTAACATGATGTCATCTTCCTTGGTTCTGTCACTGTAGGTGCCAGGCACATAGTACTCCTCAATGGCTACCCGCTGTGTGTTTTTGCTGCTTGTCAGAGAGTGAGCTCCAAGGACGGCTTCCACGAATTTCTTAGACTCACCAAAGACACTGCAATTCAAGACCACGTTTTTCTTGTTCACATTACATCGTTTCCTCTGAACTGCCATTTCCAAATACTTTAACCACATGCAAATGAGGTAAAAGCAAAAAAGCACTTATTTTCTAAGCATGGTGTATGTACAGTATGTAGGTCCTTTTCTATGGTTTTAAATGCCTGTTTGTACATAATGTTTTCATGTTTATATGTTCACCTGCCGGGGACTGCAGATGTAAATTAGCTTTCAGCTAAATCTGGTACAACGTATCACTTATCATACTCTGAGACTTATGTTTTGTTGTACTGCCAAATAAACATTATAAATAAAAATAAACATGGTGTCCTTGCCTGAACTCAGTAATTGAGATATTAACATGGTGTTAAATCCAAGTTATCAGCCAATTAACCTACCCCTTACAGTGAGCTGCCGTCAGAACCCACTGGTCTCGGATCAGAGTGCCTCCACATACGTGACTGTTCTTGACCTGAAGGGACACCATCCACGGCCTGGAGTGAGGCTTGACCTCATGTCCCCCCACGATTGTAACCTCCGAGCAAGCTGAGAGAAGAAGACATCATCATCGCAATGTGTCACAATAGATACAGCACAGCGCTTTAGAGTGGCACAACGTGACACAGCCAGGCACAGGTTGAAAGATAACTTTCATGTCTATCTACCCTTACCTGCTAATTTCCAAACAGAGGCAATCAAGAGGGCGGTTTGCAGCAGTGGTCCCCCAAAACGTATGATTCTGTTGAATCTCTCCATCTCAACTCACTGAGTCCATGGAAGAAAGCACATTTTATGAGTGTTCAGTAGGAGAGGTAAGGGGGCTGAGATTGCTCTGTATTTGCTGTGAGGTTTCTCTTGTGGTTTTTACAAACACATCTGCTGTTCACAACACCTGCAGACAATGCCTTGGTTTTGACACCATTGCTCTCTCACTTTTACACGGCTTGCAAAATATGTCAACTTGAGCTGGAGAAATGTGTCATGTGTTTTAGCATTGTATAATTAAGAACAGAGTAAACATTGAAAGGGTATACAAGATAAGTGGATAAAGGTTTGATTTAAGAAGGAACTTCTGAGATAACTTCTGAGATAAGTTCAAGACATGCTCAAATGAGTGCTACCCCACTGGGCACAGACGTCAGTTCAAAGTCTAGTTTCGATATACATTTGGTTGAGTTATCAACTAATGTGAATTCAACGTGAAATCAACAAACAGTTTTACCCTGTCATTAGATTTAGGTTAAAAGTTGGGTGAAAAAAATACACAATTCCTTTATGTCAATCAGTTTTCCACATTGATTCCATTTTTTTATGATGTGGGAACAACGTCGATTCAACCAGTTTTTGCCCAGTGGGGTGCTAGAATGTTAGTAATCTTGCTTTTATACCAGTCTAGGCCATGGAGATATACCTTTCTGAGGCTGTTTCCTCTGAGGCTGTAACACTGTTGTTTTAGAAGCAGCTTGAGGGAAGAGCTTTCTTCCCAGCTCAGCGCTGCTTAGTCAGACGCTGCAGAGCATGCTTCCTGTCAACACTCTTCACTCACACCTTTTTTGTCTTCACCCCTTGAGATCACACCCTTGAGGCATACATTTTTTTTCACAACTGTTAATTATATACCTCAATGTTCATAACAGACGGTGATGTACAATTTCCTTGCACAACCGACAGTGTGAGTCTGAAGACTTGATTTACTCTCTGTGATGTTTTTCTACAGAAATCTCAACTATGTTCAATGATGTTAAATATATTGTCTTGCTTTATACATTGTCCTTCTTGAAATGGCAGCGCTGTGTAAGTTTAAAGTCACAACTGTGCAAATGAGCCACTTTTAAAAGCCTTTGACACTGACAATCAGTGGTTGTCTGCTTGGAATGAGATGGGTTTTTATGCAGAAAATCATGGCCATGTCGCAGACTAACCCCAGGCTACAACCCCCCAGTTTCCTTTAAAAGACGTTACCTCTCAAGTCTATTATTGAGAGCTTAAACAAAAAGCTGAGCACCATGTTTTCTCTAGTTAGAAAATGTCAGAATCACAGAAGTCAATACCACTGAACAGATGGTTCAGCTTCTCTTATTTTCCCCCAAATAGGCACAGACATTCAAATCACACCGAGTTAAAAGTGTTGAAGTGTGTTGAACTGCTGAAAAGTTGCATCAGGAAAAAAAGAACACTGTCACCCACTTGCCCTATGACAGAGTTTGTCAGGCTGCTACCTTTACATTCCGTGACATCCCTATGAGGGTGTTGTTTTCTCGCTGTGCAACAGTAGATCACCTTTCATCTCCTTTCAGAACGATTTGAAGGCGCGTTTACCTGAGATAAGCGTCTCGCTAAATCTATTATTAATTAACGTGTATGTCACTGTGTAAAGGCCTACCTCATACCTGTAGATTATACACATATTCATCTTTATACTGTCTGTGGTGAGTTTTTCATCTTCAAGCCATTTTAATGTTGTTTTCCTGTTAGTTCTATCAAAGCAAACAAACAGACCATTAACTATCAATAACTTAACTTCATATAACACCAGGGCCAGAATTTTCTTTATGCTGTGCCAAAGGTGTACAACACACCTCCCAATCCGGTTCCTTGGGCACTCAAGGTTGACATCTACATCGACGGGGTCAAGGCAAAGCAACTACAGCTCAGAATGTCTTTGTTCTACTTTCACCACAGATGCTATGGGTGTATAATCAATGGCCGGTGATGAAATAACACTAAAGTGAGTGTACTGCAGACAACCGTTATGAAAGATGAAGATAGCCGACTGCAACTCCTCATTAATTATTGAAGGGCCAAATGTTACAGTTGCTGTTAGACACAAAAAACATGCCAGGTGACCTGGGACCAAGAGCACTACCATAAGACAGTGTGAATTCAGATCACCAGTTCAGAGCGTAAGGTTTACCGTTCAAACAAGGTATAGGGACTATGTTGTGTGTTTGACTTGTGGATAACAACCCCCTTCCCCACATCTGAGTTGAATACCATAGACAAAAAGAAACTAAGAGTGTACAATACAATACACAATACATGATCTTTCGCTTACTGTTTTATCATATTGATAATAACAGAACAGGGCATTATACCTCATAAGAAACTGGACACAAACAACAGAGATGAGGCTACTGTATGTATTCTTCCCACACATTTTCCCCAAGGCAAGAACAGGAAGGATAACAGTCCAACGTCTATAAGGTGGAAAATAAAATACATGTTTAAAAGCCCATCAGACACAGCTCCAACTCTGACCAGCTCTATTACCGTGGCCATCCATTAGCCTAGAGGTAAACAAAAATAGAATAGTCTGAATGAATTGACCATGAATTGATACCTGTGCATTATCACGGTATAACTAATATTATAGTTTGGATGTGAAATACCTCACACAATTTATTTTTCCTAGAGGTAATTCTTATCATGTAAATTATAAATGTAGTTGAAAGCAGCAGGGAAAAACATGGTGGTGTCCAGCTGTCATCTTTCAGCTGAATATGTGTTTTCAAAGAAAGGTGGGACAATTGAATCAAAGTGACGTATTTTAAGTTTCAATGCCTCAAGAGTATATGAAAGAGGTTGCCAAGTGACAATGACAGAGGCCATTCTCAAGAGGAGGACATAGTAAAGAATTACAGGCAGGCCTTGAAGTGAGGCACTCACACCTAGACAATGTCTTTCAAATCCTTCTGTTGGGATTGCTCTGTGTGCGTGTGCGTGTGCGTGTGCGCGCGTGTGTGTGTGTGTGTGTGTGTGTGTGTGTGTGTGTGTGTGTGTGTGTGTGTGTGTGTGTGTGTGTGTGTGTGTGTGTGTGTGTGTGTGTGTGAAAGAGAGAGATGGGGTCTTGATAAAGCCTTTGAACGTGTGCTTCTACCGTTGAGGAACAGGTTCTCTCTCTGGGACTAAATTGAAGCTTTTCATTAAAACGCGAATATGCTGTAGCTTGACACTATGTCATTCAAAGCCTTCGCCAGCGAAGCACAGTTCTCTATTGAAAACAACTGCTTTCTTCTCCTTTCATCTCTTACTTTTCATCACTGCTCAAAGTACCACAGAGAGGACAAACCACCAAAACAAAAATAACTGATTCATCTTTATATAGCATTGACTCAGTTAACATGATATGTCTTAAGGAAGATTAAAACATGTCCTTTGATGGTATGGTTGTTGTCAGCACCTGATGTCTTCCCTTTTCAAGACTGTACGACTTCTATCAGAATTCAAAATCCTTTTAAAACCATGTGTGTAACCCTGCTCATCCCAACTACCAGACTCTCATTATAGTAGATCAATAAATAAAAACATTCTCACAGATCATTCTGCATGCATACCAATAACTGTGCTGAGAGACTTGCTGAATAGCTTCAATTTGACTCTTCAGCAAAAGTAGTCAACTGATGATTGCCACCTTGTGGTGTCTTGCCCAAACAGCAGTGAGCTTTAACTTCATTCAGTAGCTTTGAAAGTTGACATTTAGATTGTGCACAATATTGAGCGTCGACCACCCAGGTACATGCTTGTATGAGGATCCCGATCAGATAAATTCACCACTTTAAATTCAGTAAAGTCATCAGATGTATGAATAGGATTTCTCCCGACTCTACCTGTGACAATATTAACTTTAGTATATCCGAATATTGACTTTTCATTCATGTATGCCATTTAGCAGGCGTTTTTAGCCAAAGCGACTTAACAGTCATTCGTGCATACATAACCGTAGGACTTGTAGCACTTGGAAATATTTACAGTCCTCGCGCTTCCTTATCACATGGCATTTACTCAGGAAAATTAAAAAAGCAGAGAGAGAGTAGAGAGGTCAAAATGTAATGGAATAACACAAGCAGTGAATGTGAATAGTGTGTGAGAGAAAATCCTTGATTGCCCACTGAGTGACGTGATGATTTACCATGGTAGTGTAAGATCGTTACAGGTTGTATCCAATAGGAGGTGGTACCATGTACATACAATACAGTGCAGGTATCCAGGTGCAACAGCCAGGGTTGGGGATAATTACACAAATTAAATGGTTATTCAATTCCTTCTCCTTGTAAATGCCATTTAATTCAATTCAAATTCCAGGTCAGTCTTTGAATTCAGAGTTAATTCAATTACTCGCAGTTCCTTTGTTAGGTCCATTTCAAGAATTCAACCCCAATTCAATATTATCCCCAATAATTCCACAAATTCCTATTTGAATTCAATTCCCTCAGGCTTTTAGGCTGATGATGTCACTGTTCAGACAACTTAGCTGTACTGAAAATATAGACATAAAAGTTTAAATAATTTAAAATAAATCATGCAGTTAAATATTGATACTAAGTGCATTAATTCCATTAACTGGAAATGTACAAATATTGAATTCCAATTCAATTCAATTCCAAAGATTAAATGTTTTTACAATTCCAATTCATTTCCAATCCAAACAGTCCAAAGAGCCTAATTTCAACTCAATTCCAATTCCATGACTTGGAGATTGTTGCAATTGAATTGAATTAAACGTCAACTTTCCACTTCATGAGTGAATTCAATAATTTAATTGGAATTTCAATGAATGTTGGCAGCATCAGTGTTAATTATACAGTGTCAAGGTGTAAAACAGAGGAGGATGATCAAGATAATGATTATATTATTCTCTCACTGCACAATCAGTCAATTACATCAACAGTTGTCAGAAATTGATTTAGAGTGGATGACGGAGATGGTACAAAAAATTATATATACATATAATTAAATAAGGGGGGTATTTGTAGCCTAGTGGAAAGTCTGAATGGAAATCATGGCTCTCTCACACAATTGTGGATAATGTGGCAGTGGAATTGAAACCACACTTTTAATTTTATAATATATTGAAGTTTTGCAGGTGATACGGAGCTCTCCAGAAATAATGGCAGAGTAATACCAATCATAGGTCTATGATTAATGCATGAGCTCAAATAGTTTAGGACTCCCTTGTCGTTCCATTAAAGATGTACTGTAGTGGGGAGCAGAGGAGAAACTATTTGATTTTGATAGATCCTTTGTCTCTCATGCACAGTAAATAAACTGCCCGAATTCAGCACTGCGGACCGTAAGTGCACATGCGTGAAAGGCATATTGTCCAATCCCCGCGAAGACGCTTGAATAAAACGCGTCCCCAGCAGATCATTTCAAGTCATTTTACAGTAAACACTCAGAGGAAGTGTCCCGTCATGTTGTCTTGATAATATAACTGGTCACACCACATGATTTTTCGCACGATTTTACGCGTGATAAATTGTATTTATAAAAAAAAAGAATCATTGTAAGTTTTGTTTTTCTATCAAAACTTTATAATGGATACATGTATGAAAACACTTTTACTTTTATGGCAGTTGTCATCTGGGATCGGGTGTCGACCATTTCAAAGTGGATTTTACATCTAGCAGGTTGTTGTGTGTTAGCGAGTGGCAACAAGAACACTACCCATGGGATATAGGGAGACCGCCGAGGCTGCAGCAGGTGCGTCTCAACAGTTGGGATACCCTTAACATCCAAGGCAACTGGCAGAGCATGGAATGGATTTTCTTAACGGCAGCAGTGCTGGGTTGAGGTCGGAGATGCAGGGGAAACTTACCGAGGAAGGTTCCGGATTCTATCCTGTTTCTGCGTTGAACTTCTCTTTCATGCTTAATGAAACGAACCAGTCCCTTGATTTCCTGGGGGATGGATCCGCCGTCCTGAGAATAATCATCTCTGTGATTTACTCTGTGGTCTGTGCTTTGGGGTTGATAGGAAACATCCTTGTTTTATACCTAATGAAGTCTAAACAAGTATGGAAAAAATCGTCTATTAACCTTTTCGTGACGAGTTTAGCAGTGACTGATTTCCAGTTTGTATTAACTCTTCCCTTTTGGGCAATAGAGAACGCTTTGGACTTCACTTGGCTTTTTGGAAAAGCCATGTGCAAGATAGTGTCTTACGTGACAGCGATGAATATGTACGCAAGTGTGTTTTTCCTGACTGCTATGAGTGTGGCACGGTACTGGTCCGTTGCTTCTGCGCTCAATAGCAGGCGGCGCCGTCCGCGCTGCTCCGCAGGCTTTATGAGCATTGTCATATGGGTTGCTGCTATATTCGCAGCTTTGCCCCATGCGGTGTTTTCCACAACGGCGACTGTCTCCAACGAGGAACTGTGTCTTGTTAAATTTCCAGACACTGTCGACGCACAATTCTGGCTTGGACTTTACCATAGCCAAAAAGTACTGATCGGTTTTCTAATCCCGCTGGGGATCATCTCCGTCTGCTACCTGCTTCTTCTGCGCTTCATCACATCCAAGAACGTGAACACCTCCTCCGCAAAAAGACGCTCCAAAGTGACTAAATCAGTGACTATAGTGGTTCTGTCATTTTTCCTCTGTTGGTTGCCCAACCAGGCACTAACGGCTTGGGGGATTCTTATAAAACACAACGTTGTGCATTTTAGTTGGGCATATTACACCACGCAGGCATATATATTCCCAGTGTCTGTCTGTTTGGCGCACTCCAACAGCTGTCTAAACCCCATATTGTATTGTCTAATGAGAAGAGAGTTCAGAAAGGCTTTGAAGAAACTTTTTTGGCAAATAACGTCTCCATCCGTGACCAACATGAGACCGTTTACGGCAATGACCAAGCCGGAACAGGACGAGCACGGCCATGCGATGGTTCCGTTAGCCCTGTGTCCGGAAGAGCCAGCCTTGGTTTTCTATCCACCGGGTGTTGTTATTTACAATGGGAGAAACGATATGCTCCCGAACAGTACGTAGCCTGTCCTAATACATTTGCCAAGCTGTCTATGGTGCCAAGTTGATTTAAAATGAATGAATTATTTAAATTAATGTATTGTTGTGTTCATCGATTTATTTATTCAATGTATATTTATAGATGTATTTATTCATTTCTATCAGCACTATTTTGTCAATTTTACGCATCAATCAGAAGTGGCATGCTCTCGACTGATTGAAGCAAAAACGGAATAAAGGCATTTCCCTGTTCAAAATGTATTTAGATGCAAATCATTAATGCACAAAAGCAGCCCGTTGGTTAATCTGTAAATTGTAGGCTTCAATGTATATGTGTGACACATCAAAATAAAGACCAGGATAATCTTGACATTCACCTCTGGTAAATGATGTGGTAAATAAATCCTACACATGCTCATTAGTTTTACATCCCTAATTACTTGCATTGCCTTTTTTAGAATCACAGTGCTAGATCTAACCTGTGGGGAATATATTCAGTGGGGGCAACATCTATTTCAATTGTGCAAAGAAGTTATAAATCAGTAATTGAGATGGAAATGAAATGGGCTATCACAGCCTCTCCTCTCACATTTATGTGGATGACCTGTCCTTTAACAGGTTTTAGAGTTCAATTTAGAAGAGTAGTACAGAGATCGTCACTATAATAGGAGCAAACACCAGCAGTGACAAGTCCTTTTTATTCTGAGCTAATTCCTTCTAGGAAAGATGGGCATGCGAGAGGTGTGATCTGTAGAGTTTCTTATGAAAGGTGGGCAGTTGACAGACAAATACTCCCTCTCCCTGGAAGTGAAACAACTGAAAGAGCACTGCAAGGGCACATCATTGACAATAACCCTCTGTGCAGAACACATGACATACTGCACCTCTGTGCATACATACCACATGATACAGTGGCTTGCGAAAGTATTCACCCCCCTTGGCATTTTTCCTATTTTGTTGCCTTACAACCTGGAATTAAAATAGATTTTTTGGGGGGTTCTATCATTTGATTTACACAACATGCCTACCATTTTGCAAAATATTTTTCATCAACTTGAGCGTGCATTACTATTCACCCCCCCAAAGTCAATACTCTGTAGAGCCACCTTTTGCAGCAATTACAGCTACAAGTCTCTTGGGGTATGTCTCTATAAGCTTGGCACATCTAGCCACTCGGATTTTTGCCCATGCGTCAAGGCAAAACTGCTCCAGCTCCTTCAAGTTGGATGGGTTCCGCTGGTGTACAGCAATCTTTAAGTCATACCACAGATTCTCAATTGGATTGAGGTCTGGGCTTTGTCTTGGCCATTTCAAGACATTTAAATGTTTCCCCTTAAACCACTCGGGTGTTGCTTTAGCAGTATGCTTAGGGTCATTGTCCCGCTGGAAGGTGTACCTTCGTCCTAGTCTCAAATCTCTGGAAGATTGAAACAGGTTTCCCTCAAGAATTTCCCTGTATTTAGCGCCATCCATCATTCCTTCAAATCTGACCAGTTTCCTAGTCCCTGCCGATGAAAAACATCCCCACAGCATGATGCTGCCACCACCATGCTTCACTGTGGGGATGATGTTCTCGGGGTGATGCAAGGTGTTGGGTTTGCGCCAGACATATCATTTTCCTTGATGGCCAAAAAGCTCAATTTTAGTGTCATCTGACCAGAGTACCTTCTTCTATATGTTTAGGGAGTCTCCCACATGCCTTTTGGCGAACACCAAATGTGTTTGCTTATTTCTTTCTTTAAGCAATGGCTTTTATCTAGCCACACTTCCGTAAAGTCCTGCTCTGTGGAGTGTACGGCTTAAAGTGGTCCTATGGACAGATACTCCAATCTCCGCTGTGGAGCTTTGCAGCTCCTTCAGGGTTATCTTTGGTCTCTTTGTTGCCTCTCTGATTAATGCCCTCCTTGCCAGGTCTGTGAGTATTGGTGGGCGGCCCTCTCTTGGCAGGTTTGTAGTGGTGCCATATTCTTTCACATTTTTAATAATGGATTTAATGGTGCTCCGGGGGATGTTCAAAGTTTCGTGTATTTTTTTATAAATCAACCCTGATCTGTACTTCTCCACAACTTTGTCCCTGACCTGTTTGGAGAGCTAATTGGTCTTCATGGTGCCCCTTGCTTAGTGGTGTTGCAGATTCTGGGGCCTTTCAGAAGAGGTGTATACAGTTGAAGTCAGAAGTTTACATACACCTTAGCCAAATACATTTAAACTCAGTTTTTCACAATTCCTGACATTTAATCCTAGTAAAAATTCCCTGTCTTAGGTCAGTTAGGATCACCACTTTATTTTAAGAATGTGAAATGTCAGAATAATAGTAGAGAGAATTATTTATTTCAGGTTTTATTTCTTTCATCACATTCCCAGTGGGTCAGAAGTTTACATACACTCAATTAGTATTTGGTAGCATTGCCTTTGAATTGTTTAACTTGGGTTAAATGTTTTGGGTACCCTCCCACAAGCTTCCCACAATAAGTTGGGTGAATTTTGGCCCATTCCTCCTGACAGAGCTGGTGTAACTGAGTCAGATTTGTAGGCCTCCTTGCTCGCACATGCTTTTTCAGTTCTGCCCACAAATTTTCTATTGGATTGAGGTCAGGGCTTTGTGCTGGCCACTCCAATGCCTTGACTTTGTTGTCCTTAAGCCATATGGCCACAACTTTGGAAGAATGCTTGGGGTCATTGTCCATTTTGTGAAGTGCACCAGTCCCTCCTGCAGCAAATCACCCCCACAACATGATGATGCCACCCCGTGCTTCACGGTTGGGATGGTGTTCTTCGACTTGCAAGCCTCCCCCTTTTTCCTCCAAACATAACAACGGTCATTATGACCAAACAGTTCTATTTCTGTTTCATCAGACCAGAGGACATTTCTCCAAAAAATACGATCTTTGTCCCCATGTGCAGTTGCAAACAGTAGTCTGGCTTTTTTTATGGCAGTTTTGGAGCAGCGGCTTCTTCCTTGCTGAGCGGCCTTTCAGGTTATGTCGATATAGGACTCGTTTTACTGTGGATATTAATACTTTTGTACCTGTTTCCTCCAGCATCTTCACTTTGCTGTTGTTCTGGGAATGATTTGCACTTTTGCACCAAAGTACGTTCATCTCTAGGAGACAGAATGCGTCTCCTTCCTGAGCGGTATGATGGCTGCGTGGTCCCATGGTGTTTATACTTGCGTACTATTGTTTGTACAGATGAACGTGGTACCTTCAGGCGTATGGAAATTGCTCCCAGGGATGAACCAGACTTGTGGTCTACATTTTCTTTCTGAGGTCTTGGCTGATTTCTTTTGATTTTCCCATGATGTCAAGCAAAGAGGCACTGAGTTTGAAGGTAGGCCTTGAAATACATCCACAGATACACCTCCAATTGAATTCAGTGTTTTCAATTAGCCTATCAGAAGCTTCTAAAGCCATGACACCATTTTCTGGAATTTTCCAAGCTGTTTAAAGGCACAGTCAACGTAGTGTATGTAAACTTCTGACCGACTGGAATTGTGATAGAGTGAATTATAAGGGAAATAATCTGTCTGTAAACAATTGTTTGAAAAATTACTTGTGTCATGCAGAAAGTAGATGTCCTAACCGATTTGCCAAAACTATAGTTTGTTAACAAGAAATTTGTGGTGTGGTTGAAAAACGAGTTTTAATGACACCATCCTAAGTGTATGTAAACTTCCGAATTCATGTGACAGATCATGTGACACTTAAATAAAGTCCAGGTAATTTGTGGCACCAGATATTATTTGGAGCCTTCATAGCACCACTTTTCCGGGGTTTTTTATATATATATTTTTTGAAACAAGTAATTTTTTAAATTTCACTTCACCAATTTCGAATATTTGGTGTATGTCCATTACATGCAATCCAAATAAAAAAAATCTATTTAAATTACAGGTTGTAATGCAACAAAATAGGAAAAACATCAAGGGGGATGAATACTTTTGCAAGGCACTGTACTGCACCTTCGTGCATACATACAACATGATATACTTTACAATACATCCTACAGGGCGCAAATGTCTGTTCAATGTCTAGTTTTGATTAACATTTGGTTGAGTTGTCAACGAATGTGAATTCAACATGAAATCATCAGAACATTTCACCATGTCATTGGATTTAGGTAAAAACTTGGGTAAATAAAAGGAAAATCCCTTACGTTGATTACTTTTCCCACGTACATTTTTTATTTTTTTCCCCTTTATTTAACCAGGTAGGCCAGTTGAGAACAAGTTCTCGTTTACAACGGAGTCCTGGCCAAGATAAAGCAAAGCAGTGCGACAAAAACGACAACACAGTGCGACAACATCATCACATCAAAGTTTTGGGTTGAAATGATGTGGAAACAATGTTGATTCAACCAGTTTTTGCCAAGTGGGATGCTTCTGTGCACATGTGTTTCAAAGGAGTTAAACCCACATGAAATAACGTCTAGGATTTCTAACTTCTTTCATTTTAATGAATTCAATTTCGAGTGATGTGCTTGATGTAATTCATCTGGGGCAACTATAGGCTCACAGTTTTGACTTCGATACAGATGGATTTATATTGGTTAAAAGCCTCGCCTAAGGGCACACCATTAGTATGCCCCATCTGTCTTCACCAACATATTTTTTAGAACATCTACTGGTATAGCAAATGGGGAACATCGGGAGGATGAGTGGAACACATTGATCTGCACAGTTTGTTTTGCCTTGCTCAAGAGCATATGAAGCAGCTTTTAATCCATTTACAAAAACCTTAATGGGGTGTAAGGAAGAGAGAGACGAGGTTAAAGGGTATAAGTAAATATCTTTATTAAGAGGTTATTCCACGTATCTGATGAAGAGGGCGATGAACAGACAGCCAATTAGAGACATCGTCGATGCTGATAGGACCACCACAATCACACTTCCTGCCATTTTAACCAATGCCCCCAGTCCCGCCCCCACGATGATCTGAGCCAGCTGCACCATGCACGTGAGCGCTGCACAATCCACGCCGGTGCCTCGATCCTGTCCTGCAGGATTCCCTTTCCCCATCTTCCTCTGCAACTGGTGTCACAACAGGAAGAATCCATTTTAGAAATGCTACTTACTGTATAACAAACACACTCTCATAGTCACACACGCCGTCCACAGTCCACACAGTATATGACATGTTGTGAAAGAACATGTTGTAAAACTCAAGGAAATGTAACCTGTTGTGACACATTACAAGAACAAGAGCAGCTGGGGAAGTCTTTTGTGAACATAGCCTAGTAAGCAGAATTACAAGCAATGCTTCAGCTCCAAATCAATAAACTAGTTAACACAAATCCCCTTCATGTCCTGCTCTAACGGGAGCTAATAGATTGATAGGAAATGGAGCTGAAACCAGATATGTTTGGTCTGATATAAATCAGTGTAATTGACTAATCTATCAGAGGGAAATAGTGGAAAAACAGACATGAACATGATAGTGATATGAAGGAAAAGTACAATGGTGGAAAACACTTTTGCTTTGTCAGTTGGAGACATTGTTGGAATCTTCCATCTGTTTGATTATGCAGTATTAGTCTTTCCCTAACTCTTGGTGAAAGCAGCAATTTAGGGATTATATGTTTCAAAATTAATCAGCCTCGTGCATTGGCAGACTGGACTACAGTTAGTAATTTGGGGTCTTTATTGCTGAATTGATGTTCTCATGTGGATAACATATCACTTGCCTATAAAAAAGCAATATATGTTTTTTTTTAAATCATACTTTCCCATTTTCATTGAGATAAAATGTGCGTTTCATCAATCTAAATGATTTGGATCAAATGTATTTCCCCACGTCCTGAGATTATAGAATATACGTCTACTATTTTCACAATTAGACATGGAGCGCTGTCCAGAGATGCCCTTACCGAAGCTGACAGAAAGTGTTGAATCCAAAGTGAAGTGCAGATTGGCTAAACTGAATCTCATTAATCCCTTTTTTCCATCCAAAGCCAAGCCTTTCCCTTTTTACATAATGAAAGGGTGTTCACTGCTTAGCCAAAGCACTAACAGCAGCTTGTCTAAGCGAGGCCTGTTGAGCAACAGCATTATGGAAAGGAACAGGTTGTCCAATCTGTCTGTAGAGACAGGGGAGGGTGTTTGGGAGGCCTGTCTGTTGTGAAGGGCACACCTTCTCTTCGCATGGGGCCCATGCTGACCAACACAGCGTTGACCACTCAACATTGACATGCTCAACAGATAGCTGGGCTCTATGGCCTGGCAAATAGTCATGCTCATGGGGAGTGGGGAGACGGGGGGTTGAGAGGACAGAAGGTCACCCATCTGATGGTGAAGGGAAGTGGTACTGTAATCAGAAGCAGCTCTAGTGATGCACGTGGGTCCACTCTGTCATTATCTCACTGTATTAAGACACATTTGGATGCCGTTCCTCACCACTCCTTGTCTTATAATACGCTCTTCTTTGGAAGGGTGATGGGTATTGATTTAGACAGTGTGGGAATCAATTCAAAAGAAATGCGGGTATAGAGTTGTTTTCCCTGAATGACATTCAAGTATTCCAGAGAAAGCAAGCTATAGTGGGATTACCTATGCAATGTGAATTACAAGTGATTCATGACACTCTCGTTGGACAGAAAACAGAATAAAGACTAAATCAATAAATAGAATTAGAAAGTAACTCTACGCCTTCATGAAAGCGAAAAGGGGAGCTGTGATACATGACACATGGTGAGTATTCAAGTTACAGATGTGCATCACTCGATGTATGAGCTACAGACAGGTGGTGGATGAGGTTCGCAACGACTACACATTATTAGCTTGTAACGTAAGCTGCCACAGCCTCAGAATGTACCATCAACTATCAGTTCCAACTATCTGAGGTGTGAGAGAGTAGCCTGGTCCCAGATCTGTTTGTGCAGTCTTGCCAACTCCTATGGTAATTGTAGTGGGACAACCAGATCTGGGACCAGGCTATGAGAGAGAGGGTACTGACCTCCTCCTCGCGGTGGTACTCTGAGATGAGGTTGAAGGGGATGGTGTACAAGGTGCTGGACATGACTCCGAAGACACTGCACAGGATGAGGGTGGTGATAATGTTGGGGAACAGGCCGATAAGACTGGTGCCCAGACCAAACACAAAGTATCCTACGAAGTAGAGCCCCTTCAGACCGATGTAAGGCAGCAGCAGCCTCTGGACATCTGCAGACACATCAGAGAGAGAGGGAAGGAGGGGAGGGTGGAGAGAGGGTGAGAGGGAGTGTCACGCCCTCACCGTAGAGAGCCCATTTATTTCTCTATTTGGTTAGGTCAGGGTGTGATTTGGGTGGGCATTCTAGATTTTCTATTTCTTTGTTGGCTGGGTATGATTCCCAATCAGAGGCAGCTGTCTATCGTTGTCTCTGATTGGGGATCATACTTAGGCAGCCCTTTTCCCACCTGTGATTGTGGGATCTTGTTTTGGTACTGAGTTTATGCCCTACTGAACTTATCGTTTTCGTTTTGTATTTATTTTGTTTTTTGTTTCAGTGTTCATCTAATAAATATGATGTACGCTTACCACGCTGCACCTTGGTCTCCTTCTTACGACGAACGTGACAGAAGATCCCACCAAAAACGGACCAAGCAGCGTGGCCAGGAGGAGTGGACATGTGAGGACATCCTGGACAGCAAAGGAACCTGGATGTGGGAGGAGATCCAGGCCGGAAGGGATCGCCTCCCATGGGAACAGGTGGAAGCAGCGAGGGAGGAACGGCGTCGAGATCGGGAGTCACGGCAACGACTGAAGCCCGAGAGGCAGCTCCCCCAAAAAATTGTGTGTGGGGGGGGGAGCGTGTGACCGGTCAGGCACTGTGTTATGTGGTGATGCGCACTGTGTCTCCAGTGCGCTTCACAGCACGGTGCGCTCTGTGCCTGCGCCCGCATTTGCCGTGCTAGAGTGGGCATTCAGCCAGGACGGATTGTGCCGACTCAGCGCTCCTGGTCTCCGGTGCGTCTCCACGGCCCAGGATATCCTGCGCCGGCTCTACGCACTGTGTCGCCAGTGCGCCTTCACAGCCCAGTGCGTCCTGTGCCAGCGCCCCGCACTTGCCGGGCTAAAGTGAGCATCCAGCCAGGACGGGTTGTGTCAACCCTACGCTCCAGACCTCCAGTGCGCCTCCACAGCCCAATATATCTTGTGCCTGCTCCACGCACCCGGCCTCCAGTGTGTCTCCCCAGCCTGGTAAGCCCTGTGGTAGCTCCACGCACCAGGCTGACAGTACGTCTCCTCAGTCCAGTGAGACCTGTTCCGGCTCCATGTACGTCTCCTCAGTCCAGTGAGACCTGTTCCGGCTCCATGTACGAAGCCTCCAGTGATGATCCATGGCATGACGCCTCCAGTGATAATCCATAGCCCAGAGCCTCCAGTGATAATCCATGGCACGGAGCCTCCAGTGATGATCCATGGCCCGGAGCCTGTAGTGATGATCCATGGCCCGAAGCCTCCAGTGATAATCCATGGCACAAAGCCTCCAGTGATGATCCATGGCACAAAGCCTCCAGTGAAGATCCATGGCCCGGAGCCTGTAGCGACGATCCATGGCACGGAGCCTGCAGCGACGGTCCCCGGTCCGGAGCCTGCGGCGACGGTCCCCGGTCCGGAGCCTGCGGCGACGGTCCCCGGTCCGGAGCCTCCGGCAACGTTTCACAGTCCGGAACCTCCAGAGACGGTCCACAGTCCGGAACCTCCAGAGACGGTCCACAGTCCGGAACCTCCAGAGACGGTCCACAGTCCGGAACCTCCAGAGACGGTCCACAGTCCGGAACCTCCAGAGACGGTCCACAGTCCGGAACCTCCATAGACGGTCCACAGTCCGGAACCTCCAGAGACGGTCCACAGTCCGGAACCTCCAGAGATGGTCCACAGTCCGGATCCTCCAGAGACGGTCCACAGTCCGGATCCTCCAGAGACGGTCCACAGTCCGGATCCTCCAGAGACGGTCCACAGTCCGGATCCTCCAGAGACGGTCCACAGTCCGGAACCTCCAGAGACGGTCCACAGTCCGGAACCTCCAGAGACGGTCCACAGTCCGGAACCTCCAGAGACGGTCCACAGTCCGGAACCTCCAGAGACGGTCCACAGTCCGGAACCTCCAGAGACGGTCCACAGTCCGGAACCTCCAGAGACGGTCCACAGTCCGGAACCTCCAGAGACGGTCCACAGTCCGGAACCTCCAGAGACGGTCCACAGTCCGGAACCTCCAGAGACGGTCCACAGTCCGGAACCTCCTGAGACGGCTTACAGTCCGGAACCTCCTGAGACGGCTTACAGTCCGGAACCTCCTGAGACGGCTTACAGTCCGGAACCTCCTGAGATGGCTTACAGTCCGGAACCTCCTGAGACGGTCCGCAGTCCGGAACCTCCTGAGATGGTCCGCAGCCCAGAGCCTCCAGAGACGGTCCGCAGTCCAGAGCCTCCAGCAGCGGTCCGCAGGCCAGAGCCTCCAGCGGTGGTCGGCAGTCCAGAGCCTCCGGCGACGATCTACGGTCCGGAGCCTCTGGCGACGATCCACGGTCCGGAGCTTCCGGCGACAATCCACGGTCCGGGTCCTCAGGCGACAATCCACGGTCCGGAGCTTTCGGCGATGACCCCCTAAATCGAGTCGCCACCGAGGATGGCGGATCCGCGAGCAGAGCGGGGTCTACGTCCCGCACCGGAGCCGCCACCGAGGCTAGATGCCCACCCGGACCCTCCCCTATTGAGTCAGGTTTTGCGGCCGGAGTCCGCACCTTTGGGGAGGGGTACTGTCACGCCCTGACCGTAGAGAGCCCATTTATTTCTCAATTTGGTTAGGTCAGGGTGTGATTTGGGTGGGCATTCTAGATGTTCTATTTCTTTGTTGGCCTGGTATGATTCCCAATCAGAGGCAGCTGTCTATCATTGTCTCTGATTGGGGATCATACTTAGGCAGCCCTTTTCCCACATGTGATTGTGGGATCTTGTTTTGGTACTGAGCTTATGCCCTACTGAACGTATAGTTTCGTTTTGTATTTATTTAGTTTTTTTGTTTCGGTGTTCATCTAATAAATATGATGTACGCTTACCACGCTGCACCTTGGTCTCCTTACAACGAACGTGACAGGGAGAGCGAGAGAGAGAGAGATTTCAGCTTTAACCCTCCTGCTGTGTTCCGGTGAAATTGGAACTATTTACATGTTTTCTCTCTGAAAAATGTAGTTAATTTAATCTGATTGTCACAAGGTTCCATGACTTTGTCCACAAGGTCATCTGAACACACTAAATACATTTTGATGATTTTCATAACATTTTGGGTGTTTTATTTAACTTTTGTACACCTGTGATATTCCCGGTCAAAAATGACCAGTCATTAGAAATGAATGAGTGAGACCACAATTACTGTATAAAATTGAGTTCAGGCACATGCCCAGTCATCAGATGGACCCACTTCCATTCCCAGACCCCCACATGCATGTATGTTTGAGCGCGCACACACACACACACACACACACACACACACACACACACACACACACACCTCACTCCCCTTCTTGGCTTCCATGGCAACCCCCACAGGAACCTTTCCCCAATAGAATATTTTCCCAACAGGAACCACACCTGTTGGCATTCTCAGAAACAATCGCAACTTTGTTTCAATAATATATAGAACTTTTCTCACAGCTCTGGTATATAAAGCTTTTTTGAGGCCTTGCTCACAATTCATTCTGTGGCAGCACAATGACCAAACGATATACTGTATTTGAGGCGCTTGATCATATCTTTGATCATGACACTGGTGAGGAGGAGAGAGTCCTTGTTAAACTTTGACACAAAGTAGTCTGTGATAAATAGCACAATATGTTTCATCTGAGTATTTGTTATAGTCAAAATAATCCATACATTGCTTTTTTTTAAACTCAAAAACGAGTTGTATGAGCTCAGGTCATTGAGGCCTACAGGCCATAAATAGCAAATAGAAGTCCAAAACGTGTAATGTTCACAAGAACTTAAGTTGATAAAAAGATCTAACACAACATTAGATGATAATATATGTATTATTATGGATTTATAATCAGCTATAATGGGGCGGTCATTTTGTACCGGGAACACAGAATGAATTAACATGAAACGAACACAACAGAAGGGTTAAACAGTATGTGGACTGGTACTGCCAAGTAAGCCTTTTTTGTTACATTATATGCTACTGTTAATAAACTGGGTGATTCGAGTCCTGTATGCTGATTGGCTGACAGCCATGGTATATCAGACCATCTACCACGGGTTTGACAAACATTTATTTTTACTGCTCTAATTATGTTGGTAACCAGTTTATAATAGCAATAAAGCACCTCGGGGGTTTGTGATATATGGCCAATATACCACAGCTAAGGGCTGTATCCAGACACTGTGATGTGTCGTGCGTAAGAGCAGCCCTTAGCCGTGGTATATTGGCCATATACCACACCCCCTCGTGCCTTATTGGTTAAGTATAAGAACACAGAACGTGTCCAAGAAGACTGCATGTATAATTAAGTAAGGCATAATCAACAAGTGGCTATGCGTTCTATGGAAAATAATGAATAACGTGGAAGGTGTGTTCCATAACACGCTAGCGCTCCAGAGCGCTCGTTTAGTTTGACCTGTTTTTCTTTTGACATTTCTTTGTATATATGCAGTACCAGTCAAAACTTTGGACACACCTACTCATTCAAGGCATTTTCTTTATTTTTACTATTTTCTACACTGTAGAATAACAGTGGAGACATCGACATTATGAAAAAACACATATGGAATCATGTAGTAACCAGAAAAGTGTTAAACAAATCAACATGTATTTTAGATTCTTCAAAGTAGCCACCCTTTGCCTTGATGACTGCATTCTCACAATCAGCTTCATGAGGTAGTCACCTGGAATGCATTTCAATTAACAGGTGTGCCTTGTTGAAGGTTAATTTTAAGTCAGACAGCTTGACATTTTCAACATTTTGTCACGACACAGCCTTATTCTAAAATTGATTAAATGAGACATTTTTCCTCATCAGTTTTCCTCACAATACCCCATAACGAAAAAGCGAAAACAGATTTTTTTTTTACATTTCAAAACAGAAATACCTCATTTACATAAGTATTCAGACCCTTTGCTATGAGACTCGAAATTGAGCGCAGATGCATCCTGTTTCCATTGATCATCCTTGAGATGTTTCTACAACTTGATTGGAGTCCAACTGTGGTGAATTCAATTGATTGGACATGATTTGGAAAGGCACACACCTGTCTATATAAGGTCCCACAGTTGACAGTGCATGTCAGAGCAAAAACCAAGCCATGAGGTCGAAGGAATTGTCCACAGAACTCTGAGACAGGATTGCATTGAGGCACAGATCTGGGTATCGGAACCAAAAAATGACTGCAGCATTGAAGGTTCCCAAGAACACAGTGGCCTCCATCATTCTTAAATGGAAGATGCTTGGAAACACCAAGACTCTTCCTAGAGCTGGCCGCCCAGCCAAACTGAGCAATCGGGGGAGAAGGGCCTTGGTCAGGGAGGGGGACCAAGAACCCGATGGTCATTCTGACAGAGCTCAAGAGTTTCTCTATGTAGATGGGAGAACCTTCTAGAAGGACAACCATCTCTGCTGTGCAAAGTAGCTGTGTAGCGACGCTCCCCATCCAACCTGACAGAGCTTGAGACGATCTGCAGAGAAGAATGGGAGAAACTCCCCAAATACAGGTGTGCCAAGCTTGACTCAAGCCTGTAATCGTTGCCAAAGGTTTTTCAACAAACTGGTTGTGCCAACTTTAGCTGCAACCAAACACTTCCTGTAGTTATTGATCAGTCTCATGTCGCTGTGGAGGAATTTTGGTCCATCTTCCATGCAGAACTGCTCTAACTCAGCAACATTTGTGGTTTTCAAGCATGAACTGCTCGCTTCAAGTCCTGCCACAACATCTCAATTGGGATTAGGTCTGGACTTTGACTAGGCCATTCCAAATCTTCAAATTTGTTGCTTTTTAGCCATTTTCACGTAGACTTGTGTTTTTTGGATCATTGTCTTGCTGCATGACCCAGCTGCGGTTCACCTTCAGCTCACAGACAGATGACCTGACATTCTCCAGTAGAATTATCTGACACAACACAGAATTTATGGTTCCTTCTATTAAGGCAAGTCATCCAGGTCCTGAGGCAGCAAAGTATCCCCAAACCATCACACTACCACCACCATGCTTGACCGTTGGTATAAGGTTCTTACTGTGGAATGCAATGTTTGGTTTTCGCTAGGCATAATGGGACCCATGTCGTCCAAAATGTTATCATTTTGATTCACCTGTTCATAGAACATTCTTCCATGAGTCTTGATGATCATCCAAGAGTCTTCCAGGTGCTTTATGGCAAACTTGAGTCAACTTTTTGGATGAGATGGGTCCCATTATGTGTTATTTGTAAACTCAGGTTCCCTATCTAATACTGGGTTTTGGTTGAAGATCTGATAACATTCAGTATCAAAAATATGCAAGTAGAGAAAATCAGAAAGGGGGCATTGAGCTAAATCACATGTTGTAGACATTAGCTGAGTCCAATAATGTCTTATGCTTGCTGCGACACGACTTACAGGAGTAAAGAGCAGAGGAGACGGCGTTGATGCAGAGACCCCAGCATCCAATCTCCACCCCCCTCTCATACCGCTCGTAGGCTGTGGAGTTATGGTCCGCATATGGGTTGCCCTTATACACAATCTGTCAACACACACAATCAACTCAACCATTATTTGACACAAGTTATGACTAAGTATGATAATTATGATAATCACATACAAAATGGAGGCAAAGTCACCCCCACAAATAATCAATAAAAGTGGTGTTATGGGTATTGAGGATTGAGATAAAAGCTAGTGCCTGCATGAAGTGAGGGATAATGATGATGATTATGATGTATTCGCTTTATAGTGCATGTGCTGTACAGTAGCTTATAACAGTTAACAAGCTCCATCCCATTTGTTATCACATAGCTGCCAAAGCCTGTATCAACATCATAAGCCATCTCTGTGCCACAGCTCTCTATTGACACAGCCAGAGCGGGGTTTGTTCACGCCTGGCATGCTGCTCAATCTGCCTCAGTCTGCCTGCAACCACTAACTCACCATGACCACCGCTTAACTGCGGCCTGTGTGAGTGCTTGTAGCATCCAGATCAGCCGTGATCACTATAAACTCCTGTCTGTCATTACAGACCAATTCATCTGAGCACACAAAGCCAATCAGCGAACGCCGTGACGAGAGACTACCCACCAATCAGGGTTTGTTGTGATGGAGCTAAACCAACAGAGGAAGCCTATTAATGAACACCACGGCGAGCATTTTGCTATCGCCTAACGTTGAAGACGACATGAGAATTTAAATTGGGTGAAAAGATTCACTTCTTTAAAGACCACTGTCAACTAACAGTAGTCGTTGGCCGTGAATGAGTGATAGTATTAGTTTAATGTTTAACGGTAGCTACACTGAACGAACGACCCACTCCTCCCGCCGCACAGACACAGAAACAGACCCGTGTACACACACACTCTCACTCCATCTCTCTCTCTCTCTCTTTCTCTTCTCACCTGTCCCATGAAGTCTGTGAAGAAGAGCATGTTGCAGAGGAAGGCGGTCCATCCCAGCAGGTGACTGACACAGAGACAGCGGTAATGACTTGGCATGTTAATCATGGCCAGGAGACATGACTTCAGAGTCATCCTCTTCTGCTGCAGTTTAGAGAAACACACCGGTCAGGCCATGAGACTTCAGAAGGACTCACACGGGAACAACAGGGGGTCAGAACAGAGGGAATTAAAAAAGAACAAGGAACAGTAGGGGGTCAGATAAGAATAAAGAGAGAGGTCAGATGAAGACTTTTAGCTAATGATAGATATACTAGCCTTTTCCGGCAAAAATCCTGTTTTAACAAGTCAGGAAACGAGGGGGGAAAAAAACAAAGGACAAGGGATTAAAGAAATGGGTGAAATAAAATGTACTGTGTGTTCTATTTCTTTAATCGTGTTCTGGTTTAGTATAGTAACTAATGTTCTCTCGGATTGAACGCTTTTTTATATTGTGTACATGTACACAGTGTGGCATGACAGCATACAATAAACTGATGTTATTATCCCCAAATAAATTCCCAATCAACATTTTCTAGGAATTCTGTAAAGTGGCTGTACCCATCGAAATAGAATATGAAAATCTATGGTTGCACCAAAGTACCCTGTCTGACTACTGTGATAATAGAGGACCCTTGCCTGCTAGAATGGTATCATCTAAGAACATACAGTAATCATTCCTGTCTCTTTTCATAAAATGTTGAATAACTGAAAAGTCAGTCATAATTCATTTCCAGCTGTAGTTACACGCTGGGCATAAATACAGTCACTACATTTCCATTGTTATGGTGCTGAATTAGAATACTAGTCTGGGTTTCAATGTGTCTCTTTCAGAGCACTGGTTTGAATGGCTGTCTGAGCCTTACAGGTCATGTAATTCATTTAATTCCAGGGGCTGAGTTACCGATACCTGTAGCAAGTGGCGGATTTAGGTAGAGACCATCTTGCCGGGGGCGGCACGGGGCGCCCGCACAATTTTTTTTTGGAATGGTGACATTTGCGCGATCGGTTTTGTATCGCTCATTTGCACATCATGTCAATGATATCATGTCACCGTGTAGGACTGTGGGTCAATTAACCTTGTCGGAGTGGGCGCCCTGATTCTAGTTTGTGAGCTAGGCAGGCTACTACCTGGGAAGTCTCCCACTCAGAAGTACGAGATGAGGAGGAGGGTATGTTGACCTCAGGTCTCCCCACTGCAAGCCCGAAGAAGGGGGAGCGGGAAAATCTATCAAAAAGTGCACCTCTAACTTTGTACAGTACTAATGCAATTAGTAAAATCAGTCACACTATGAAATGCTACCAGATAAACCACAATTCATTCATAATACTGATAACATGTAGTTTCACAGACATATTGTTGCATTTTTTTCTGGTTTGTGCGAAATCGTTAAGAATAATAAAAAAACAGTCTGCACACCACCAAGGTGAATTGGATTAGTCTTGACTCTTGGTTGACAGTGTAGGGGGATGGGTAATGTACTGATGCTCGAGTGCCAAATCAACATTTGTCTTTGTTACTTCTTTTTGATATTTATTAGTCTTATTTTTGTATATATTTTTATATTTATATAGTTTGAAATGTTATGATTACAAGCTAGAACCGCCACTGCCACAGTACAGGATAACGATGGTTTAAATGGCTTTCTCGTGTGAGGTGACATTGCAACCTTTTAGTGGTTGTTTTACACTCTAGCCAGACCTGATTACTGCCTGGTCTAATCAGTGTCAAGGTAACCATGCATGTAATCCAGCTGACGCTGGTAACTAAGAAAACCTGTTTCCTCCATTAACACTAGGTTTGGGAACAGACAGACACAAGTTACTGTTTCCTGCTTCTTTAAATAACTGCATGACCCTTGTCCTCTAACAATCCTGCTGTCTCCAATCCCCACCTCCTCTATCCACTCTCCTCTATCCAAACCATATATGGAAATTATACACATTGAAATAGTGTAAAATTCTAATTATGTGGTTACTATGGCATTGCCTGTGGAGTGGTCACTATTGTCACACACCAGTGCAATGCTACACCATAGAGGTGTGAAAGCACATATCTCACACAGCGATGCCACATTTGACTAAGGACGCAGACCACTCACAATGCTCCAAAGAGAGATATGCACACCCAGACTGTTTGCGTAGTCTAATATTGAGAGTATTGGCTTTATAAATGACTTGTTCTCATACTTAAAGCTCAAGCATTCATTTTGCGTTATCAGTATAAAACAGTCCTTGTTACTACTACGTAAGTACTTTACATAATTCCCAGGCTTCAACTTTTCAAAGACAAACCTAAAGTCAGAGCCTGGAGCATGGGGGTCAGGGCTTGCGAGCAGCGTTTAGTGAGACACGTGTCAGAAAACACAAAGTTCACACTATACTATGTAAATAGTATATAATACATATCTCCTCACGAGGAAATCAAGAGCTTTTACCCAAGGAGATACTCGAGAGGTAGTCACCTCTTTTTAAGTGCCATAGAAGTGCCATGAGATATGAACATAAAACCCTAAATCAAAGCATGTATACTGGAGTGTACATTAAGATTACTCTACGGTGTGATCACATTCTTCTTAATAAACACTGATGCCATTAAACACTGATGTGTTTCAAAGGATTTGACATTCCATTAGTGTGTGCAGTTTCATAGACTGATCTCTTTGTTTTGTTACCTGTAAAACACAGTATTGGTATCAAAGTCAGGATCTCGTAGAGAAGGTCAGCCAGACTAGACTTCATGGTGTGTCTTTGACATACCTCTTTGTTGGGTTGCTTGGCACTGGATGTGACGGAATTGGCTTCCCCCAGGGCAGAGAATGAACGAGGCCGGAGGTCTGCCTCCGACTCCTGGGACATTGATCCATGCAAGGATCCATAGCCACCACTGCTGCTGTGTGTGCTGAGGAGGAGGAGGGCATTGGGGGTCATCACGTCCAAGCTAATGTCCTTGGCCAGGGGTGTCTCTGGGATGCTGAAGAGATGCACGATGAGGAATACCATCCAGGTCAGAGCAGAGAAGAAGTAGATGACCTGGTACTCTGACCCCAGCAGTCGGCCCAGGGACGAGTGACCCCAGTCCATGGCTCCCACGAGGTACCCAAAGGCACCCCCAAGCCCTACAACAGACAACAGGCACAATAGAGATTGGTTATCAGGTCAGTTGGTGGGGTCCTAGGCCATTGGTCATAGCAGAGTCATCAGACGGCATCTGCAATCCAGGAATTGAACTGATCATTTTTAAAAACATTTCATCATTAATAATAATAATTTGGAGGGTGGTTATATTTGTCCTATTTCACACATGTACAAGTATGTATCATACACATGTGAATTGGTAATGTGTTTTTTGCATACGCAAACTCCCCGAGACACCCTCTGGGAGTGGGGTCACGGCTAAGGTCTTAACATTAGGATTAAGTGTCTTGCTCAAGGACACATCAGCAGATTGTTCACCTTTGTCTGATCTGAATTTGAACTATTAACCTTTCGCTTACTGGCCCAATGCTCTAACCGCTAGGCTACCTGACACCATTTTGCCTGTGGTGGTTTTGAATTTTCCAAGGAAGATAACGTGGGCTGTATTTAATAAATACAGTGTCTGATTTATAAAATAATGCTTCTTGCATCTGAATTTAAAGCTCATGTCACAATGTAATGTTTAGGCTGGGTGATCTCAGAGAAGCTGGGAGTAATGTTGTGATAAATGAGTTGTCACATAGTACGATCCTGCACACAGATAAGTGGCTTGTTCTGTCAGACATATCCCTATAATCTGGACATACAGTGGGGGAAAAAAGTATTTGATCCCCTGCTGATTTTGTACGTTTGCCCACTTACAAAGAAATGATCAGTCTATCATTTTAATAGTAGGTTTATTTGAACAGTGAGAGACAGAATAACAACAACAAAAATCCTGAAAAACGCATGTCAAAAATGTTTTAAAATGATTAGCATTTTAATGAGGGAAATAAGTATTTTAGAAAGTGTTTATTAGAATTTATTAGAAAGTGAATTTAATAATTTATTAGAAAGTGAATCTTTAGAAAAAAAATACAAAGCAAATAAAAAATAAACAAACCGTGACTACAAAGCAACTACACATAAACAATATCCCATAACCCACAAGTGAAAAACAAGCTACTTAAGTATGATCCCCAATTAAAGACAACGATTACCAGCTGCCTCCAATTGGGAATCACACAAATCACCCAAACATAGGAAAACTAAACTAGAACCCCACATTGAAAATAATAACTCGAAAAACCCCGTCATGCCCTGACCTACTCTATCATAGAAAATAAGAGCTTTCTATGGTCAGGACGTGACAGTACCCCCCCCCCCCCCCCCCGCCAAGGTGCGGACTCCGACTGCAAAACATGAAACAAAAAAGGAAGGGTTAGGGGGGGTGTCTAGTGGCGGTGGCGGCTCTGGTGCAGGACGAAGAACCCTCTCATCCTGCGAATCCGCCAACATCGGAGGCGACTCTGGTGCGGGCCGAAGAACCCGCTCATCCTGCGGGTCCAGCCATGGACCCAGGTTGAGCACTGTGCCTGGACTGGGCACCAACGCAGAAGACTGACCGTCGTGCTTAGACTGGGCATCGGCGCAGAGGAAAGCTCCGGCCATGGAGCTTGAGGTTCCGGACCGTGGACCGTCTCTGGAGGTTCCGGACCGTGGACTGTCTATGGAGGCTCCGGGCCGTGGACCGTGTCAGGAGGCTCCGGGCCGTGGATTGTCTCAGGAGGCTCCGGGCCGTGGACCGTCTCAGGAGGCTCCGGGCCGTGGACCGTCTCAGGAGGCTCCGGGCCGTGGACCGTCTCAGGAGGCTCCGGGCCGTGGACCGTCTCAGGAGGCTCCGGGCCGTGGACCGTCTCAGGAGGCTCCGGACTGTGAAATGTCGCCGGAAGCTCTGGACTGGAAACTGTCGCCGGAAGCTCTGGACTGGGAACTGTCGCCGGAAGCTCTGGACTGGGAACTGTCGCCGGAAGCTCTGGACTGGGAACTGTCGCCGGAAGCTCTGGACTGGGAACTGTCGCCGGAAGCTCTGGACTGGGGACCGTCGCTGGAAGCTCTGGACTGGGGACCGTCGCCTGAAGCTCTGGAACGGGTAGGCGCACTGGAAGCCTGATGAGTGGGGCCGGCACAGGTAGCACCAGACTGGTAACACGCACCTCAGGGCGAGTGTGGGGAGCAGGCCCAGGACGTACCTGACTGAGGATACGCATTTCAGGAAGAGTGCGGGGAGGAGGCACAGGACGTACAGGACTGGGAATGCGCACTGGAGACCTAGTGCGTGGAGCCGGCACAGGTGGTGCCAAACTGGTGACACGCACTTCAGGGTGAGTGCGGGGAGCAGGCACAGGACGCACTGGACTGTGGAGGCACACTGGAGACCTGGTGCATAGAACCGGTGCAGGATATACTGGTCTGTGGAGGTGCACTGGAGGTCTGGAGCATAGAGCTGGCACAACCCGTCCTGGCTGGATGCTCACTTTAGCCCGGCAAGTGCGAGGTGCTGGCACAGGACGTACTGGGCTGTGCAGGCGCACTGGCGACACTGTGCATAGAGCTGGCGCAGGATATCCTGGACTGTGAAGGCGCACTGGAGGCCTAATGCGTGAGGCCGATACAGGTAGCACCGGACTGGTGACATGCACTTCAGGGCGAGTGCGAGGAACAGGCACAGGACTGGGAAGGCGCAGTTGAGGGAGACTGCGAGGAGTAGGCACATGACGTACCGGACTGGGGACACGAACTTCAGGGAGAGTACGAGGAGGTGACACAGGACGTACTGGGCTGTGAAGGTGCACTGGAGACCTGGTGCTTATAGCCGGCCTCAATTGTACCGGAACTTTAACACACTTCTCAGGACGAGTACGGGGAGCTGACACAGGTGGCATTGGACGACTAACACGCTCCTCAAGGCGAATGCCATGCACACTACGCCAAACCAACAGCTCTCTCTCTTCACTCTCTTCCAATTTATCCAACAATTCCTCGAAAGTCTCTAAATCTCCCCTCCGTCCACTCTCCTCCAATTTATCCAATAACTCCTCAACGGACTCTGACTCATCCCAATATTCCTCTTCGTTCTCCGACTTGCCCCTCGGCCTCGCCGACCAACCCATGTGCCCCCCCCAAAAAAATATTTTGAGGTTGCTTCTTGGGCTTGTGTCGTGGCCCGGAACCCTGTCGTCGTCGCTGTCCTTCCTTCACCGCTTGCGTCTCCCGCCATGGAAGGCAATCCTGTCCTGCCAGGATTTCTTCCCAAGTCCAGGATCCCTTCCAATCAAGAATCTCTTCCCAAGTCCAGGACTCCTTCACTTGGTCACGCTGCTTGGTCCGGTCGGATGGTATATTCTGTCACGTTCGTCATAATAATGATCGGACCAAGGCACAGCGTGAGTAGCATTCCACATAATTTATTAGAAAGTGAAACTTTTGAAAAAAATACAAAACAAATAAAGAATAAACGAACCGTGACTACAAAGCAACTACACATAAACAATATCCCATAACCCACAAGTGAAAAACAAGCTACTTAAGTATGATCCCCAATTAGAGACAATGATTACCAGCTGCCTCCAATTGGGAATAACACAAATCACCCAAACATAGAAAAACTAAACTAGAACCCCACATAGAAAATAATGACTAGAAAAACCTCCTGTCACACCTCCTGTCCAGCTTTCTATGGTCAGGACGTGACAGACACATTTTCTATAGGATTTAGATCAGGGCTTTGTGATGGCCACTCCAATACCTTGTCTTTATTGTCCTTAAGCCATTTTGCCACAACTTTGGAAGTATGCTTGGGGTCATTGTTCAGTTGGAAGACCCATTTGCGACCAAGCTTTAACTTCCTGACTGATGTCTTGAGATGTTGCTTCAATATATCCACATAATTTTCCTCCCTCATGATGCTGATCTATTTTGTGAAGTGCACCAGTCCCTCCTGCAGCAAAGCACCCCCACAACATGATGCTGCCACCCCCATGCTTCACGGTTGGGATGGTGTTCTTCGGCTTGCAAGCATCCCCCTTTTTCCTCCAAACATAATGATGGTCATTATGGCCAAAAAGTTATATTTTTGTTTCATCAGACCAGAGGACATTTCTCCAAAGAGTACGATCTTTGTGTGCAGTTCCAAACCGTAGTCTGGTTTTATTATGGTGGTTTTGGAGCAGTGGTTTCTCCTTGCTGAGCGGCCTTTCAGGTTATGTCGATATAGGACTCGTTTTACTGTGGATATAGATACGTTTGTACCTGTTTCCTCCAGCATCTTCACAAGGTCCTTTGCTGTTGTTCTGGGATTGATTTGCACTTTTCGCACCAAAGTACGTTCATCTCTAGGAGACAGAATGCGTCTCCTTCCTGAGCGGTATGACAGCTGCGTGGTCCCATGGTGTTTGTACTTGGGTACTATTTTTTGTACAGATGAACGTGGTACCTTCAGGCATTTGGAAATTGCTCCCAAGGATGAACCAGAGGTCTACATTTTTCTGAGGTCTTGGCTGATTTCCTTTGATTTTCCCATGATGTCAAGCAAAGAGGCGCTGAGTTTGAAGGTAGGCCTTGAAATACATCCACAGTTACACCTCCAGTTGACTCAAATGATGTCAATTAGCCTATCAGAAGCTTCTAAAGCCATGACATAATTTTCTGACATTTTCTAAGGTGTTTAAAGGGACAGTCAACTGAGTGGATGTAAACTTCTGACCCACTGGAATTGTGATACAGTGAATTATAAGTGAAATAGTCTGTAAGCAATTGTTGGAAAAATTACTTGTGTCATGCACAAAGTAGATGTCCTAACTGACTTGCCAAAACTATAGTTTGTTAACAAGAAATGTGTGGAGTGGTTGAAAAATGAGTTTTAATGACTCCAACCTAAGTGTGTGTAAACTTCCGACTTCAACTGCAAATCACCGACAATGTCACCAGAAAAGCACCCACCCATCATCACTCCTCCTCATCCATGCTTCACGGTGAGAACAACACATGCGGAGATCATCCATTCATCTACTCTGCATCTCACAAAGACATGGCGTTTGTAACCAAAAATCTCAAATTTGGACTCATCAGACCAGAGGACAGATTTCCACTGGTCTGATGTCCATTGCTCGTGTTTTTTGGCCCAAGAAAGTCTCTTCTTCTTATTGGTGTCCTTTAGTAGTAGTGTCCTTACAGCAATTCTACCATGAAGGCCTGATTCACACAGTCTTCTCTGAACAGTTGATGTTGAGATGTCTGTTACTGTGAAGCATTTATTTGAGCTGCAATCTGTGGTGCAGTTAACTCTAATAAACTTTTCCTCTGCAGCAGAGAGACAGTTTCATCATAGCACTTGGTTTTTGCGACTGCACTTGAAGAAACTTTAAAAGTTCTTGAAATGCTCCGCATTGACTGACCTTCATGTCTTAAAATATTGATGGACTGTTGTTTCTCTTTGCTTATTTGAGCTGTTCTTGCCATAATACGGACTTGGTATTTTACCAAATAGGGCTATCTTCTGTATACCACCCCTACCTTGTCACACCACAACTGATTGCCTCAAAAGCATTAAGAAGAAAATAAATTCCACAAATTAACAAGGCACACCTGTTAATTGAAATGCATTCCTGGTAACTACCTCATGAAATTGGTTGAGAGAATGCCAACAGTGTTCAAAGCTGTCATCACTTCTTTCGTTACTACATGATTCCATATGTGTTATTTCATACTTTTGGTTTCTTCACTATTATTATACAATGTAGAAAATAGTACAAATAAAGAAAAACTATTGAATGAGTAGGTGTGTCCAATCTTTTGACTGGCACTGTGTGTTACCTAAATTCTTCATCCTGTATCCTACAATGATATACCTGCATGTAACGGAAACATTGTCATCAATTATGCATTGCGTTTGAGAACCTCAAACTAAGATTTCACTTCACTGCACTGCTCCCTGACTACTATAACAAATAGCATGTCTCGAGCCATATAAATAGAATTATACGGCAGGCTATATTTGCATGTATACTGTATATCTCTGGTCCTCTCCTTCCATTATTGCAAATGGTATATTATTGCAGAGAAACTTGGAAACTTTATACATTTTTTGTATCTATCCATAGAGGCAGTTTGGAAAAAGTCTGCATCTGCATTATTAGTTGGAGATACACAGTGAGTTAGAAAAGATATTGAACCAAAGACCATGTAACCCATTAGCATTCCGCATGCTCAGACAGCTAATCTCTAAAAACATCCAGCTATATAAACAACTCTAGTTCTAAAAGAATAATCAATTCATACTTCAAAGAATATCTTGGACATGGCATGTTTCAACAACTGTCATGTTAAGTATTTTGTGATATACACTACCGTGCAAAAGTTTGGGGTCGCTTAGAAATGTCCTTGTTTTTGAAAGAAAAGCACATTTTTTGTCCATTAAAATAACATAAAATTGATCATAAATACAGTGTAGACATTGTTAATGTTGTACATGACTATTGTAGCTGGAAACGGCAGATTTTTTATGGAATATCTACATAGGTGTACAGAGGCCCATTATCAGCAACCATCACTCCTGTGTTCCAATGGCATGTTGTGTTAGCTAATCCAAGTTTATCATTTTAAAAGGCTAATTGATCCTTAAAAAAACATTTTGCAATTATGTTAGCACAGATGAAAACTGTTTTCCTGATTAAAGAAGCAATACAACTGGCCTTCTTTAGACTAGTTGAGTATCTGGAGCATCGGCTTTGTGGGTTCAATTACAGGCTCAAAATGGCCAGAAACAAATAACTTACACTGTATTTCTGATCAATTTGATGTTATTTTAACGGACAAAAAAAATGTGCTTTTCTTTCAAAGACAAGGACATTTCTAAGCGACCCCAAACTTTTGCACGGTAGTGTATGTATTTGTGTATTTTCATGCATTTATCCACTAATTGACTCTCAACTTCGTCACCTCTAAATTCACAGGCTCGTAAAGTTTTTTAGTTGTGAGGGTAGTCAAAATTAAGTTTGGGACGTTTTTTTTATGTTTAAGTCATGTGACTGCAATGATAAAACAGTACAAAAGAGAAATATCATAACAGCCAATTCTTGTGTGTCAAGAAAAAACACACACATTTCTCCACATACCAGGGCTACGGTGACTAGCAGGTCATGTGCCTCCCCTTTCTCTCTCAGCTCCAACTCATGACTCCAACACATGACTGAGTATCTGCTGGATTAGGACCGACTGAACAAGCTCACACCACCCTGTGCCGGCTTCCCTTGCAATCAGCTGAGTCCACGCACTCGCTCGCTAGTACACTCGAATACTTACTCACGAGCTTGTTGACTGACGCACTCACTGTGCGAGCTCTGAGGGCCAGGCTTCAGGTTACTAAACAGCCACTTAAAAGTACAGAGCATACTGAGAGGTATTTACATCACATGTGAATATGCACTCTGTGCTGCAGGGACCCTCTCCTCCCCACACCCAGACATGCACTCTGCACACTGCACTGAGCCAGTGATCCCAGTCCGGCTGCCTCACATGCACTGTCTAAAATAACTTCATATAAAGGAGTGTAGATTGGGACGCCAGTTTTCTTATTCCATAACAATCACATTAACTACATGACAACAAAACTCTGAAAATATACATATAATATCAATATAAAAGTAAACCTATATCAATAAAGACAGCAAATAAAGCAATGAATCTCCACATTTGCCTACCAATTTGAATTTCTATATTCCCACAAGCATAACAGTAAGAGCCTATCACTCAAACAATATTGAATCTGACTAGTGGGAGGGAGGTTATATAATATTTTTCTTACCTGTGAGAAGGGCATGGTAGTGCAGTCCTCTTTCCTTGTCTGTGTACGAGCAGACGTCAAAGAGGTAGGCCTTGACTGGCCCATCGATGAAGTCTGCTGCAAAGTCAAATAGCACCACTCCAAACATGACTATGACGATGGCCCATATCCTCTTCAATGACCTATCCTGTACTAGCGCTGCAAAAGAGGAGAAAGACAGGAGTTTACTTCAAGTTACAGATTCAGTCTGTCCGATTTTTCACTCGTTACTACAACTAGATCCACTTTCAATAACAGATAGTTCTGAATGCTTTTTTGTGTTTGTTTAGGATGAGGCGTAGCAGCTGAATCATGTCAGTTTGCCTTAAGAAGTACATCTTTCGCTCAGCCATTAACTTCAAGACAGACACTGGCCCAGCTGACGTTTACAGACGTGATGAGACATATTTTCCAGGGCTTCTGAGGTAAACAGTGGATTTGTTAACAACTTGATCAAACACATTTGATCATGTAGTTTCAGTACATTGATACTTACGGTTTCATCAAGATCGATGGGGGCTAATACAGTCATGTATTCACCACATAGCAAGGAACAGCATGTTTGAAACCACATTCCTTTTGTTCAACACAATGCAAGGGCAGTTCAAAAGGCACATTTTTTTGGGGGGGGGGCTTTAAAAAGAAAATAAACTCAAATTGAAACAAAACACATTGCCAGCATGGCTCTGTCTGGCTAGAAAAACAACTCCTAATTAATTGTATGTTAATTTCCTCAATCTGACACTGTGTACAACATTTGTATTAGTAATCCCAGTATCTAGTGTTGATGCTCATCAAAAAGAGATACTGTTGCAAATCAGTCAGAATAATTGTCATAATTATGTTGTGCACCCGGCGGAGCACAAACAAACAGAATTATGTCCTTCATCTTGAGTGAGAAACAATTGGCTGACAGATTGCAGCAGAATTAAAACCTACCCAGCCGTATTTAAATTTGGGTGATTACTAATGCCATGACAAATCCCAGTTGGGTGTTGTGTTGCAGTCTTATTAGGCATGCCGGATGTATTGAGGCTTACGTTTTGATCTTGGAGAAATTCAAGAACTTTCCTCAAAGCTTAGTTTTATCCGTTGTATCCACATATACTGTACTGTACACTATAGTAGCTAACACACAGGGTGTGCATTGTCACAGATCCCGTTTTACTATTTACTAGTGTTGAAGAATGGAAATAATCATCTTAACAAAAGTACTGTAAGTGGTCACACTATGTATTGTACAGTACTATTACAGAGAAGGTGAAATCCGGCATAACCGAAAACAACAATGAAGGCATTCACTGAAAACAAAAAGTTAGGTTGTCTGATCAATGTACGATAGTGCTGCAAAAAGAAATCCAATCCAAGCCCTTACGGAGAGAACGCATTTCCATAATTTAGTATTATTCTACTTACATTTATACTTTTCAATACACAAGCACAGCTCAACTATTTAAAAGTATTTGAAATATGTATTTTGACCCAGGTCTTACCAGCTAACCATAGACCTGACCCAATAAATGAAACAATCCCTTTTCAGTAAGCTCAAATTCATGGACGGATATGAAAATGAACAACATAAACAACAGTGGATATAACAGTTTGTGAAAAGAGGTATGGGGCGAACATGTACACTGAACAAAAATATAAATACAACATGCAACAATTTTAAAGATTTTACTTAGTTACAGTTCACAACGTTGACATCAGCAAACGACTCGCCCACACGATGCCATACACGTGGTCTGCGGTTGTAAGACAGGTTGGAGGTACTGCCAAATTCTTTTAAACGACATTGGCTTATGGTAGAGAAATTAACATTCAATTCTCTGGCAACAGCTCTGGTAGACATTCTTGCAGTCAGCATCCCAATTGCACGCTCCCTCAAAACGAGACATCTGTGGCATTGTGAAGAGTGACAAACTGCACATTTTAGAGTGGCCTTTTACTGTGCCCAGCACAAGGTGCACCTGTTAATGATCATGATGTTTAATCAACATCTTGATATGCCACACCTGTCAGGTGGATGGATTATCTTGGCAAAGGAGAAATGCTCACTAACATGGATGTAAACAAATCTGTGCACAACATTTGAGAGAAATAAGCTTTTAGTGCGTATGGAACGTTTCCGGGATCATTTATTTCAGCTCATGAAACATGGGACCAACACTTTCCATGTTGCCTTTACATTTTTGTTCAGTGTACGTCTCAGTATTTGCAGAGGTGAAAAGATATGCCATATCTATTTCATTTCTGTTCTTTGCAGATAGTTTTTCCCTTGAGACTCAGGATTGTGTCCAGCACTCATAGTAAGATTTCAATAATTGCTGTTGTGCAAGGCCTGCGGTCGAGCTTGTTTTTTCTGAAATAATTGCTGAACACCTTGTGCAATCAACTTGGTCCAGTCAAAATAATAGGAACATTTGACCCTTCTGTCTAGACACACTAAGACGCCCTCTCATTAATAGTTATGAAACACATTCAACTGCCAGACAAACACACACATCTAAATTATGCAGTAACGTGTCTGTAAATATGTAATATTCTTCTATTTCAGTTATTGCCCTCTTCTGGCAGCTGTTAATTAGTTTGACTGTCTGAGCAAAATGATCTGGTGTTCAGGTAATTTAATTTGCCGTTTTAGTTCAGAGCGTGATACCCTCATGTTTCTCTTAAGGTAGGGGTGGCTCGGGCAGGGCGTTAAAATAAATATTTACATTTTATATCAACATTGAAACAGCCCATTAATTAAGCACAAGTTTAAATTAAATATACTACGTATGTTACAGTGAAAGTATTTTGGTTTCTCATATCCAAGCTGCCCAACTCCATGACAACTATTGAAAAAACATAGACCAGTTCTCACATACATTGTAGAACACTATGCCTGATAGCCATGGGCTCTTACCAGATATGACTGCATCTCCATTTAGAAACAAGGTAAGGCCCATCAGCATCATAATCCCCAGTGCGAGGATGTAGGGCCTCCGTCGGCCCCACGGGGACCTGCAGTAGTCGCTGGCCGAGCCGATGATGGGCTGCAGCAGAAAGCCCAGGATGGGGCTGATCAGCCACACAAGGCTGTACAAGCTCTGAGGGAGTCCGACACTAAGAAGCACTGGCGTGACGAAGGCTGCCTCCACCGCATAGCAAAATTCCCTTCCAAACATCACCATGCCATGCAGCAGCAACCTCCCCCGAGAGCGCCTGGGAAGCTCCACCACCCCAAACACAACGGGCTCCATACTGTCCAAGTAGTCCTCCTTCGTAGACTCCCTACAGTCCACACTCCCCACTGAGTAACAGCCCAGACCTGTGATGTGTGTTCCGGGCTCCGGAAGCCTGCATGGCTGGGGTTGGTCCCCTGTGAGGGACATAGCTACTGGGGGAGATGGAGGGTGTATGGGTGTAGCTCTCAGCCCGCTTGTCAATGGCAAACTGCCCAATCTCTGCTTCTTGGCTCAAGCTAATTCTCTACTGCATAGCTGAGCAATGAGTCCAAGTAGCCTCAAGTCCTGATCTGAGGCAAGGAGAGGAGAGGCTGAAGAGATTGGAGGAGAGATGGGGTGTGGCTGCTGGTTTGATTTAGATGAATGAAGTTTCAACTTTCAGTTGTTTTTTTTTAAGCACGTGACTAAGATTATGGCTTTTTAACCCCATCTCACCACACTACATTCCTTTACATCAAAATTATTCCTGGAATAATTTGGTGTTCCATGAAATTATCACCTAATGATGGATTACCAGAAATTCAGTAGTCCTAACAGAGAGAATTGGATGACAGGAGAATGAGAAGAGATTAATTTAAAACTCTGCAAAGCATGTTACATTGCATGCGTATCTGAATCCTTGCGTTCCTGTTTTTATGCAGTTCTCTCACAAGGGCTCTTTTGTGGTCTGCTCGTGTGCACATCAGGTTGATCAAGTGATGTAGCATGTGATCCCCAGGGAGAAAAGGAGTTGTAACCCTTTGATGGAAGAGTGGAGTGGGGATGGAGAAGGATGGCCAGCCAATGTATTTACTGGAAGAAAAGCCTGGATGCATTACACTGGATGCCCAAAGACAAGGATGTACCCTCGGCAGTTAAGTTGTTTCCTCTATGTATTAAAATTATAAAACGTTGTTAGTATTTGTCATGAGACACTAGCTAGTTGCCCTGCCTCAGTCATGTGAGACATTGAGGCAATTCCCAGGGGTTCTCATGGGAACCATGCCCGCCGCCCACGTCAGAGGAACCAAGGGAGGCGTCAGACAGATTTAAAGGCCACATTCTCACCAGACCCCGAGTCCTAGGGTCACTGACATAGATGCATTGTGTTCCAGAGTTAAAAATACCAATGAGTGAGGGCTAGGTACGGTCACGTGTTTGAGGGGACAATAGCTAGACTACTTTGAGTGGATGAAGTGAACATTCTTATCAATGTGGTCCATCACGATTAGATGAATTATGCTAGAAAAGTGAAGGGGTCAGAATACTTTATGAATGTACTGTGTGTGTCTATATGCCTGTAGTAAATGACATTCCTGATTTAAAGCGCTGTATCTATAGCTTTGGGTGATACTTAAATTATCAGATATAATTCTAGGTTTCTGAACATCATGCATTAAAATGATCTAACAGCTGTACTACAGAATAAAATAAAATAGAAACATTACTTTAATTGAAGCATTTTAATACAAATTGTCAAGAAATATTATTAATGGGGTGCCCATTCAGCTTTGAAAACATTCAAATAAAATACAGGCACTTCAGTCAATAGCTGAGAATAATTTCTCACCACATTTATAGAATTACAAAGACTATTCAGAGAGGGACATTATGACACGTTACTGAATTCGGTACTGGTGCTCCTTGTATATAGCCTCGTTGTTTTTATTGTGTTACTATTTCTTTATTTAGAAAATATTTTTCTTACTTTTTAACTTTGCATTGTTGGGAATGGGATCGTAAGTAAGCATTTCATTGTAAAAGTCTACACCTGCTGTATTCGGTGAATGTGACCAATAACATTTTATTTGATCATGTAAAATCACCACGAACCCTGGATACAGGTAATAACTGATATGAAAGAGTACTTACAGTCAAGGGTCATCATTCTCTCCGCCTCCTCCTGCTCTACCTTACTCTAGTAATGACTGACATATTGTCATTGCTATCTAGCTATTAACATAATTACATCAATTACAATTAAGTGCTTACAGTCCAAACACTTAAAGGCAACAGGGCTTGCAGTAGGTGGAAGATGTTCTACTGAAGCAATTTTTGCATATTACAGGGAAGCCATTACTACAAACACCTGTAAGTTACATATAATAATAAAATTATATGAATTAATTGCATTTGCAGTGTGATTTATCCAAGGGCTCCAAGTACTTAATGATTGAATAGCTAATCCACTAGCAATGCATGGCACACCACGTATCAAAGACGGTTGTCCAACCTTTAAACACTAAAGTGTACATTGGAGAGCCGGGGTGTTTTTCTTAAAGAAGGACAAAGGGATGGAGGGAAGAGGAGAGAGGCAGGAGGCAGTAGAAGAAGAAAGGCCTGGCTACAACCGTGCTTTGGCTACGTTAGACTCAATAATACCAGCTGAGAGCAACTGGTCTACCTCTGCTAGTGTGAAGCCAAACTCCTCTAGAACGGGGCGTGTGTGTTCCCCTATAAGGGGGTCCTGGGCCAGGCAGGGGTCAGCAGGGGTACGGGACAGGACAGGTGCGGGGCTCGGAGTCACCTCCCCCTGGGCGTCCCTGTGGAAGGATGCCCTCTCCTGGTTATGGGGGTGGGAGATCACTTCGTCCAGAGAGAGAACGGGAGTCACACAGGCGTCCTTTCCGTCGAACACGCGACCCCACTCCTCCTGTGTCTTAGTCGCAAACTGCTTAGTGAAGATCTGCCTCAACACTGGCCAATCAGAGAAGCTCATCTGTGGAGGAAGGTTGGCAGCATCTAATCCCAGGCCTAGAAAAGGTAATATGCAAATTATGAGTTATGAGTAACACATAGATATGGATGCAGTAGAGGAAATCGGTTCCCACTAGATGTGGCAAAGTCAAAAGGTTAGCTACATGGTAAAACATTTTTTAAAAAGGTAAGGTTAGGGTTAGACAATTTAGCAGTGTGGTTAAGGTTAGGTTCCAAATCAGATATTAAGAACCGAAGTTGTAAAAAATAGTTTGGGTTTATGACTTTGCCACTTGCCCAGATAGTGACGACAGGAAAGAGAAGTAATATCTATTCAAACTCATTCCATATGTAATGAACAAGCACCCATCAATGTTTGACATTACAGAAAGGTTAAATCATTGGTATTCCTTTTATCTGGCTCAAAAAGAATGGAGTGTCATTCAAGCTGTGTGAGAATGACGCACTTCATTATTTTACAGTTTAGAGAAATCTTTAAACAAACACAAATGAGTTAATCAAGAGGTGTCCTGTGGGTATTTACAGTGTCTTCAGAAAGTATTCATACCCGTTGACTTATTCCACATTTTCTTGTGTTACAGCCTGAATTTAAAAATGTTTTTTTTTCCTCCCTCACCCATCTACACACAATACCCCATAATGACAACATGTTTCTAGAAATCTTAGCAAATTTATTGAAAATGAAATACAGAAATCTCATCACACCCAATTCAATAATTTGTAGAAGCACCTTTGACAGTGACTACTCTAAGTGCTTTCCACACCTGGATTGTGAAACATTTGCCCATAATTCTTTTAAAAATTCTTCAAGCTCTGTCAAATTGGGTTGATCATTGCTACACAACCATTTTCAGGTCTTTATATAGATTTTCAAGCAGATTTAAAGTCAAAACTGTAACTCGGCCACTCAGGAACAAGCACCGTCTTCTTGGTAAGCAACTCCAGTGTAGATTAGGCCTTGTGTTTAAAAAAAAATGCTCTATTTAATTGATTTTAAATGAAGGCACAACAACGTGAAAAAAAGTAAAGGGTGTCAATACTTTCTGAAGCCACTGTATCTGTCCAGTTTTTAAAATGGATTTTCACAGCTGCAAGACGGTTACATGAAAAAGAATGGTGTGAGTGTTGTTTGCACTTTCTTGCTGTGCATGATGTGTTTGTGTGTGTGTGTGCAATATGCATTATACATGACAGACTGTTAGATGTGCTCAGTATGCCAGGGGAGGGAAGGAGGGATAATCTGCAGAGAGATGCTGATCAGCCTGCCTGGACACAGTTGGGAGAAGCGGTGGAGGAGCAGGGGAAAGACAAACAAGAGAGAGAAGCAGGAGAGAAAGAAAATAAGACAATCAGTGAAAGTAAAGTTGAGCAAAACTGACCATGGATGAGTTGGTTATAGAACTGTGTCTCAATAGCCCCGACAGCCATGTATTTCCCATCAGAGGTCTGGTACGTGTCATAGAATGGAGCTCCACTGTCCAGCATGTTCTCCCCACGCGAGTTGTTCCACAGGCCATTACTACGAGATTTCCACACAAACGAGCCAACATAGGCAGCACCTTCTACCTGGAAATAAGAGGGAAGAGTAGGGTGAATATACTGTTTTATGATTGGCATACAAACTGCAAACAAAGTCGCACTGATTCCAACGTCATCCATGGCCTACATTTCCCTAAAAATGTTTAAATCAAAGCTTCAGGTAAAATCTTCAGACCTGTCAATCAATGGATTAAAAGGAGACGTTTACCTAAAATCTAGAAACGCTCAACTGATTCCACATAGACACTACACTGTACAAAAATATAAAAACGCAACATGTAAAGTGTTGGCCCCATGTTTCATGAGCTGAAATAAAAGCTCCCAGACATTTTCCGTACGCACAAAAATCTATTTCTCTCAAATTCTTAGCACAAATGTGTTAACATCTGTTAGTGAGCATTTCTTCTTTGCCAAGATAATCCATCCACCTGACAGGTGTGGCATATCAAGAAGCTGATTAAACAGCATGATCATTACACAGGTGCACCTTGTGCTGGGGACAATAAAAGGCCACTCTAAAATGTGCAGTTCTGCCACACAGCACAATGCCAAAGACGTCTCTAGATTTGAGGCAATTGAGTGCAATTGGCATGCTGACTGCAGAACTGTTGCCAGAACATGTAATGTTAATTGCTATACCATTAGTCACCTCCTACGTCGTTTTAGAGAATTTGGCAGTATGTCCAACCGGCCTCACAACCGCAAACCACGTGTAACCAAGCACTTACAAATCCTGCTTCTTCACCCAATGTACCGGGGAGATGGCAGACAGCGTGTCTAGTTTCGTGTGGGTGAGCGGTTTGCTGATGTCAATGTTGTGAACAGAGTGTTCCATGGTGGTGGTGGGGTTATGGTATGGGCAGGCAGGCATAAGCTACGGACAATTAACACAATTGCACTTTAAAAAAGGCAATTTGAATGCACAGAGATACCGTGACAAGCACCTGAGGCCCATTGTCATGACATTCATCCACTGCCATCACCTCGTGTTTGTACACAATTCCTGGAAGCTGAAAATGTCCCAGTTCTTCCATGGACTGCATACTTACCAGACATTGAGCATGTTTGGGTGCTCTGGATTGACGTATACAACAGCGTGTTCCAGTATCCGCCAATATCCAGCAACTTCGCCCAGCCATTGAAGAGTGGGACAACATTACACAGGCCACAATCAACAGCCTGATCAACACTATGTGAAGATGATGTGTCGCGCTGCATGAGGCAAATGGTCACACCAGATACTGACTGGTTTTCTGATCCATGCCACTACCTGTTTTACCAACAGATACATATCTGCATTGCCAGTCATCTGAAATCCATAGATTAGGGCCTAATTAATTAATTTCAGTTGACTGATTTCTGTACATTAACTGTACCTCAGTAAAATCTTTTGTTTGTTGCATTGTTGCATTTATATTTTGTTCAGTGGAGTTTGACCTCTCCCTCCCTGTAGTGCTGTACTGAAACAGCAGCAAAAATGGATGCAGGCCTCGCTCTGCTCTGTTGCCTTCATTACATTGTCAAACTCAAAAGTACTACCGGTTTTGAGTCAGGAAATGTGTACTTTTCCATCGAAAACATCTGCGTTTATTTTATATATCATTATTTTATGTGGCCGACTGCCACAGAAGCGGAGAGATGGGTAACAACTGCACATGGACACTCTCGAGGGAATCGATAGCTACTGCTGTGGCTTGAGACTGCTAGCTAACCGTAAATTGACAGGAAAAGGCTACGATGTGAATTTGTGGTAAGTTAGAACAGAGAGAGAGAGTATTCACTACTATAGACTTCGGTCATAATCAAAGCTTTGTTAACCATTACGTTTTTATGTTCCAGTTACAGTGTAACAGACGTTGCGAGCTAGCTAACAGTAACGCTAACGGTGTCTTTTAAATTCGACATAAGTTATGTGGCGATGATATCTAGTTAACGTTGTATTCAATGTAGTTTTGCCATCTGTGCAAGGGTATAAAATGAGACAGATGACGTATCATGCACATATCTTTTCATACTCAATTTATTTCATTCAGTAGGCCATTGCAAAACAATTATCAGTAGGTCATGTGTAGAAAAGGTGACAGTGTTGATCACAATGTTATTGTATTATCCTCAATTTCTCAACTGTAGGCTAGCTAACGACTAACGTTAGATGGACATACAGAAATTCTTCAAGAGAGGCAGTGCCAGCAGCTATGCCGAAGGCCAATCCGGTGAGAACTGAAGATTTTACCAGTTCAAACAAACAAATTAAAACTTAAACTGATGAATCACCTATTACGCCTTGAGTTATTGTAAATGAGTTTAATAACAATACATGTCAAAACACAGCAGACAAGAATGAGGGAAAGAAGCTGGAGGCTGATAGGGCTGAGGGAGCATGTCGGATGAAGGTTAGTGATAAAAAAGCAAGTAGATGTTTTAGCTTTCAGTTAAATTTGTACAGCATGTGTCTTACTTTTGTTAGGCATAAATAAATGATGTTCATGATATCTTAAAGGGTCATGCAGAGAGAGAGGCTTCTGTGCAAGGCAGAGATCAAAATTCGAGCTGTATAAGTGAGAGAGAGCAAACAGGTCCAGAGAGGGAGGGACAACCAAACAGGTCCAGAGAGGGAGGGACAACCAAACAGGTCCAGAGAGGGAGGGACAACCAAACAGATCCAGAGAGGGAGGGACAACCAAACAAATCCAGAGAGGGAGGGACAACCAAACAGATCCAGAGAGGGAGGGACAACCAAACAGATCCAGAGAGGGAGGGACAACCAAACAGATCCAGAGAGGGAGGGACAACCAAACAGATCCAGAGAGGGAGGGACAACCAAACAGATCCAGAGAGGGAGGGACAACCAAACAGATCCAGAGAGGGAGGGACAACCAAACAGATCCAGAGAGGGAGGGACAACCAAACAGATCCAGAGAGGGAGGGACAACCAAACAGATCCAGAGAGGGAGGGACAACCAAACAGATCCAGAGAGGGAGGGACAACCAAACAGATCCAGAGAGGGAGGGACAACCAAACAGATCCAGAGAGGGAGGGACAACCAAACAGATCCAGAGAGGGAGGGACAACCAAACAGATCCAGAGAGGGAGGGACAACCAAACAGATCCAGAGAGGGAGGGACAACCAAACAGATCCAGAGAGGGAGGGACAACCAAACAGATCCAGAGAGAGAGAGACAACCAAACAGATCCAGAGAGAGAGACAACAAACAGATCCAGAGAGAGAGAGGGACAACAAACAGATCCAGAGAGAGAGAGGGACAACAAACAGATCCAGAGAGAGAGGGACAACAAACAGATCCAGAGAGAGAGGGACAACAAACAGATCCAGAGAGAGAGAGGGACAACAAACAGATCCAGAGAGAGAGAGGGTCAACAAACAGATCCAGAGAGAGAGAGGACAACAAACAGATCCAGAGAGAGAGAGGACAACAAACAGATCCAGAGAGAGAGAGGACAACAAACAGATCCAGAGAGAGAGAGGACAACAAACAGATCCAGAGAGAGAGAGGACAACAAACAGATCCAGAGAGAGAGAGGACAACAAACAGATCCAGAGAGAGAGAGGACAACAAACAGATCCAGAGAGAGAGAGGACAACAAACAGATCCAAACAGGGAGGGACAACAAACAGATCCAAACAGGGAGGGACAACAAACAGATCCAGACAGGGAGGGACAACAAACAGATCCAGAGAGGGAGGGACAACAAACAGATCCAGACAGGGAGGGACAACAAACAGATCCAGAGAGGGAGGGACAACAAACAGATCCAGAGAGGGAGGGACAACAAACAGATCCAGAGAGGGAGGGACAACAAACAGATCCAGAGAGGGAGGGACAACAAACAGATCCAGAGAGGGAGGGACAACAAACAGATCCAGAGAGGGAGGGACAACAAACAGATCCAGAGAGGGAGGGACAACAAACAGATCCAAACAGGGAGGGACAACAAACAGATCCAGAGAGGGAGGCACAACAAACAGATCCAGACAACAAACAGATCCAGACAGGGAGGGACAACAAACAGATCCAGAGAAAGAAAGTAATCAAGCCGCTGCAGCAACTCCTTCCAGAAATGAGAGCGATTTAGGTGACACTGGGCCCAGACAAGTGAAGCTGAAGTTTTGGTACACAGAAAAGTGCCTTTCAGCACTGCTGGTTTGAGAAATACAATTGAGTAGAGTACTCTGTCCACAAAAACGCAGCTTTCTGCTTTCCATTATCTTCAGTAAACATGAGATGGCGCAAATACACAGAGACAGTGTTGTGGCATGGCAAAGCTACCAGGTAACTAACAAAGATACAATTATCCATCAAATGTGACGTCTCTCTCTCCAGAATCTCAGAATGACACGATCGAATGCTGTGCTCAAGAGATAACAGACACCATAGTCTCTGAGATGTCAAAGTCTGGAATGTATGCCATTATGGCGGATGAGGCCAGGGATGGGCAATCTGAACAGTTGGCTGTGTGTGTAAGGTATGTGACAGAGAGGACAGTTAGGAGCGTTTACTAGCACTAGCAGAAATCAAGTCATTTGATGCAGCTCCAAATGAGACGGGTAGCAGGCCTAAAGTGCGTTGCACAGACCTATGATGGTGCAGCTGTCATGAGTGGGTCCAAAGCAGGTGTGCAAGCACATTTCAGAGTGCTGCATCAGGAGGCAATTTATGTACATTGCTAATCTCATGAGCTTAATGTGGTTTTGTGTCATACTTGCAGGGCTATTCTGGAGGCTGCTGAGTTTTTCAAATTTCTTGGAGAATGTGTATTCGTTTTTCAGTACATCCCTATTTCAGTACATCCCAAGTTCAAAGAAGCTCAGTCCAAACTTGGACTAGCATCAGCTGAACTTGTACAGCTCTCAAACACATTACATTACATTTTAGTCATTTAGCAGACGCTCTTATCCAGAGCGACTTACAGTAGTGAATGCATACATTTCATACAATTTCATACTTTTTTTTCTTTCTGTGCTGGCCCCCCGTGGGAATCGAACCCACAACCCTGGTGTTGTAAACACCATGCTCTACCAACTGAGCTACAGGGAAGGCTCGCTGGGCATGCCAGCTGCGGTCCATAAATGCAGTCCTGGACACTTTAACTGCTATTTTCGATTGTCTATCTGCCATTGGATCCCTCATGGCTGTTGGTCTAAGAGCAAAGCTTCATAAGTTCTCCACTGTGTATTTGCTACTGATGTTTCAGTCCCTTCTTTCTATAACTGAGGGACTACATAAGTTCCTCCAGAAAGAGACTGTAGACCTGGCAGAAGCTTGTTTCGGCAAACAAGCTGTATGTGACACACTGATATGTAAACGCACAGATGCATTTGCCACAGAACTTTATGATAGAACCAAAGCACTCTGTGAAATTCACAATATTCCAGAGGCAGATGCAGCAAGAAAGCACAAACAAAGGAAAATGGGAGATTGTGGTGGAGACCTCCTTGGGTTTAGGCACAGAATTGTCCTGTTCCCAAACAATGAAAACAGAGTTGTTGCTCCCCTGCTTGGACAGGATGGTTTGTGAGCTTGACCAGCGATTCTCGACTGTAGATGCAGGTCTGCTCAAAAGGCATACAGGCATGCAGCCCCAACTCAAACTTCCTAGATACATCATGCTTAACTGAGTTTGCCAAGCACTACGGTATTGATGTTAAAACAGAAGAGATGTTGGTGGCCAGAAACTTTCTTGAAAAGAGAGGCTGGATGTCCTCCCAAAGATATGCTTGCTGTGCATAACCTCCTGGATGATGATATGTTTCCTTCTCTGAAGGAAATCATTCAGGTTGCCCTCACAATTCCTGTGAGCAGCTGCTCCTGTGAAAGGTCCTTTAGTGCACTGCGCCGGCTGCACTCCTGGTTGCGTAAGACAATGGGTCAGAAAAGGCTTGCAGACATGTCCACGGAGGATGAAGTGCTTGGGCCACTAAGCCACAATAGTGTTATTGACCTGCATATCACTCACCTCACTCACAGTATTTTGGCTACATAGTACAACCATCTTTGTGCCTTTTGTTGGTGTTGGATGGATGGATGAAAGGGTTTTGAAAAATTGAGAGGGTTTTGAAAAATTCTAAATATGCTGCGTCCGTCTCACACTGGAGCCTTCAACCGCAAGGGGGAGTTGCGTATGTCATATCGCAGGTAAAGTTAGCTACGAAAAGTGGAAAAAAAGATGGCAGCAACAGCAAGCTGTTGTTCGGTCCCTGGCTGCACTTTATACACAAAATAGGGAAGGCGTCACCAAATTTAACCGTTTTCAGGTAAAAGATACGGAGAGATGCAGAAGATTGTTTGGTAACAATTTGATGTAGTAAATATGATGGAAATACTTCTGCAGCCATCCTTGCATCGCAGCGTGTGTATAGCAAGCACTTCAGCGATGATGTATACGAAAGAGATATGAAATCTGAAATGATGGGGACAGAAAACCAAAGGATACTAAAAGATACAGCTGTTGCTACTGTATTTCCATGGACTGCATCTGGCCGGGGACCCCTTTTGTGATAGCAAATTCATCCGGCACCCCTCATTATCAAAACACAACTCAAGTGAGATAAAAATAAGAGTTATACTATGACTTTGGCAATGCATGGCTTGACGAACCAAGTCTTGGGCCCTGGGAAGGAACATTTTAAAAGGCCCATCTCTTGGCTTTGGAGAGAAAATGTTGCAGCTTTAAAGCTAATATCCTGCAATTCTACACATTTTGCCTTTAGGACAGAGATTATCCTTTGCAGTTTTAAAACTTAAATTACATGCATTTATGTTAAAAGAAATGCAATTTTGGGGAATACAAGAAGAATTGAGTTGAAAAATGTATAAAAATCGGTGTAGTACTGTGGATACCATATCCCTGTGAGCCTCCCATGCCCATGTTGCCCAGGGTTAAGAACATACATTTTAGAATGACATTGTATTGTATTACACCCTGAACTTGCTCCACGGTTCCCTTGGCCAAAATGTGTCTAATCTGTCATTGTTGGTAATATTCACCCCAATTATAATTATTTTTAAACTAGATTTTGAGACCTGGCCGTGGACCTCCTGCAGTACAGCGGACCCCACTTTGAGAACCCCTGCTATTCAGGTTAGCATGTGTGTTACCTTACATCGCAGAATAGAATATACAAAAAACATTGTGATAAATAAACATAGGCTATATAGTCTATTGGACTAATGTGCAAACATAAACCCACCAATGGTCCCGCTCATAGAGGTTATTGATAAGAGATCATTCAATAAAGTAAAGTTTAGCTATTTACTCATTGGATCATTGTCCATTTGGCCCAGATGGAACAGAGTTGGGTCTCCAAATAGTTTTGACCTACGGGCTTTTCCCCGCAGGACATTTGTGACCTGCAAAATCCCTTTGTTTGCAAAAGCAAACTAACTGCTCTTCATCGTCATCATCATGATCATCATCATTATCATTATGTTCCTCCATTTCTATAACTATTGTAGTCACATATTACATTTCTCTGAAGTACAAACATTCCTCAGGAATGTGTTGGGGCTGTGATCCAGCTGCTGCCTCAATTATTGGTCCGAATACTCAGGCTCAAATAAATACGGTTTGACGACACCATCTTGATCACTCGCGAGTATTTCGTCGCCAGACATATTTGTAGGTTGTTGTTAACTTTGCATAAATAATGTTTAACGCTGTCATCACTTCTCCGCCGAAAAAAACACACATCTGTGAATAAGGGCATAATGTGCTGTTTCTATGTAGCAGGGATTCCCTCGAGAGGGTCCATGTGCAGTTGTTACCCATCTCCACTGCTGTGGCAGTCGGCTACAGAAAATAACAACATAAAAGAATCACAAATGTTTAAGGTGGAAAAGTACACATTTCCTGACTCAAAACGGATATTACTTTTAACAAAAATAGGTAATTTGGCCGTATGCTTTCAATAAAACAATGAATTTGCCCACACTTCGTGGATTTCTGAATCATGAATTCACTGGCAATGGAGCTGAGCGAGTACTGCATACAGCAACGCCATGAGTCACATGACACGTTTTGGCAGCTGTTTCAGTACAGCACTACAGAGAGAAAGAGGGGGGAAAGGGAAAACTCCACTGAATTAGTTTCAATGTATGGAACTATTTGAGAGTTTCTGGATTTTGGGTGAACTTCTTTAAGTATTAGTCTTTAAAAACATAATTATTGCAGCTGCGAATTGGGCAGTGTGTGAGAGATGGGAGCGAGCAGATGGAGGGACCAAGGCAACTCGGCTACAGCCAAGACTAGCTAACCTGTTCTCATCCTCCTAGATCTATCTGCTGCCTTCGATACCGTGAACCATCACATCCTCCTCTTCACCCTCTCAGGGCTGGGCATCTAAGGCTCTGCACACTCTTGGATTGCATCCTATCTGACAGGCCGCTCCTACCAGGTGACGTGGAGAGGATATGTGTCTGCACCACGTACTCTCACTACTGATGTCCCGCATGGCTCAGTTCTAGGCCCTCTTCTCTCTATACACCAAGTCACTTGGCTCTGTCATATCCTCACATGGTCTCTCCTATTGTTGCTATGCGGATGACACTCAACTTTTCTCCTACTGACACCCAGGTGGCGACGCGCATCTCTGCGTGCCTGGCAGAAATCTCAACTTGGATGTCGGTCCATCACCTCAAGCTCAAAAACACGGAATTGCTCTTCCTCCCGGGGAAGGCCTGCCTGCTCAAAGACCTCTCCATCACGGTTGACAACTCCAGTGTCGCCCTCCCATTGTGTAAAGAACCTTAGCGTGACCCTGCACAACACCCTGTCGTTCTCTGCAAACATCAAAGCAGTGAGCTGCTCCTGCAGGTTCATGCTCTACAACATCCGTAGAGTACGACCTTATCTCACACAGGAAGCGGCGCAGGTCCAAATCCAGGCACTTGTCCTCTCCAGTCTGGACTACTGCAACTCGCTGTTGGCTGGCTCCCCGCTTGTGCCATCAAACCCCTGCAACTTATCCAGAATGCTGCAGCCTGCTTGGTTTTCAAACTTCCCATTTTCTCTCATGTCACGTAACTTTATTCCATCTTGCATTTCGTTAGTGAACTCTAACTCCACTTGCTACACATTGAGCCTCTTTGCCACTTTGATTGGCCAACATAAACAACAAGCTGCACACGTGAAGGCTACTGGTTGAGGCTACCAGTCTTTATGGTGCGCATGTCATAAAAACTACATTGAAAAGATTGTTTTATTAAATAATTTAAAAAGTCATGGTGTATCCTTGTATCTAACATGGATGTTTTAATTCAGAAGAAGCCTTTTTAAATGTTAAAATAGGCCTATAATTTTTCTTTCTAGCAAATATGAATACTCACACAAGTATTTGAATACTAACGACCATTTGAATATTCAAATAACTGCGCACATCCCTAGCAGTCGGCATTCACATCCCAGTTGTTAGCTTTATGCATTCATTATTATTAATGAATGATTAGCATCGGGCTATTAAATATATCATCATCCCTACTGGGAGAGGCCTCATATTAGTCTCTAGCGCTCAAAAATAAGAATACAATTAATTTCTCATTCTATCTACGTTTAAACCTCACCATAGTGTGTATTACATCATTTTGGGAATAACCTTGACAGTCAGCTTACTACATACTAGTCTCTAGGGTTCAAAACACAATAAATCAACAACAACAAAAATTCGGTCAGTGCCTTTACATTTTGTACCTCAACATATTCTGTATTTACGTCAACTTAGGAATAGCCCAACAGTGACAGTGTTCTTCCTTTTACACAGTGGATGCTTTTAAACAAAAACCACAATGTGTTTCGTATGTTTTTGTTAATAAATGGAAATCAACTCACTGAAGGGACATCCACAGTGTAAAGCTATTTCCAGGGCTTTGTTAGCCTGCTGGTTAGGTGTCCATTTCTCAAAAAGTTTGTCCACACTTCTGGATTATGAAAAAAGCAGGGGACAGATCAAAGTGAAAACCCAGCATGCACTGACACTGAACTGTTTTGTTGGAGTGGCGAATCAGGGAGCTTTTAAGAAATTCTCCTTTGAAACAGCTTCTTTGAGGGTCACAAACCCGAGCCATGCACAAAACACATGCATTTCAAAAGGTTGGACCATCAATTAAATCCATTTCTCACAGGATCAGTGGCCATCCCTATACCAAATGATGTCAGGAACAGAGTGCTAAATGTTCAAGAAGCCATCCAAAAGCATTCTAAGCAGTCCTTTTTCAAATAAAAGCTTGTGTGCATCTTCAGCATTTTCCCCAGTATATTTCTTTGAGTGTATGGATTTCAATTCCACATATCTTATAGCAACAGGAGTCCAGGAATAAGAAGTTGTTGGTACTTAATCCTTCTGAGTAAAAAACATTTATATGAACAATTTTCATATGAACCGACCACATATCTGAATGAGTCAGAGAATGGATGAGAAGAGGCTAAGGATTAACCGTTCTAGAAAGTGGGGAATCATACAGACCTTCAGAAAGTATTCATACCGCTTGACTCATTCCACATTTTGTTGTGTTATTGACTGAATTCCAAAATGGATTACATTGTTATTTTCTCTCACCCATCTACACACACTACCCCATAATGAAATTCGTGCAAATTTATTGAAAATGAAATACACAAATCGAATTTACATAAGTATTCATGCCCCTGAGTCTTTACTTTGTAGAAGCACTTTTTGGCTAAGTCTAAGAGCTTTCCACACTTGGATTGTGCAACATTTGCCCATTATTCTTTTCAAAATTCTTCAAGCTCTGCCAAATTGGTTGTTGATCATTACTAGAGAACCATTTTCAGGTCTGGCCATAGATTTTCAAGTAAGGAGAGGAGTGGTCAACCGTGCTCGTAATTGATTTAGGCTTGTCCAAAATTGTTTATTTGGGGTATCAGGTTGATTGTGGAGGTCTGCACACTAAGAAATGTATAGTAATTTCCTCTAAAAATGCATTGAGATACCGATCTGTCATTAACATGCCTCTCGCAACCTAAGCTCCAGCTGAAATGTCATTGCCAGAATCCATAAATGAAATTGTGTAATGAAGCATATGTGGAACTGTATGAAGCAAAGGTCTAAAGCCATGGTTTTACAAGTTGGATTGTACAACACTGAATGAAGGTTTTGAAAGGATGAAGTGTCTGGTTTTGTGTGTTCATTTTGTTTACAACCCAGAATGAAGGGTTTGAAAGTGTCTGTGGTTTTATGCATTGATTTTGTTTACTTACTCCTTTGATAGTTCAAGTAATAACCAAATGAATAAAACAATGATAATTATCACAGAGTGAGTGATAAGAGGGAATGTGATGGAACATTTTATGTTTGTGCTTTTCTAATAACCAATTTCTGTGTTTATGCAAGTAACTGAACGTGCCTGGGAGCAATCATCACTATCAGTATCTGCAATTTGGTAGTATGCCCAGAACCTTGTTTTGAGAAAGGGATATCCAAGTTTTGAGAGAAGAAGCCTTGTGAGGTATTGGTCGGTCACATGCATGAACCAAACATTAATGATGAACAAATTATGAATAAGCTAAATCATGCAAATATAACTTGTCTGTGTAAGCAGTATATAAAAAGAGAACTAAATGGGACTGCCCCAGTGGAACTCACTTCAGCCTAGTGGTCAACCGATTAATCGGAATGGCCGCTTAATTAGGGCCGATTTCAAGTTATTACAATCGGAAATCGGTATTTTTGGACGCTGATTTGGCTTACTTAAAAAATTAAATGTTTAGACCTTTATTTAACTAGGCAAGTCAGTTAAGAACACATTCTTATTTTCAATGACGGCCTAGGAACGGTGGGTTAACTGCCTTGTTCAGGGGCAGAACGACAGATTTTTACCTTGTCAGCTCGGGGATTCAATCTTGCAACCTTACGGTTAACTAGTCCAACGCTCTAACCACCTGCTTTACATTGCACTCCACGAGGAGCCTGCCTGTTACACGAATGCAGTAAGAAGCCAAGGTAAGTTGCTAGCTAGCATTAAACTTATCTTATAAAAAACAATCAATCATAATCACTAGTTAACTACACATGGTTGATGATATTACTAGTTTATCTAGCCTGTCCTGCGTTGCATATAATCGCTTAGGTACACGTTGCTCCAACCATAAACATCAATGCCTTTCTTAAAATCAATACACAAGTAAATATTTTTAAACCTGCATATTTAGTTAATATTGCCTGCTAACATGAATTTCTTTTAACTAGGGAAAATGTGTCACTTCTCTAGCAAACAGAGTCAGGGTATATGCAGCAGTTTGGGCCACCTGGCTCGTTGCGAACTGTGAAGACTATTTCTTCCTAACAAAGACAGCCGACTTCACCAAATGGGGGAGGATTTAACAAAAGCGCATTTGCGGAAAAAAGCACAATCGTTGCACGACTGTACCTAAACATAAACATCAATGCCTTTCTTAAAATCAATACACAGAAGTATATATTTTTAAACCTGCATATTTAGCTAAAAGAAATCCAGGTTAGCAGGCAATATTAACCAGGTGAAATTGTGTCATTTTGCGTTCATTGCACGCAGAGTCAGGGTATATGCAACAGTTTGGGCTGCCTGGCTCGTTCGAACTAATTTGCCAGAATTTGACGTAATTATGACATAACATTGAAGGTTGTGCAATATAACAGGAATATTTAGACTTAGGGATGCCACCCGTTAGATAAAATACGGAACGGTTCCATATTTTACTGACAGGAAAAAAAAGGAAGAAAAAAAAGGAAAAAAGGCTCGTATTTCTGTGTGTTATTATGTTATAATTAAGTCTATGATTTGATAGAGCAGTCTGACTGAGCGATGGTAGGCAGCAGCAGGCTCGTAAGCATTCATTCAAAACAGCACTTTCGTGCGTTTTGCCAGCAGCCCTTCGCAATGCATTGCGCTGTTTATGACTTCAAGCCTATCAACTCCCAAGATGAGGCTGGTGTAACCGATGTGAAATGGCTAGCTAGTTAGCCGGGTGCGCGCTAATAGCGTTTCAAACGTCACTCGCTCTGAGACTTGGAGTAGTTGTTCCCCTTGCTCTGCATGGGTAGCGCTGCTTCGAGGGTGGCTGTTGTCGATGTGTTCCTGGTTCGAGCGAGGAGAGGGACGGAAGCTATACTGATACACTGGCAATACCAAAGTGCCTATAAGAACATCCAATAGTCAAAAGGTATATGAAATACAAATCATATAGAGAGAAATAGTCCTATAATTCCTATAACAACTACAACCTAAAACTTCTTACCTGGGAATATTGAAGACTTATGTTAAAAGGAACCACCAGCTTTCATATATTCTCATGTTCTGCGCAAGGAACTTAAATGTTAGCTTTTTTTACATGGCACATGTTGCACTTTTACTTTCTTCACCAACACTTTGTTTTTGCATTATTTAAACCAAACTGAACATGTTTCATTATTTATTTGAGGCTAAATTGATTTTATTGATGTATTATATTAAGTTAAAATAAGTGTTCATTCAGTATTGTTGTAATTGTTATTATTACAAATAAATGTAAATAAATAAATAAATACAATAAATCGGCATCGGCTTTTTTTGGCCTTCCAATAACCGGTATCGGCGTTGAAAAATCATAATCGGTTGACCTCTATTTCAGACCGGTACTTTATGCATCTAAGTTTGACAGTGACCTCTCCGGCATGCTGTTAATAAACAATGATTCATTTAAGATTGAAGTGTCCTTGTACAGAATCCAGCGCAACTTATGTGACTTGTTAATAACATTACTCCTGAAGTTATTTAGGCTTGCCATAAAAGGGGTTGAATACTTACTAACTATAGACATTTCAGCTTTTCATAAATTTGTAAAAACATAATACTACTTTTACATTATGGGGTATTGTGTGTAGGCCATTGCAAACACATCTAAATGTAATCAATTTTATATTCAGACTGCAACACAACAAATGTGGAAAAAGTGAAGGGATGTGAATACTTTCTGAAGGCACTGTAACGTGAACTAACTCACTTTTGTACATTGCGCTGGTCTGTACAATTGACCTTATTTTAGCGGCCAAAAAACGTAATACTTCCAGATCAACTGTAATATCAATACCATTGTAAAGCATGATTTCTCTCCTTTCCAACAAAATCAATGACGAGACCTTCATGATGCCCATCTCTGCATGATTCAAGGCAATGAGCTCCGTCTGGTTTTTAAAAAAAATGGCGGGTGAGGAAGTGAAACCTATTGCGTGATAGTGAGAAGGAGAGATGTCGTGTGGGGAAACGGCCTTTTTCACTCGATCTGTCCAACTTATCACCTTATCGCCTCTAAAATGTAAATAAAACACTATAAAGAGTTTATATTATGTGTCATTACATACCTATTTGAAGGTTTGTGTCGAATTTGAATCGGGTTTTTAGGGCGGTGCTAAAGTGATCTTCAGAAGTAAATAGCGGCTTTTGAGAGTCATGATAGCTTGCAGTGATGACGCAAAAAAATGACTAGGTATCCCCCCTTACCCTGTCCCTGTCCCTTTCTTGTTTTTAAACCGTGAGAGAAGTGCTACACCTGGTGGAGAAAGGCTGTAAGACAGAATTAGTTGCTTTATGCGTGCTGTACGTTACGCCATGACACGTCACGATGTAACGTACAGCGTCAAAGGGGTCAGTTTTTCTACTTTTCGCCAATACTATAGAGCCATTACCATGTCAATCAACGCTTGAATAGAAATGTAGTTCACACCCCGGATTTTGATGTCAACACAGTTGCTACAGTCCCATTAGTGAGGCGTCCAGTGAAGACGGAGACTATCTTCACTGGACGCCTCACAAGTCCTCAACTGGCAGCTTCATTAAATGTTACCCGCAAAACACCAGTCTCAACGTCAACAGTGAAGAGGCGATATGGCTTTTTCTTTGCAACTCTGACTAGAAGGCCAGCCTCCCGGAATCGCCTCTTCACTGTTGACGTTGAGACTGGTGTTTTGCGGGTACTATTTAATGAAGCTGCCAGTTGAGGACTTGTGAGGCGTCTGTTTCTCAAACTAGACTCTAATGTACTTGTCTTCTTGCTCAGTTGTGCACCGGGGCCTCCCATTACTCTTTCAATTCTGGTTAAAGCCAGTTTGTGCTGTTCTTTGAAGGGAGTAGTACACAGAGTTGTACGAGATCTTCAGTTTCTTGGCAATTTATTGCATAGCCTTCATTTCTCAGAACAAGAATAGACTGACGAGTTTCAGAATAAAGTTCTTTGTTTCTGGCCATTTTGAGCCAATTATCGAACCCACAAATGCTGATGCTCCAGATACTCAACTAGTCTAAAGAAGGCCAGTTTTATTGCTTCTTTAATCAATCAGAACAACAGTTTTCAGCTGTGCTAACATAATTGCAAATTGGATTAGCTAACACAACATGCCATTGGAACACAGGAGTGATGGTTGCTGATAATGGGCCTCGGTACACATATGTAGATATTCCATTTAAAATTTAAAATCAGCCATTTCCAGCTACAATAGTAATTTACAACATTAACAATGTCTGCACTGAATTTCTGATAAATTTTATGTTATTTTAATAGACAAAAAATATATATTTTCTTTCAAAAACAAGGAAATTTAAGTGACCCAAACTTTTGAACGGTAGTACACACACACACACACACACACACACACACACACACACACACACACACACACACACACACACACACACACACACACACAGACACAGAGAGAGAGAAAGAAAAATACACTACAAGACCAAAAGTATGTGGACACCTGCTCGAACATTTCAAAATCAAGGGCATTAATATGGAGTTGGTCCCCCCCCTCAAATCAAATCTTATTGGTCACATACACATGGTTAGCAGATGTTAATGTCAGTGTAGTAAAATGCTTGTGCTTCTAGTTCCACCAGTGCAGTAGTATCTAACAATTCCCAACAACTATCTAATACACACAAATCTAATGAATGAGAATATGAATGAGAATATGTACATATAAGTACATGGATGAGCGATGGCCGAGCGGCATAGGCAAGGTGCAGTAGATGGTATAAAATACAGTATATACATGTGATATGAGTAATGCAAGATATGTAGACATTATTAAAGTGGCATTGTTTAAAGTTACTAGTGATGCATTTATTAAAGTGTACAGTGATTGGGTCTCAATGTAGGCAGCAGCCTCTCTGAGTTAGTGATTGATGTTTAGCAGTCTGATGGCCTTGAGATAGAAGCTGTTTTTCAATCTCTCGGTCCCAGCTTTGATGCACCTGTACTGACCTCGCCTTCTGGATGATAGCGGTGTGAACAGACAGTGGCTCGGGTGGTTGTTGCCCTTGATGATCTTTTTGGCCTTCCTGTGACATCAGGTGCTGTAGGTGTCCTGGAGGGCAGGTAGTTTGCCCCGGTGATGTGTTGTGCAGACCGCACCACCCTCTGGAGAGCCTTGCGGTTGAGGGCAGTGCAGTTGCCGTACCAAGCTGTGATACAGCCTGACAGGATGCTCTCGATTGTGCATCTGTAAAAGTTTGTCAGGGTTTTGGGTGACAAGCCAAATTTATTCAGCCTCCCTGAGGTTGAAGAGGCGCTGTTGCACCTTCTTCACCACATGGTCTGTGTAGGTGGACCATTTCACTTTGTCTGTGACGTGTATGCCCAGGAACTTAATGATGTTTGGCACCGATGTTGGGCAATTAGGCCTGGCTCGCAGTCGGCGTTCCAATTCATCCCAAAGGTGTTTGATGGGGTTGAGGTCAGGCCTCTGTGCAGGCTAGTCAAGTTCTTCCACACCGATCACGACAAAATTTCTGTATGGACCTCGCTTTATGCACGGGGGCATTGTCATGCTGAAACAGGAAAGGGCCTTCCCCAAACTGTTGCCACTAAGTTGGAAGTGCAGAATTATCTAGAATGTTGTAGAGTTAAGATTTGCTTTCACTGGAATTAAGGCACCTCAAAGGCACTAAGTCAAGGTCTTTGCAGTGGAATGAGAGGTTTGTGATATCACTGCAGTGTGAATGCATCTAGGCCATACAGATACCTGTCAACTTCTCACATGTCCAGACTGCTGCGAGACACTACTTTTCCATCTGTGCATAGCGCTTCTCTGCATCGGTGAGAGTCCTGGAGCAATAAGCTACTGACTAACTGTCCATCGTATTTCTGTAGTAGGACACCAACTAACCCATAACTACTGGCATCTGCACTTACTATGATAGGCTTTGTCATGCCATAAAATGCCAGTACAGGATGAGTTGCTTTAACTTCCTAAAGGCCTCCTCCTGCACTGCAGCATCACTCTTGAGCAACTCGTTGAGTGGTTTGGTGACATCAGCTAGACCCGGTAGGTACCTGCCTAGGTAGAGGATCATACCCAGGACCCTGCTCAGATCAGTCACGTTGCTTGCCGGCTCCAGCTGGGTGACGGCCTGGATCTTGGCATCATCAGGAAGAATGCCATTCTCGTCAAAGCAATATCATATGTAGTTGAGACGTTTCTGTCGCAGTAGATGTTTGTCTGGGTTGAGCTTCAAACCCGCATCCTCCAGTGTGTATAGGAGTCTCACATCATCCTCTGCTGTGAGAGTAAATAAGGATCTCATCCATGTAAATGGTCACGCCCTCTTAGTCCTTCAGGAGCCCTGTCATCTCACGCTGGAAGATTTCTGGGGCACTAGTGATTCCAAATGGAAGTCTGCTGAACTAGTACCTTCCAAAAGGCGTTATGAATATGTTAAGCTTGACACGCTCTCTCCAGTGGAATCTGCCAGAAGCCACTTCCTGCATCTAAGAGAAAACACCTTGGCACCAGCCAGCTTTGGCAGGATATGTAGGTAGAATGTGTGACTCTCTTTTCACCGAGTAGTTTAACATTCTCAGATCAGCACATACCCTCAGCTGATCTTTGTTATTCTTGGGCACCAGGACCATAGGAGCACACCGCTATGTATGCTCCCTGATCACGCCACCCGCCACCATGCGGTTAAGCTCCTTTTTCGCCTTGGGGAGCATGGGCAGTGACACATCTGGCTGTGTTTACACTGTAGGGAATCACATCATTTTATTTTTGATTGGTTTTATCATCTTCAGCTTGCTCAGGTCAGCAGGATGAGCACTCAAGCTCCTCTGTGCTTTTCACCTCTTCTATTCTCTTTATCACATACACTTTGTGAACCTAAAACGGCTGTCCTTTCCAAATAGTAGTAACTGTAAAGTGACTCATACAGTTCAGTTTACCCCCTGGGCTGTCTAGTTACTGTGCTCTTCAGTGGCGGCATGTTTTTTAGTGTGCTATACGTCTTTAATATGACAATTGTATCTGCCCCCGTGTCAACTTAAAGGTCTATTGCAGTATATTATATTGCCAGTTTCCACTGTCCATGCATTGTTTGAGTCATCAACATCTGTGACTTCTCCCAGGAAATAAAACACATCCTCTTCTCCTCCCTCGTTGGCTGCAGTAACCTCTGACCGCACAGGAGCGACAAACAACCGCAAAATATCTCAGCTTCCTATCAGGACATCTGTCCTCTTTGGCATGTGCCTTACTACAAAGTTTTTAGGAGGTGAAAATGTCTCCATCGTGGCTGATCTTATGACACCATGTAGTGTTATGTTTTATATGAATAATCCATTAGGGAAATATCACTTTAGTTGACTTTAATGAAACATAGCTAGCAACACAACACCGGAGACTGTCTTCACTGGACTTGTTACTTGACGGGTGCACATGGACTGACTCGCCCAATCACCGTTTATGAAGTCATGAATTTACAGTGTGGGGGGGGGAGTATTTGATCCCCTGCTGATTTTGTACGTTTGCCCACTGACAAAGAAAGGATCAGTCTATAATTTTAATGGTAGGTTTATTTGAACAGTGAGAGACAGAATAACAACAAAAATATCCTGAAAAACGCATGTCAAAAATGTTAGGAATTGATTTGCATTTTAATGAGGGAAATGCGTATTTGACCCCCTCTCAATCAGAAAGATTTCTGGCTCCCAGATGTCTTTTATACAGGTAACGAGCTGAGATTAGGAGCACACTCTTAAAGGGAGTGCTCCTAACCGCAGCGTGTTACCTGTAAAAAAGACAACTGTCCACAGAAGCAATCAATCAATCAGATTCCAAACTCTCCACCATGGCCAAGACCAAAGAGCTCTCCAAGGATGTCAGGGACAAGATTGTAGACCTACACAAGGCTGGAATGTGTAAGACCATCGCCAAGCAGCTTGGTGAGAAGGTGACAACATTTGGTGCGATTATTCGCAAATGGAAGAAACACAAAAGAACTGTCAATATCTCTCGGCCTGGGGCTCCATGCAAGATCTCACCTCGTGGAGTTGCAATGATCATGAGAATGGTGAGGAATCAGCCCAGATCTACACGGGAGGATCTTGTCAATGATCAAGGCAGCTGGGACCATAGTCACCAAGAAAACAATTGGTACCACACTACGCCGTGAAGGACTGAAATCCTGCAGCGCCTGCAAGGTCCCCCTGCTCAAGAATACATATACATGCCCGTCTGAAGTTTGCCAATGAACATCTGAATGACTCAGAGGACAACTGGTGAAAGTGTTGTGGTCAGATGAGACCAAAATGGAGCTCTTTGACATCAACTCAACTCGCCGTGTTTGGAGGAGGAAGAATGCTGCCTATGACCCCAAGAACACCATCTCCACCATCAAACATGGAGGTGGAAACATTATGCTTTGGGGGTGTTTTTCTGCTAAGGGGACAGGACAACTTCACCGCATCAAAGGGACGATGGATGGGGCCATGTACCGTGAAATCTTGGGTGAGAACCTCCTTCCCTCAGCCAGGGCATTGAAAATGGGTCGTGGATGGGTATTCCAGTATGACAATGACCCAAAACACATGGCCAAGGCAACAAAGGAGTGGCTCAAGAAGAAGCACATTAAGGTCCTGGAGTGGCCTAGCCAGTCTCCAGACCTTAATCCCATAGAAAATCTGTGGAGGGAGCTGAAGGTTCGAGTTGCCAAACGTCAGCCTCGAAACCTTAATGACATGGAGAAGATCTGCAAAGAGGAGTGGGACAAAATCCCTCCTGAGATGTGTGCAAACCTGGTGGCCAACTACAAGAAACGTCTGACCTCTGTGATTGCCAACAAGGGTTTTGCCACCAAGTACTAAGTCATGTTTTGCAGAGGGGTCAAATACTTATTTCCCTCATTAAAATGCAAATAATTTTATAACATTTTTGACATGCGTTTTTCTGGATTTTTTTGTTCATATTCTGTCTCTCACTGTTCAAATAAACCTACTATTAAAATTATAGACTGATCATTTCTTTGTAAGTGGGCAAACGTACAAAATCAGCAGGGGATCAAATACTTTTTTCCCCCACTGTACTTCCGCCAGCAACGCTATAATAAAATAGTTCCAATACAATACACCAACTGTAAACATAATCATGATGTACTGTGGACATGGCCATCCATAGATCACACAACATTTAAATAACATCAACTAAACTCTATTAAAGTCCTCGCTTGCAATACTGAGTAATAGCCAATGGAAAGAAAGTGTACCCAAATGTGCTTCAGCCAGCTCGAACAAAATGGGAATCAGGTGCTCCACTGAGAGACTTGAAAAGGTGGGAGGCCCCTTTATAGCCTGGCAGGGGAGTGTCCCACTAGCCATGTCAATCATAAATGTCAATAGTAGCAACTACACATTGGCTGATCAAACAAATAAAGTATGAGCATTCTAAATTCCTACACAAACGTTCCACTTGTATAATAACAAAAGAAAAAAGGTATTAAGTAGTGATGTGGGGGAGAATCGATAGTTACGTGGCGGGATATTATTTGACGATATCGTATCGACAATATTATTTGAGTGCTAGTTGGCTGTACCTGGACCAAAACTCCAGTATTTTTCCTTCATAGCTTGTTCTCCATCTTATTTTTAAAAAAGGGAGCCTATCTGTTTTCAGCACTTATTTCCATGATTGATAACTCATTTTCTCATGGCTCCCTCTTGTCCCACTGCAGCAGACATTTGGTGAGTAATATGTGTGTAACATCAAATTGCAATAAAAATCACAGTATCAAATCGCAATAGCTATAGAATCGTGAGAAGTTCAATACGTACCGTATAGGCACCTAAGTATCAGGATAATATCGTATGGTGAGGTCACTGGCAATTCCCAGCCCTAGTATTAAGTATTTTGAATAATGTGACAGAGTCACTGGCCATAGAATACGAAACCATTACAGGAAATGTCATCTCAGTTGTGAAATGAGTTTGGGTAGAGCACCGTTTATGTCTGCATAGACATAATATCATTGCATTAAAGATGCCAACGGTCAAGCGTCAGACACACCAAGCACACTGACTGCTGTCTGCTGATAGGCAGGGTCGGCCCGCCCATTAGGGCTAAACTGACCAAGACGCCTCCAACAACACATAGCACCTCACATAATTATGCCCAAAAACAACAACAATTCTTTCACCCAGTCGTATATGAACTATTTAGGTGAGTGCTGATGCTGCCCCATGATAAGCTGTACCCACTTTGCCAAAGTCAGGGACGTAAAATATTTGTCTTGTCCATGCCCAGCGAGCCTCTCCAGGATGCTGTTAGAGACGCAGCGCTGTGGCGCTCCACCAACGCTCAGGTCATCGAACATAAATCATGTGGCCTGTAGTAGAAACAGTAGTAGCCTATGGAGTTTGTCTGTAGCCTAGACTGGAGATCAGATTTATGGCAATGTTATGATAAAACAAACGTTTTTGGTCTCTGATCAATTAGCCTAAATGCCGCCCTGTCCAAGATTCGATTTGAATATGACTTAACATGTTAACAAACACCATTTCCAAAAAACAGGACAGGTCGAAATAAAATGGACAATATGCAATGAAATTAGGCTACTCACAACTTCTGTCTGGGAGTTTCACTCCAGCTAAATTGGCATGAATCAGTGATTTCAATTGTAAGCCTTTTCATACATTTTTGATGAGCTGACTATAGTGAAGAAAATACTTCTGCATTTCCCGCTGTGTAAACATTGATTCTCATTGCAAATACTGCAAGCTCAAAAATAACTCCTGATAAACTTGGGTAGGTGATATGCAGATTTTAAATAGACAAAATGATTAGTCTTTAGCCTTGGTTATGAATCAGGATTAGGCTAACAAAGCCAATGAAACTGCCTATTTTACAAACGGTAATGCCATGGATGGGCATTCATAAAATTGCACTGTGGGCCGACACGTAGGCTACACTATTCAAGTTTTTCAGGGATAGGAGGAGGGCGGCAGAACGTCCAGGACCGGGCCTGCCGATAAGCATCTGTTTTTTTGTATTTTTATTTTATTTCATCAGGTAGGCCAGTTGAGAACAAGTTCTCATTTACAACTGCGACCTGGCCAAGATAAAGCAAAGCGACAAAAAAACAACACCGAGTTACACATGGGATAAACAAATGTACAGTCACTAACACAATAGAAGAAAAAAAACAATAGAAAAATCTATATACAGTGTGTGCAAATGTAGTAAGATTAGGGAGGTAAGAAATAATTACAATTTAGCATTAACACTGGAGTGATAGATGTGCAGATGATGATGTGCAAGTAGAGATACTGGGGTGCAAAAAGAGCAAAAATAAATAACAAATATGGAGATGAGGTAGTTGGGTGGGCCATTTACAGATGGGCTGTGTACAGGTACAGTGATCAGTAAGCTGCTCTGACAGCTGATGCGTAAAGTTAGTGAGGGAGATATGAGTCTCCAGCTTCAGAGATTTTTGCAATTTGTTCCAGTCATTGGCAGCAGAGAACTGGAAGGAAAGGCAGGCAAAGGAGGAGTTGGCTTTGGGGGTGACCAGTGAAATATACCTGCTGGAGTGCGTGCTACGGGTGGATGTTGCTATGGTGACCAGTGAGCTGAGATAAGGCGGGGCTTTACCTAGCAAAGACTTACAGATGACCTGGAGCCAGTGGGTTTGGCGACGAATATGAAGGGCCAGCCAACGAGAGCATACAGGTCGCAGTGGTGGGTAGTATATGGGGCTTTGGTGACAAACAGATGGCACTGTGATAGACTACATCTAATTTGCTGAGTAAAGTGTTGGAGGATATTTTGTAAATGACTCGCCGAAGTCAAGGATCTGTAGGATAGTCAGTTTTACGAGGGTATGTTTGGCAGCATGAGTGAAGGATGCTTTGTTGCGAAATAGGAAGCCGATTCTAGATTTAATTTTGAATTGGAGATGCCCTCTATGGGACCCCTTCCTGTTCTCATCCCGTTACCGGGATTGCTTGACAAGATAGCATGGCGTGAAATTCAAAACAGCAAAAATCAAATCATTTCAATTTCTCAAACAATCAACTATTTTACACCATTTTAAAGACTCTCGTTAATCCAACCACATTGTCCGATTTCAAAAAGGCTTTACAGCGAAAGCAAAACATTAGATTATGTTAGGATACCACCACAGCAAAACAACAACAACACAGCCATTTTCTTAGCATTTTCAAAGCAACCGTAGCTGTCCAAAAGCACAAAACCAGCTAAGATTATGCATTAACCTTGGACAATCTTCATCAGATGACACTCCTAGGACATTATGTTAGACAATACATGCATTTTGTTGTTCCATCAAGTTCATATTTATATCCAAAAACAGCATTTTACATTGGCGCTTGATGTTCAGAAAATTTATTTTCCACCAAAAATTTCTGGTGAATTTACAAAAATACACCTCATAAACGTTGACAAAATACATAACAATTATTTTAAGAATTATAGATAGGCTACTCCTTTATGCAACCGCATTGACGGATTTCAAAATAACTTTACGTGGAAAGCACACTTTGCAATAATCTGAGTACTGCGCTCAGAAAAAACAGCAGGCAATTATAGCTACCCGCCATTTTGGAGTCATCTAAATGCATAAATAGCATAAGAAATATTCCCTTACCTTTAATAATCTTCATCAGAAGGCACTTCCAGGAATCCCAGGTCCACAATAAATGTTGTTTTGTTCGATAAAGTTCATAATTTATGTCCAAATAACTCCATGTTGTTTGCGCGTTCAGTAGGCTACTCAAAATGTAGGCCACGCGAGGGAAATGTGACGACGAAAAGTCAAGAAAAAGTTATATTTACGTTCGTTCAAACATGTCAAACGTTGTATAGCATCAATCTTTAGGGCCATTTTAAGTTCAAACTTCAATAATATTCCAACCAGACCCTTGCTATGTCTTGAAAAATGTTTTGGAACACAGGTCCCTTCTCACATGAACGCGCGCAATGAACTCAAGTGATTTTGAGAGTCACCTGCTTCCCAGCCTTCTCCTTCGGTCTGTGTTTACCGCAAAAGCTTCAAACAACTTTCCAAAGACTGTTGACATCTAGTGGAAGCCTTGGGAAGAATGAACCCTAACTCACTGTGTGTCAGAAAGGCAAGGACTTGAAAAACTACAGGAACCAGATTTTCATTTCCTGGTTGTAGTTTTCTCAGGTTTTTACCTGCCATATGAGTTCTGTTATACTCACAGACATCATTCAAACAGTTTTGGAAACTTTAGAGTGTTTTCTATCCAAATCTACTAATAATTTGCACATATTTGACTCTGGGCCCGAGTATTAGGTCGTTTACTCTGGGCACGCTTTTCATCCAAAAGTCAAAATACTTCCCCCTAGCCCAGACAGGTTAATGTGAGTCTGGAAGGAGAGTTTACAGTCTAACCAGACACCTAGGTATTTGTAGTTGTCCACATATTCTAAGTCAGAACCGTCCAGAGTAGTGATGCTAGTCGGGCGGGCGGGTGCGGGCAGCGATCGGTTGAAAAGCATGCATTTAGTTTTACTAGCATTTAAGAGGAGTTGGAGGCCACAGAAGGAGTGTTGTATGGCATTGAAGCTCGTCTGGAGGTTTGTTAACACAGTGTCCAAAGAAGGGCCAGAAGTATACAGAATGGTGTCGTCTGCGTAGAGGTGGATCAGAGAATCACCAGCAGCAAGAGCGACATCACTGATATACACAGAGAAAAGAGTCGGCCTGAGAATTGAACCATCCCCATAGAGACTGCCAGAGGTCCGGACAACAGGACCTCCGATTTGACACACTGAACTCTATCTGAGAAGTAGTTGGTGAACCAGGCGAGGCAGTCATTGGAGAAACCAAGGCTGTTGAGTCTGCCGATAAGAATGCAGTTATTGAGAGAGTTGAAAGCCTTGGCCAGGTCGATGAAGACAGCTGCACAGTACTGTCTTTTATCGATGGCAGTTATGATATCATTTAGGACCTTGAGCGTGGCTGAGGTGCACCCATGACCAGCTCGGAAACCAGATTGCATAGTGGAAAAGGTACGGTGGGATTCAAAATGGTCGGTGATCTGTTTATTTTCTTGGCTTTCGAAGACTGAAAGGCAGGGCAGGATGGATATAGGTCTATAACAGTTTAGCACCTCTGCCAAGAGTGTCGGCATTACATTTTTGCTGTTAACATAGATCTTCCGCCGTCAGCCTCGTTAAAATCCTCCAGACCCCAAGAAGTCAGTACCGTTATTGAGTCGTTGGGGGTGACATATGGAATTGTTTTTAGATGGTCATAACATGGTTCATTTAGCTATTTGATTTAGAATTTTAGGACCCCTTTAAGTATTCCCCCCCAAATATATACATTTGATATGAAATTGAATATGGACTTTACTACTACTACAGCCCACATTGAATAACACATTCATAAAATGGCAAAAAAAGACAGTACAAAAAAAATCATAAGGAAAAAAGGGGTGGATTACACCGGGGAAAAGTACCCGCTTTTTTTCCTTATGACGTCACGCAGACAGTAGTAATCTTTGATTGGCTTAAAGTAAATTTGCCGGCCACCGACAGGCAGACGATTCTACATTTAGAAACGTCTGGTTCGTCGGTACTAGGTCAGTACGCAGCAAGTGGTGTCTTTTGTTCTAGCAAGAGAAGGAATTACCTCCTACTGTGGTAAGTACCTATCGGCAGTCAGTCTGACCCCTCACAGCTGTGTTCATGTTTGCCTGGTTTTGATTGCCTGTGGCGATAGGTTAAGGGAATCTTTTGAGATGGTTGGCATTGAACAAAATGTCAGGGATATTTGCCTTGCAGACCAACAATAACGATGTGATTGTCATGGCCCCTCACTGACGCAGTTATCAGCATATTACATATACTTCTTAGTAATAAAGCATCAATCATCTATATCACAGGCATGAATAGGAAGTAGCCGGCTGTTTGTATACAATTTGTATACCTGCAGATGGGGTCTACATAAAAGATAATTATGTCTTTGTTGGTTTACAGAATGCAATTTAATAGCTACAATATGATTTTTCCTGTAACTTAAACAGTCTAATTCTTCGGAGGGGTACATTTGGAGATCTCCTTAATACACAGTATTAGCCTTAAAATTGGGGTCACTAACTTTAGAAAAGCTATGGAAAAGTACCAACAATCCTGGAGGAAAAAGAAAAGTACAAGCCTTAGGCAAAATGTAATGTTTACAGCGATCATGTAGGGGACGTTAATATATTCATTGAAAATGGGGCTTCAGGCATCCTGGCGTCTAGGGATCTAATAAAAATGACACAGTGAGGTGCGGCAAAAGTTAATAAAACCACATCTTGAGCACATCTAGTGCTTGACTTGGACTGAAATAGGTGCTGGTACTCATTTTAAAGTGCTGGTACCATGTATGTACTGAACAAAAATATAAGCGCAACATGTAAAGTGTTGGTCCCATGTTTCATGAGCTGAAATAAAATATCCCAGAAATGTTCCATATGCACAAAAAGATGATCTCTCAAATTTGGTGCACAAATTTGTTTACATCCCTGTTAGTATTTCTCCTTTGCCAAGATAATCCATCCACCTGACAGGAAAGGCATATCAAGAAGCTGATTAAACAGCATGATCACTACACAGGTGCACCTTGTGCTGGGGGACAAGAAAAGGCTACTCTAAAATGTGTAGTTTTGTCATGCAACACCACAGATGTCTCAAGTTGAGGGAGCGTGCAATTGGCATGCTGACTGCAGACATGTCCACCAGAGCTGTTGCCAGACAACTGAATGTTAATTTCTTTACCAAACACGGTTTTAGAGAATTGTGCAGTACGCCCAACCGGCCTCACAATCACAACCTCCACATCCGGCTTCTTCACCTGCGGGATCGTCTGAGACCAGCCACTCTGACAGCTGATGCAAATTAGGAGTATTGGTTTGTAATAAAGCCCTTTTGTGAGGAAAAAAAAAAAGTCTGATTGGCTGGGCAGGGGCTCCCCAGTGGGTGGGACTGGTTCCCAAGTTGGTGGGACTGTTTTCCCATGCCCACCCATGGCTGAGCCCCTGCCCAGTCATGTGAAATCCATAGATTAGGGCCTAATGAAATTATTTCAATTGACTCCTTTCCTTATGAACTGTAACTCAGTAACATTGTTGAAGTTGTTGCGTTTATATTTTTGTTCAGTATATTTAGGTGCAGGAACTCCGACACTATTCTATACAAGGTGCAGGTACTCAGTTCCGGTGAGCTCCTGCCTAAGTCAAGTACTGAGCACATCTTACATCCCACCTAATCTCCATACTGGACATGAATGGCATTTAAAATTCACATGCTACATGAGAATGCTTAAAAATGTCACAGATACAGTATTCTTTACTTTTTTCAGTTGCGATTGTGGTACTGGGTTGGTTTAGTGATGGAATTGATCTGGGATTTTACAGTGTGTAGTGGGACTGTACTGAGCTAACCATAAGACATGCTGAATGTGTTGTGATTGTGACTTCTGTGTCTGAGCAGTGTTCAGGTTAAAGGGGTAGGAAAGAAAAAAACTGTTTGGAAGTTTCTGCTGTTGTTGAGTGCCCTCGTTCAATGTCACAGCGTTATCTACTGTTAAAAATACATTATATCCTACGGCATTTTTCAGGCAAAAATCTGTATGCTGCAATGTACAAGCCTTTAGAGGATATGGAGGTGTACAGAAAACAGTACTGTAGGTGTTGTTGATGCCTGGCAGCGTACCGAGAACAGCACTGTGGGTGTAAATGTCGCCTGTGGATCTGCTCAGACATCAACTGAGCTGATGTGATCTCGTACTCACCATGCTGGTGTCAACGACCTGCCCTATTCCCGACCTGGTCCGCTCCAGCAGGGCCAGGAGCACCCCGAGGGCACAGGTCAGACCCCCGCCTGCAAAGTCTGCCAACAGGTTCAGAGGAGCGTAGGGCTTCTCATGGCTCCGGCCCAGCATAGACAACAAGCCTGACACAAGAGGAGAGGAATACATGGAGTGAGAGAAGCAGAGATGGAGGAGGATACATCATCCTTTCTTAATGTCTGTATGGACCATGGTACAAACAATAAACAAAGTAAATTATCTAAAACAAATCTAGTCTAAATGATAAGTCCTTACAGTGGCTTGCGAAAGTATTCACCCCCTTGGCATTTTTCCTACCTCGTTGCCTTACAACCTGGAATTAGAATAGATTTTTGGGGGGTTTGTATCAGTGGATTTACACAACATGCCTACCACTTTGAAGATGCAAAATATTTTTTTTATTGTGAAACAAACAAGAAATAAGACAACAACAACAAAAAAAGAACTTGAGCGTGAATAACTATTCACTCCCCCAAAGTCAATACTCTGTAGAGCCACCTTTTGCAGCAATTACAGCTGCAAGTCTCTTGGGGTATGACTCTATAAGCCTGCTACATCTAGCCACTGGGATTTTTGTCCAATCTTCAAGGCAAAACTGCTCCAGCTCCTTCAAGTTGAATGGGTTCCGCTGGTGTACATCAATCTTTAAGTCATACCACAGATTCTCAATTGGATTGAGGTCTGGGCAATTCCAAGATGTTAAAACATTTCCCCTTAAACCACTTGAGTGTTGCTTTAGCTGTATGCTTAGGGTCATTGTCCTGCTGGAAGGTGAACCTCCGTCCCAGTCTCAAATCTCTGGAAAACTGAAACAGGTTTACCTCAAGTATTTCCCTGTATTTAGCACCATCCATCATTCCTTCAATTCTGACCAGTTTCCCAGTCCCTGCCAATGAAAAACATCCCCACAGCATGATGCTGCCACCAACATGCTTACCTGTGGGGATGGTGATCTCAGGGTGATGAGAGGTGTTGGGTTTGTGCCAGACATAGTGTTTTCCTTGATGGCCAAAAAGCTCAATTTTAGTCTCATCTGACCAGAGTACTTTCTTTCATATGTTTGGGAAGTCTCCCACATGCTTTTTGGCGAACACCAAACATGTTTGCTTATTTTTTTCCTTTAAGCAATGGCTTTTTTCTTGCCACTCTTCCGTAAAGCCCAGCTCAGTGGAATATACGGCTTAAAGTGGTCCTATGGACAGATACTCCAATCTCCACTGATGAGCTTTGCAGCTCCTTCAGGGTCATCTTCGGTCTCTTTGATGCCTCTCTGATTAATGCCCTCCTTGCATGGTCCGTGAGTTTTGGTGGGCGGCCCTCTCTTGGCAGGTTTGTTGTGGTGCCATATTCTTTCCATTTTTTAATAATGGATTTTTTAAAATGGTGCTCTGTGGGATGTTCAAAGTTTCTGATATTTTCTTATAACCCAACCCTGAACTGTACTTCTCCACAACTTTGTCCCTGACCTGTTTGGAGAGCTCCTTGGTCTTCATGGTCCCCCTTGCTTAGTGGTGTTGCAGACTCTGGGGCCTTTCAGTACAGGTGTATATATACTGAGATCACGTGACACTTAAACAAAGTCCACCTGTATGCAATCTAAGTAATTATGTGACTTCTGAAGGTAATTGGTGGCACCATATCTTATTTAGAGGCTACACAGAGCTCTGACCTCAACCCCATCGAACACCTTTGGGATGAATTGGAACGCCGACCGCGAGCCAGGCCTAATCGCCCAACATCAGTACCCGACCTCACTAATGCTCAAGGCTGAATGGAAGCAAGTCCCCACAGCAATGTTCCAACATCTAGTAGAGAGCCTTCCCAGAAGAATGGAGGCTATTATAGCTGCAAAGGGGTGACCAACTCCATATTACTGCCCTTGATTTTTGAATGAGATGTTCGACCAGCAGGTGTCCACATACTTTGTCATGTAGTGTAATTAAAAACAAAAAACTACATTTTAAGTGAGAAGTAGGCATTTGTCTGAAGCTGAAAAAGGAAATTCCCATGAACGTCACAATGCCTACTCCATCTATGCACTACCAAGGTTTTCCAGCACACAGCTTTGACCTACTACAGTAGCTATGTTGGTCTATTCTACTTCAAACAATGTGTATGTAAGTTACTTAGGATTCAATCCTTCTCAAACAGCGAAATCTAAAATCACTTGAAGTTGGGATGTCCCTCCTACCATTTAATTTGCTCTTCCGACTGTCCATCAACTCCTGGCTAAACCCTACGTCATAGCCACTGACAATGCACATGCATGCAATCCTTACACCGTAGCGCAACAGGGGAAAGCGGTTTCTTCACTATAGCACATTTGGAGATGGACTTAGCCATTCAATCTAAAATAATTAATAGATTTTAAACAAAAAACACTGTCATAGATGGACAGGATTAATATGAGATGAAATGTGATTTCAGGAAGCCAAGCTAGAGCTCTGTGGGAGCTCACAGCACTGAACATCCCACAGAGGTCTCTCTTGATGTTTTGATCAAGAGAGACCTTTAAAAGATATGCACATTTTCAAATATGTATTTTAGGCCACATTATACAATGGATGGTTCTAATCCTGAATGTTGATTGGTTAAAATTGCATTCCAGCTGGTGTATATTCCACAAGTTACCACCGGCAAAATCTATGATGTTTAAAATGCCTATTTACTCTGTTCCATCTGACTGCGCAATCCACTGTCTCATCAGCCCAGCCAGGCAATTTACATACTTGATTTCCACTATAGAAATCTTAACATTATCTCCCATCTTTTAGGCTAACATTTCTTTTCAACAGCAGAGATTTGTATAAACCTCGCTGTCTGTCTCTCTGACATTTGCAACATTGTTTCAATATTCAAATTCGATCTCCAGCTGTCCCATAGTAATGAACGTATCGGGAGTCGGGACAAGAAGCAGCATTTCTCAGCCAGTAGAAATCATGAATCAGCTGGCATCATTTTTATGGATATATACAAAGAAATGTCAATTGAAAAAAAGGTAAAACGAAACAAAAGTGCAGCTAGTGTGCAGTCTTTCCTGCTTCAGTTTGAAGTGATTATGTTAGCTGTGTTGTTGGCTAGCTCCTCTGAACAATGTCCTGACGAGAGAGCACATTTTCTATGCCAAGTGAAATCGTGCCTCATTACCTCATTGTTATGGATGTGTCCAAATAAATGTCACTAGAAAAACAGCTGAAAACAAATGCAAATGCAGCTACTGTTGTTATTCTGGCTGCACTGTTTGACGTGACTGTAAGGTAGCCGTAGTTGGCTAGCTAGCAAGCAAGGGAAAAGAACGTTGCCAGCCAGTATGTCAATAGAACATTTAGAACGAACGACTGGGTCGAACAGCCGGTTTGGGTAGCAATCCTAGATTTGTGTCAAGACTATATCTTGTGGAAGGATGAAATAGTATGAATAAATTCATAAAAATATATGTCAATCATTATTTGAATATGTTGGTAACCCGTTGTATAAAAGTGATAATGCCCTCGAAGCCGGTGTTAGGAGGATATATTGGCACGGTTTGGCGGCCCTCGACTTCGTATCGGGCCTAACAACACCTGTGCCAATATATCCTCCAAACACCTGCTTCTCTGGCATTTTCACTTAAATAGAATTCTGCTGTAGATTACTGAGAATTTTCAACATGGAGGTAATTTTCTCACACATTTCAAAACAGACATAACTTGTCATTTGTTCTTTGTTTTTGAGCTAACTTAGTTTAAAAGAGCACAACCTCTTCTTTAATATAGTGTCCCATGTAGTTCAGTTGGGCATGGCACTTGCAACACCAGGGTTGTAAGTTTGATTCCCCCGAAGGACCAGTAAGAAAAAAATTTATGAAAATGTATGCACTTGCTCTGGATAAGAGCGTCTGCTAAACAAAAAAAAAAATGTAAATATGACACCACATTCTTGTCAATAGGAATTACACTCATTTAGTTTTCCATTGTGAAAAACACTCACTATCAAAAAACAGTTAACTCAACACAACAAAAAACCCTAGATTATTTAAAATTGTTGTAAATTTGACTAAATTACTCATTCAAAAAGTATAATTATATTATACTTAATATTATTTACACACACACACACACACACACACACACACACACACACACACACACACATTTTACATAATCCTAAATGTGACCAGAGGACAATATTTAGAAAGTATTTCAAAACCCAATTTCCCTATAAGATTTGTAGGACAAATTCATGTCAGTGTTTGTATTTAGCCTACAACATGTCATGAAACTTCTTGAAGCACGGCTCCACCCTACAATATGGCACAAAATGTAAAAAGAGTACTTTGACAACAATTCAGTAAATGCAACAAGTATTAGATCGAGAAAGATTCTAAATGCGCCCATACAAAGTAGGCTATTGTATTAACAAAGATGTTTACTTCATTAATAATGTAAAAAATGCAAACAACTTACTTAATTACTGACTATTGTCCCCCCCCCCATGGGGAAAATTTGTTGCATTATCATGTACATACCAATAAATAAGAGAGACTAGCCTGCTGCCCTTACTGGGTCAATAGGAACATTAGCCCGAGTTGTTTATCACACCTGGCACAAATTATTGTCTATTTCTGTTTTTCCTGCCGGGGGTGCCCTACACCTGCACCCAGAGGGGAGTAGTTCAAAGTTCAGGTACAGGGGATAGCTTGGGTGTAAATAATTGTGATCCTTGCTGAGGGCCTGACCAAGCCTGTCTGTTTGACTCCAAGGACCTTGCCTGCTGTGGTGATAATCCTTCTCAGCATATTTTTCTGGCTGATAGTGGCATTGCCAAACCAACAAGCAATTCAAAAAGTTAATACTCTCAATTTTACAGGTTTTAGTAGGCACAACTGACTCAACACAGAAGTTTACATAGTCTGAAACAACATCTGTGAGTTTGTTAAGATCAGAGCTGCTGTCCTCAAATATCTCTCACATAGTACATTCAAAACACCCTTGGAGACGAGTGATACTATTGTCATTCCAGACGAGGACAGTTATAACTGTAGGTTTCTCCATCTCCAGGAGCCGACAGTCGGTTGGCCGAAGGTAGACAACATTGTGGTCTGATGTCCCCAGTGTAAGTCTGGTGGTGGCAGAGAAAGCATTTGCTATTGTCCCATAGCACAAATTAAGAGTCTTATTTTTCCTGGTGTGACATTTCACATAATGTTGGTACGTGCGTAGGACCTTGTGCAAAGTGCAGTTTTTAAAATCACCTAAAATGTATTTTGGGTGTGTCGGGGAGATGGATTCCAGTTTCTGTGACAGATTATAAATAATCTCTGATGCCTTTGCTGTATTAGCTTTCGGTTGAATGTACACAGTACAATGTCGGGGGTACAGAGTCGCTCTCTTACCAGGATCGATCTACACCACTGGTCCCTGACAAGCAGGCAGATGCCACCGCCGTGATGTTTCCCTGTGACGTTCAGATCACAGTCCGCTCTGACCAGTGTGAAGCCGGACGGCTCCCCTTCCCTGTCCGGGACTCTGTCATCCAGCCAAGTCTCAGTAAACGGCAGCAAACAGGCCTCCCACTACTGATTTTGGAAGCGCAGATTCGCTGACAGCTCATTGGCTTTTGCCCTCGCTGACTGGGCGTTGATCAGTAAGGTGGTGGGTAAGGGAAGTTAGTTCTCACATTTTTTTAAGTCTGTCTGATTCCCCCGCGTTGTACACATTTGCATTTGGGTTTGTAATCCACTCGCAGACAATCAGCGATTAGACATGCCACTGGGATATCCATTGCGTTCATGTTTGAGTTGCATTGAAGTAGAAACTCTCTGCTGTATATTGGATTCTGCTGCCAGCAGTGTTTTCCCAATTTAGTCCTTTTGTAGCAGGTATGTACATGATCACACCACACCACTGTAAAGCCATCGTTTCTCTTCATGTTCCTCTCGCTCCACATCTCTAATTCCTCTTCCTCCCTGCTTTTTGCTGTTGATCCCTGACTCCCCACATCACTTCCCTCGTTTTCACTGACCGAGAGGAACAGACTAACAGAGGGAGAGAGAGGAGCGGAGTAACAAATAGGCTACAGTTGTGGTCAAGAACATCATCTCTCCTTCTCACACGTCTCTCTCTTCCTTCCTCCTATTTCTCAACCATACACATGCTCTCTTCCAAATAATCACCTCTTAGGGCAGCGGTTCCCAAACTTGGGGTTTCGACCGCATGTGGGGTCACCTGATATGAAAATGGGGTTGCGGGACAATTTCCAAAATCTTGGTAAACATTTTGTTTTTTTAAATTAGCATACAAAAAAAAAAATGGTCTCAAAATCATTGCAATATGGTTAACCATAAGGACAATTATTCAAATCCAAAAGTTAAAATCAACTATATTACTTAAATCGTGGGAAAAGGCAGTACTTGACCGTTGCACTTTAATCATTCCCACGGTGAATGGCTAAGCCTGCTACGCTATGAAACCACACACTATTGCAGAGACTTATTTTACCGGCCACAAATAATAACATTTTTTTTATTTAACCTTTATTTAACTAGGCAAGTCAGTTAAGAACAAATTCTTATTTACAATGACGGCCTACTCAAGCCAAATCCAGACGATGCTGGGCCAATTGTGCGCCGCCCTAGCGGACTCCCAATCACGCCTGGATTCGAACCAGGTACTATAGTAACACCTCTTGCACGGAGATGCAGTGCCTTAGACCGCTGCAACACTCAGGAGCCTGGGAGATATGGTGAAAACAATGTGTGGGGAGGCAGAAGCACAGATACTCACATCAATTCCTTTGTCAGATAACACTGTGAAACTAAGAATTGATGCTATAGATAGCAATCAAGAGGAAACTCTGAACGATTCAAAATCTTCCCACCTTATTCTCTCCAAATAGACGTTAGCTGTGGGAACCGAGATGCATTGACTTTTGTTTGCTGCAGTACATGTCGGGGGATGCTATTCACGAGGACATATTGTTCCGTCTCACGATTTCCGAGCATGAAACGGCACAGGGGATGTTCAGTGTGCTGCGTGGCTATATTGACAAAAAACGAATTCCATAGGATCAAAATGGTGGGCTTTTGCACAGATGGGGCTCCATCTATCACGGAACAGCGGGCAAGCCTCTGCATTTAAACTCATGGCACGCGGATTCAGTGCTCTCGTCTGCATTGAAAACAAATATCGATTCAAGTTGGATGTGACAGGAGAGATTAGGTCAACCACACCCCCTGACTTTGAGATGCATCAAGCACACCCATCTCATTAGTGGTGCTGAGATAAATTGTCAGACTAATTTGCAATTGACTGTCATAGCCCAATATTAATAGTACAGTTGAAGTTGGAAGTTTACATACACCTTAGCCAAATACATTTAAACTCAGCATTTCACAATTCCTGACATTTAATCCTAGTAAAAATTCCCTGTCTTAGGTCAGTTAGGATCACCACTGTATTTCAAGAATGTGAAATGTCAGAATAATAGTAGAGAGAATGATTTATTTCAGCTTTTATTTCTTTCATCACATTCCCAGTGTGTCAGAAGTTTACATACACTCAATTCGTATTTGGTAGCATTGTCTTTAAATTGTTTAACTTGGGTCAAACATTTGAGGTGGCCTTCTACAAGCTTCCCACAATAAGTTGGATGAATTTTGGTCCATTCCTCCTGACAGAACTGGTGTAATGGAGTCAGGTTTGTAGGCCTCCTTGCTCACACATGCTTTTTCAGTTCTGCACACACATTTTCTATAGGATTGGAGGTCAAGGCTTTGTGATGGCCATTCCAATTCCTCGACTTTGTTGTCCTTAAGCCATATGGCCCCAACTTTGGAAGTATGCTTGGGGTCATTCATTTGGAAGACTCATTTGCAACCAAGCTTTAACTTCCTGACTGATGTCTTGAGATGTTGCTTCAATATATGCACAATTTTCCTCCCTCATGAAGCCATCTATTTTGTGAAGTGCACCAGTCCCTCTTGCAGCAAAGAACCCCCACAACATGATGCTGCCACCCCCGTGCTTCACGGTTGGGATGGTGTTCTTCGGCTTGCAAGCCACCCCCTTTTTCATCCAAACATAACGATGGTCATTATGGCCAAACAGTTCTATTTCATCAGACCAGAGGACATTTCTCCAAAAAGTACAATGTGCAGTTGCAAACCATAGTCTGGCTTTTTAAGGCGGTTTTGGAGCAGTGGCTTCTTCCTTGCTGAGCGGCCTTTCAGGTTATGTTGATATAGGACTCGTTTTACTGTGGATATAGATACTTTTGTACCTGTTTCCTCCAGCATCTTCACAAGGTCCTTTGCTGTTGTTCTGGGAATGATTTGCACTTTTCGCACCAAAGTACATTCATCTCTAGGAGACAGAACGCGTCTCCTTCCTGAGCGGTATGACGGCTGCGTGGTCCCATGGTGTTTAAACTTGCGTACTATTGTTTGTACAGATGAACATGGTACCTTCAGGCGTTTGGAAATTGCTCCCAAGGATGAACCAGACTTGGAGGTCTACAATTTTCGTTCTGAGGGCTTGGCTGATTTCTTTTGATTTTCCCATGATGTCAAGCAAAGAGGCACTGAGTTTGAAGGTAGGCCTTGAAATACATCCACAGGTACACCTCCAATTGACGTCAATTAGCCTAATCAGAAGCTTCTAAAGACATGACATCATTTTCTGGAATTTTCTAAGCTGTTTAAAAAAGGCACAGTTAACTTAGTGTATGTAAACTTCTGACCCACTGGAATTGTGATACAGTGAATTATAAGTGAAATAGTCTGTCTACAAACAATTGTTGGAAAAATTACGTGTGTCATGCACAAAGTAGATGTCCTAACTGACTTGCCAAAACGATAGTTTGTTAACAAGAAATGTGTGGAGTGATTGAAAAACAAGTTTTAATCACGCCAAACTAAGTGTATGTAAACTTCCGACTTCAACTGTATGTGATGGCTGTTAATGACATTTTTTGTTCCTTCACATGGTTGGGGTCGCTAGAATTTCGAAATATCGAAATGGGGTCGTGGGCCAAAAAAGTTTGGGAGCCTACGTGGTAAGAAGTCAAAGTATGTGGCACAACGGTTTACAGATTCAACACATCCTCAACTATTGTTTATTTTTTTAGGATGTTGAAAGTGTTAGGTTCTAATTCTCAGAGTAAAACACTCAACGGACATTATGAAAGCTTAACCAAGTTTATTCTACCCAGAGGGTCAATACAGCTGCATTCAGACAAAACATGTTTCCACCACCACAAGTATATATATACACTCCAATTCTCTCCTTACATCTTTTATGGTTCGACAGGAAGACAAAGTAATAGGGTAATAAACCATAATTTTTCCCTTAATGGGATCTGACCTCAACCCCTGATTTGCCTAATCCACAGATGTCCATCCGTATCCCCTGTAGCAATCCTGTGACTTCCTCCCGTCCACCCAACACATTCCAAAGCGCTCTGGCTCCTACAGAACCATTAACTTCTGATTTAAAAAAAAACAGTCTCACTCCTTAGATTCGATACTTCTGAGTATAACAATGTTCCAAGTTTAACCTAGAATCTAACAAAGTAAAAGATTAATTATATTAAACCTGCACAGTGTCATCTTTAATCTATTTTGATAAGGCATAGTTAACTAGTTGTCTTTCTAAGGAGATGATCAAATAACAGGGTCGCAAGCGAAGCACAATGGTCTCCAAATCTCATTTTCTTGCCTGACAAACTACAGAATTTGCCAATCTTAGCTGATTAGTTATGAAGCTGGGACAGTTTCCAAATGAATTGCATCGGTAGAAACAGGACATGTTACAAATTGCAGGGTAATACCAAGCAAAGAGCAGTATCTGCCATTTTCATTGGTTAGTTTACTATACTTCTCATGTATGCTATTAATAACAGTGTAATTACTGGCAGTGTAACAGAGCTGAAACTGCATCCTTTGTGTGTCTTCCACTAAGATACCAGTTGCATTTACATGGAGACGTAGGTTCTGCGTCAGTCACATTACATACTGTGTTTTATAAGTAGCCCATGTCTTGTTATAAGAATAAAATGTGAAAAGCAGCACAGCAATTGTTTGAAGTACATAAAATGTTGACCTATCTTGCAAAATATAATGATGTATTGGAACATAAAGTATGACATAGGGTAATATTAATTATAAAAAATGACCATGATATTGTCAATTAAATGATTTGTATAGATTTTGTTTTGAAGACACTTAGACAATTTTGAATAAATAACAGATTTAAGAATTAATTTTAAACATACAGTATTTACATGTGCATATTCATAAGAGGACACAAATTACATTTAGCTACAATTGATAAAAATGATGAATAGTTAAGTAACATTTTCATTTCATTTTTAAGTAAAACGTCTTCAGTGCTCTTCCATATCACTCCTCATCCTCAGCAATGCTGTTCACAGCCAAGGCATTCCAGAGCTGCCTTTGATTTGCAGGCATCAAAGGACACAGCTTGGTGATGATGTCCATCTTTTTGGACTCATATAGCCCTATTGCATGACCGGACATTGACTGGAATACAACCTAGTGGCACCTTTGGTCCGCATAGATACTATAATCATCTAGGCCACAGGGATTGGTGGAAGTCATTTTGGCAAAACAGTATTTTCCCCACATTCATGTAATGATGGCAGCGAAGCAGACACGTTGAGCACACATTTGGCATGCCAAAGCTTGTTGTACTAATTACATACGCCACCAACAAAGGTAATGGACACAATTTTGGATTTTAACTTTCCTGCACGGAACAGTCCCTCAATACTGGAATATAAAAGAAAACCAGAAACCCTGGACATGTGAGTAGATATATTATTAATGAAGTAGCAATGCTGTGTGTGTGCGCGCTCAACCGGAAAACGAGAATGCGTGGCTTTTGACAATTCAGTAGCGCTATGGGGTGCACGTCCAACTGACTGTCAGCAATAACCTCAACCAAACGTTTTCTGTAATTGCAGATCAGACCTGCACAATGGTCAGGAGGAATTTTGGACAATTCCTCTTTACAAAACTATTTCAGCTCCAAAATATTCTTTGGATGTCTGGTGTGAACTGCTGAAGGTCATGCCACAGCATCTCAATCGGGTTGAGGTCAGGACTGACTGGGCCACTCCAGAAGGCGTATTTTCTTCAGTTGAAGCCAGTCTGTTGTTGATTTACTTCTGTGTTTTGGGTCGTTGTCCTGTTGCATCATCCAACTTGTGTTGAGCTTCAATTGGAGGACAGATAGCCTGACATTCTCCTGCAAAATGTCTTGATAAACTTGGGAATTCATTTAATTTTTCCATCGATGATAGCAAGCGGTCCAGGCCTTGAGGCAGCCCCAAGCCATGATGCTCCCTCCACCATACTTTACAGTTGGGATGAGGTTGATGTTGGTGTGCCTTTTTTTCTCCACACATAGTTGTGTGTTCCTTCCAAACAACGCAACTGTAGTTTCATCTGTCCACAGAATATTTTGCCAGTAACGCTGTGGAACTCCCAGGTGCTCTTTTGCAAACTTCAGATGTGCAGCAATGTTTTTTTGGGGCAGCAGCGGCTTCTTCCATGGTGTCCTCCCATGAACACCATTCTTGTTTAGTGTTTTACGTATCGTAGACTCGTCAGAGATACCAGCAAGTTCCAGAGATTTCTGTAAGTCTTTAGCTGACACTCTAGGATTCTTCTTAACCTCATTGAGCATTCTGCGCTGTGCTCTTGCAGTCATCTTTGCAGGACGGCCACTCCTAGGGAGTGTAGCAACAGTGTCTATAAAATGGAGAAAGTTCAGCAATTTGTCTTACCGTGGACTGATGAACATCAAGGCTTTTAGAGATACTTTTGTAATCCTTTCCAGCTTTATGCAAGTCAACAATTCTTAATCTTAGGTCTTCTGAGATCTTTTGTTCGAGGCATGGTTCACATCAGGCAATGCTTCTCGTGAATAGCAAACTCAAATTTTGTGAGTGTTGTTTTTTAATAGGGCAAGGCAGCTCTAACCAACATCTCCATTCTCGTCTCATTGATTGGACTCCAGGTTAGCTGACTCCTGACTCCAATTAGCTTTTGGAGAAGTCATTAGCCTAGGGATTCACATACTTTTTCCAACCTACACTGTGAATGTTTACATGATGCATTCATTATAAACAAGAAATATACAATCATTTGTGTGTTATTAGTTTAAGCACACTGTGTGTCTATTTGTGACTTAGATGAAGATGAGATCAAATTTCATGACCAATTTATGCAGAAATCCAGGTAATTCCAAAGGGTTCACATACTTTTTCTTGCCACTGTGCAGTACCAGTCAAAAAAGTGTGGACACATTCATTCCATGGTTTTTCTTTATCTTTTTTACATGGTAGAATAATCAAAACTATGAAATAACATATGGAATAATGTAGTAACCAAAATAATGTTCAACAAATCTAAATATATTCTATATTTGAGATTATTTAAAAGTAGCCTGGATGTCAGCTTTGCACACTCTTGGCATTCTCTCAACCAGCTGCATGAGATAGTCACCTGGAATGCATTTCAATTAACAGGTGTCCCTGGTTAAAAGTGATTTTGTGGAATTTATTTTCTTCTTAATGAGTTTGAGCCAATCAGTTGTGTTGTGACAAGGTAGGGGTGGTATACAGAAGATAGCCCTATTTGGTAAAAGACCAAGTCCATATTATGGCAAGAAAATCTCAAATAAGCAGAGTAACGACAGTCCATCATTACTTTAAGACATGAAGGTCAGTCAATCTGGAAAATTTCAAGATCTTTGAAAGTTTCTTCAAGTGCAGTCATAAAAACCATTAAGCGCTATGATGAAACTTGCTCTCATGACTGCCGCCACAGGATAGGAAGACCCAGAGTTCTCTGCTGCAGAGGATAAGTTCATTAGAGTTACCAGCCTCAGAAATCTATAAATGAACTGCACATCAGACTGCAGCCCAAATAAATGCTTCAGAATTCAAGTAACAGACACATCTCAACATCAACTGTTCAGAGGAGACTGCGTGAATCAAGCCTTCATGGTCAAATTGCTGCAAGGACACCACTACTAAAAGGACATCAATAATAACAAGAGACTTGCTTGGGCCAAGAAACACAAGCAATGGACGTTAGACCAGTGGAAAACTGTCCTTTGGTCTGATGAGTCCAAATTTGAGATTTTTGGTTCCAACCACGTGTCTTTGTGAGATGCAGAGTAGGTGAACGGATGATCTCTGCATGTGTGGTTCCCACCGTGAAGCATGGAGGAGGCGGTGTGATGGTGCTTTGCTGGTGACATATTTAGAATTCAAGGCACACTTAACCAGCATGGCTACAACAGCATTCTGCAGCAATAAGCCATCCCATTTTGTTTTCGCTTAGTGGGACTATAGTTCGTTTTTCAACACACCTCCAGGCTATGTAAGGGCTATTTGACCTAGAAGGAAAGTGATGGAGTGCTGCATCAGATGACCTGGCCTCCACAATCACCCGACCTCAATCCAATTGAGATGGTGTGGGATGAGTTGGACCGCAGAGTGACGGAAAAGCAGTCAAGTGCTCAACATATGTGGGAACTCCTTCAAGACTGTTGGAAAAGCATTACAGGTGAAGCTGGTTGAGAGAATTCCAAGAGTGTGCAAAGCTGTCATCAAGGCAAAGGGTAGCTACTTTGAAGAATCTGAAATATATTTTGATTTGTTAAACACTTTTTTGGTTACTACATAATTCCATGTGTGTTATTTCATAGTTTTGATGTCTTCACTACTATTCTACAATGTAGAAAATAGTACAAATAAAGAAAACCCCTTAAAATGAGTAGGTGTCCAAACTTTTGACTTGTACTGTACTTCCATTCATTTTGATACCGGGGAACTTCAGACGAGTCTTGAGGGCGTCCTAGAGCAAAACACCACAGTGTTCGAGAGTCTCATCTTTCAATAGAGTGGTCATAATAGGCCAAACCGTTCAGAAGTTTTCATGAGAAGACCGATTTTTGAGATGTCTCACGGTCTGACAAGCACTCCTCTAACTTTGCCACCTTTCACCGCAGATGAAGGGCGATATCGGCGGATGCAGTGGATTGAGATGCAGCCCACGCAAAAAAATCTTTATCTTAGACTGATGGGGATTTTTTTTATTATGTTAACTCGACTTCTGCGGGGGTGTGACCATTGTTGGCTAAGGGTTAAAGGGAACTTCATGTAATATAACATGGTATGCAATAGTGGTGCACAATTTATATTTACAATATCAAAAGGGATGCAAAAATGGCACTCTACTCGTGCAGCCACAGAGATGGTTGCCATCGAGACCATTCATTAATTGTAGTGCTTTCAGTCCTAAGTAATATGCCATTGAATAGTGTGCATTTCTATATCTGATTTTCAACTGAAGCTGTTCCACATCTTATGTCCCGGATGGACGTAAAGTCAAGTTGTTTCTACCTGACATGGCGAGGTAGTTGATGTCGTGACCAGCAGCCTTGGCATAGGCTCCACTCTGGCCGTAGCCAGTGAGGCGTGCGTAGATCAGACGAGGGTTCTCTTTCAGTAGCTCCTCTGGACCCAGGCCCAGCTTCTCCATAACTCCTATATAGAAACACACAGTTAAAGGAGAGGAACAGACTTTACATACCTTCAAATTAGGAATAAAAGTACAGAGGTGTAACAAAGTGTACCATTAGCCAGGCACAGCTTATTCAAAACCAAACACTTTAACCACATCCACAGAAACAGAAGACAATGCACCACAAAGCAAATAAAGCCAGAAGCCTCTTGCAAACCACTACAGTCTGAGTCATGTAGTTGAGGTTGGTCCAGGGACACTGTCTGGCACAGTCTATTTCTTTCTATAGACCCTGCACTCATATGACCATCAGACACACCAACCACAGTGCAAACCCTGGGGAAAATGTCCTTTCAATACAGCCACCAGCTGAATAGAGGGAAGTGGGAAAGTAAGTACAGCTCATGTTCAACAGAAATACTACCGAAAATAATTTACAGAAACGTTTTACAAATGAATCACCAAACTATATTTTGAAAGAGGAAGCAAAGTACTTTAAGCATGTGTTGTTTTTATTTCAGTCTCCTCAATCTCCACTAACTGAATATCAGTTCTGTTAAAAGTGTAAAATTAACAGCTGTACAGAAAGACTCATGTGAAGGACAAATTACAGAGGAACTTCTTGACGCAATTAAAGCCTTTAATTCCGGGAAAAGACCAGGACTGGATGGCATACCAGTTGAAGTATATCAAACCTTTTTGATGTACTCAGAGGTCCTTTATTAGGATGTCTCGCCTGTGGCTCAGTTGGTAGAGCATGGTGTTTGCAACGCCAGCATGGTGTGTGCAACGCCAGGGTTGTGGGTTCGATTCCCAAAGGGGGACAGTACGAAAAAAAAAAAAAAAAAAAAAAATTATATATATATATATAAATATAAATAAAAACAAATGTATGAAATGTATGCATTCACTACTGTAAGTCGCTCTGGATAAGAGCGTCTGCTAAATGACTAAAATGTAAAAATGTTTTAGTCTACCATTTTTATAGGAGTGGCTATCAGACACTAAGCAAGGTGTTTTTATTAATTATATGAGCAAAAAAGATTCAATTTTATTTGGAAAGGCAAGCCTGACAAAATTACAATTATAGTGACCAAAATATAAAAACGCAACAAGTGTTGGTCCCATGTTTCATGAGTTCAAATAAAAGATCCCCAAAGTCTTATTGCTCTCAAATTATGTGCACAAATTTGTTTACATCCATGTTAGTGAGCATTTTTTCCTTTGCCAAGATAATCCATCCATCTGACAGGTGTGGCATATCAAGAAGCTGATTAAACAGCATGATCATTACACAGGTGCACCTTGTGCTGGGGACAATAGAAGGCCACTCTAAAAATGTAGAGTTTTGTCACACAACACAATGCCACATATGTCTCAAGTTGAGGGAGCGTACAATTGGCATGCTGACTGCAGGAACGTCCAGAAGAGCAGTTGCCAGAAAATGTTACGTTTTTTTTCCACTACCAATGTTGTTTTAGAGAATTTCGCAGTACGTCCAAGCGGCCTCAGAACCACAGACCATGTGTAACCACGCCAGCCCAGGCACTCCACATTCAGCTTCTTCACCTGCGGGATCATCAAAGACCAGCCACCTGGAATACTGATGAAACCGTCTCAGGCAAGCTCATCTGCGTACTTGTCATCCTCACCTGGGTCTTGACCTAACTGCAGTTTGGCGTCGTAACCGACTTCAGTGGGCAAATGCTCACCTTCAATGGCCACTGGCACGCTGGAGAAGTGTGCTCTTCACGGATTAATCCCGGCTTCAACTGTACCGGGCAGATGACTGACAGCGTGTATGGCGTCGTGTGAGCGAGCGGTCAACGTTGTGAACAGAGTGCCCCATGGTGGTGGTGGGGTTATGGTATGGGCAGGCATAAGCTATAGACAACGAACACAATTGCATTTTATTGGTGGCAATTTGAATGCACAGATACTGTGCCGAGATCCTGAGGCCCATTGTCATGCCATTCACCTGCCGCCATCACTTCATGTTTCAGCATTATAATGCACTGCCCCGTGTCGCAAGAATCTGTACACAATTCCTGGAAACTGAAAATGTCCCAGTTCTTCCATGGCCTGTATGCGTCTTCTGCACTTAATCTGAGCAAAGAGCTTAGCCTTTTTTTACACCAAAGGAGGAGAGAAACTCACATTGTAACCCAGCACAGCAGTAGTTCCATCACACGTTTCACTTTGACGTGTGTTCTGAGCAGAATACATGTGGGAACAATCAAACTGTGTATGGGAATCCCTTCCTTATTTACGACTTGGCCAACACCAGCTGGTGCATACAAATGCATTTTCTTACACTGTAGAGTACATCCACTCCCAAACAGGCCGTGGTGGACATGTAATGTTGCTCTCTTCACTTAGTAAATGGTTGATAGAGTACACGCATGCTCACATATTATGGATGCAGGAGTTACTGCTGAACCTTCAAAAGTAAATTTGAATTACAAACCTTTAACCCTGACTCTCATCTCTTATCGCCTGTCAATAATTGACCTATAAAATAAAGTGGCATTCAATAACCCCATATATCTAGTCTATAAGGGGGAATTTTCACAATTCAGTAACTGAAGTATTCAATGATATCCAAATATGAACATGGCTGACCTTTGCGGAAGGGCTCGAGGATGACATCTGATTGAATGCAGAGTCTTTTCAGCACAGCTACTCCCTCTGGCCTCTTCAGGTTGATCGCCACCGAGCGCTTGCCTCGAGCCTGCGTGTCCATTGTCATTGCAACCTTGGTCCGGTCCACTCGGATCACCTTGGCGCCAAAGTCAGCCAGAATCATGCCGCAAAAGGGCGCTGGGGCCAGGCCCGCAAGCTCGATGACACGCACACCAGCAAGCGCCATGAATGGAACCGCTGTTGAAAGATTGGTGTTCTGATGTATTTTATGTGATGTAATGAACATGCTATTCAGTGTGACAGTGTGCGGTTAGCCTATCATAACAATTAAATCATATGAACACCTTTATTAACTATATATATTAATTACATTTTGTTACATGCTACTGTGCATTCAATATAGCTTGATAAAAGGTTTTGTACAATATAAATCTATTCAATGACTGCCGCGGACAACTTACAATGAATATGGGTCATAGTTCACTTGGCAGAGTTGCTTTCATCACTATCTAGGCTAAGTTCTCTTTTGGCATGCTATGTAGATAAATAGCGAACACGCAGTACATGTGCCAATGTTTAAAGTATTCAATTATAGTGTTTGGGAATAACTCTATTTCATAGAAACTCAGAAACACCTACCTTTGCTGGACAACAACAAAACTCAACAAAATATTTCTGACTACGGGTACTTCCTGATGACGTCAAACTCCTGGTGGTCCATGGGAATTGAGGTCTTTAAAGAATCACTAAGCGTGGGGAACTCATATTAGACAGTTATTAGTTGAGAATAGAAGGCATAGCAATAGCGTATTTTTGTAGGTACTAACGGAGGCCATAGTCTGATTAATCAAGCTGTAATACACAATTAACTGGTATACAACATGAAACGAATGCTTGCAAATCGTGTAAATGTTCCTTACAAGCCAGAACGTTGAATACAATTACATTTTAACTTACTTTACCGGTATGCTGTGCGCGTTGTCCTTCAGCTGACATTTGGGACAAAATATCCACAAGAATGTATTGTTTATCGGAAGAGGAAGAGGCGAAGCGAGAGGTTATACTCCGCCAAAAGTATGTCCAAGAAAATACGTTTTTGTATGGAGGTCAATGAGTGTCGAATTTGTTAAACATTTTTTATTGCTCATTTGCTATGTGGGGCTTATTTGATCAAATAGACGTTTTGTAATAATTAGGTTATTACAAATCCACTGATATAAGTGGACGAAATTGGCATTTCGGCAACTTTGAAAACAAAAAAATGTATATCAGAGTTGTGCCTGTTGTCATAGAGATAGATAGAGGACTCGTTGTGGATACATTTTAGCACCGACATTGCCATTGAGGCAGGGCTGACAGCTTTTGAAGAAAGCTTGGAGTGAGAGTTGCTCTATGAATTTCATTTCCCCCTGGCACAACCCCTAGACAGGGGATCTGGGGGTCTTCCCCCAGTAAAATGTTACTGTTTTAAAGCTAATTTCCTGCCATTCTATGTATTTTGACATGACAGAGGCCTATTACCAGGGTGGAAAATAAAACAAATAAAAAACACAGGTCAGGCGTATTACACATGCTTTGAACAATAAATCAACACTCAAAATGTGAAAACTTTGTTACTTTGGGGGATGAAATTTTAAGTATGCTAATATTTTTTAAACATATTTTTAGGTGGTTTGACACTTTATTCAGACAGTAATTACATGAGATGGGGAGACAGACAAATGGAAGAAACAGTGGGAAGGTTGGAAGTAGGGACTGCTCTCTGTTCTCAGGTGGAAAGCTGAAGAGTGTTACTACTAAACCAGGCTCTGCACAGGAAATACTACTATTAATGGTTGATGGCAGTGGGTAACCAAATCATAGATTGCAATTTCCTTGTCCATAGACTGCTTTCAAGGTAAGGACACAAACATTTTGGATTTTGTCATTTGAAATAGGGCTGGAAGAAAATCTTGCTTGCTCTCCAGGAGGGTTGGCCAACCCTGATCAATGTTTCCAAAGTGCTTGGTGTTTGAAAATGTTCTTGTTATAACAATACTTTTTTTCTCAAAATCACCCAGCCTTCAAGAATAATCGAATGAATATCAATATTCAGGTGGTTTATGCCTACTAGTTGAAGCTCCTTTCCATCATCTTACTCTACATATAAATAATATGATGTGTTTATGAGTTGTGAGTCCTCCTACCATCTCTGCCTAGCTTGTCCACAATACTAAAATGTCAAAAATTATACTTGAGGCCTGGAGCATTTGATATCCAACGCTTATTTGTATGAGTTATTTAAAACTGTCCATGGGTGGCTTCAACAATACTTAGCCTCATTTAATTCATTTTCATTTTCCAGGCCTCCCTTGCGCTCGAAGGCGCAAGGCTCCCCAGTATTACACACTCCTGCCACCATCATTACGCACACCTGCCTTCCCCCTGTCACTCGCATCAGCGATTATGGGACTCACCTGGACTCAATCACCTGTGTCATTACCTCCCCGGTCTAGTTCCCCGGTCTGTTCCCTACTTCATCATTGATTGTCATATGTCCTTGTATACCCGTGTGCTAACACTGCTCCTGTCTTGTTTCATGTCTGTTCCTGATTAAATGTTTGACTCCCCGTACCTGCTTCTCATCTCCTACATCGGTCCTTACACCCTTCTAGAATCAAATGTACATTTTTGGGTTCACAATCTGTTTGACAAAATTATTTTTGTAGTTACTCGTCAGGTTACCCTACCAAACTTCCCTGCTAAAACATACTGTAGGTCTGTCTGTTGCCTTTTCATTGGTCTAAATGCCAATCACCAAATGAGGGGACTAATGCAAGTGTGGATTAATTTGACTGTAGTACATGCTGTCAAAAGGCTGCATTCTGCAATAGGGATGGGAGTAGCCTAGTTTTGTTGGCAACATTGTACATAATACAGCGCTACCATGCTGCACTTTTTACAGTTTTATAAACTCAGCAGAGAGTTCTCTCTCTCCATTCAGCTCCACACTAATCTTGAGGGGTGTTTCTTTAAAAACGTCATATGCTTCAATGTATCGCGGTTCACAGTGCTGTGGCAGGACAGGACAATGATAGAGGTTTCCGCTCGTGATGTTAAATTGCAGGTTCAGATGCTCGGATTTCAAAAGGATTTGGAGCACAGTTGAAAATTTGACGTACTGACTATACAATGGAATAATTAGAAAAATAAAAGCAGTACTTTTCAATGCGTGAGATATAAGGGGTGTGGCGTGTGAGCGTCAGAAGAGAATCAAATGTCTCCTGGCCAATGCATCAGAGTTGGCAGCTCTGTTGAGGGCTTCCACCATTTTAAAGTAGTCAACTGGGTGAGTTGAGTTGGTCGCAATCAGCCAATGAAGAAGAAGAAAATGTACTACTTTAAAATTGAGATAGTTTGGTTAGCAACATTGAAACTGTCACAGATGCTATAATTGAGCCCCACAGTGGACACATCATAATACCCATAAAACCTAGCAATCAAACAAGGAAATGGTTCCAATCCTTTTTCCAACATTCATGTTATCCATTCTGGATTTGAGAAACACTTCAAATAAGGGCTGTGTTTCGTGTAGGCTTAACCTGGGGTTACATTTTGATAACCGTGTAAATCTCTCTTGGACAAAGTGACTTATCAATATATTCAGCACTATTTACTCTCAGATTCGAACATGCTAATTAGCAATAAAGTAGACTTCATGCAAGACTACAAATCCATGCAAGTTCCAGCCATCTCTAGCTGACACCTTAGCTGTCAGCTAGCTAGCTACTTTGATCCAAAACGAAAGATACACTGAGTATACCAAACATTAGGAACACCTTCCCCACCCTAGCTTTCACCTGGATTCACATGATCATTCTATGTCATGGAAAGAGCAGGTGTCTTAATGTTTTATATACCCAGTGTATATTGAAAATGTTAATTTACTGATCCATATTTTGTTTAACTAATATTTGTTGTCTTATTTATGCATTTGGTCTTGTCTTGTACAGAATACTATCCTAGTAGCAGTCAGATATTTATAATGTGCAATGAATACTTGTCACGTCCTGACCAGTAAAAGGGGTTGTTTGTTATTGTAGTTTGGTCAGGGCGTGGCAGGGGGTGTTTGTTTAGTGTGTTTCGGGGTTTTTGGGCAATGTTCTATGTTAGTATATTTCTATGTCTGTCTATTTAGTCTATTTCTATGTTCAGGGTTTTTGGTTTGGCTTTCAATTAGAAGCAGCTGTTCTTCGCTGCTTCTAATTGGAGGTCATATTTAAGTAGGGTTTTTTTTCACTGTGTTTATGGGTAGTTGTTTCTCTGTAATAGTCATTTGTCGGGTCGGGTCGGGTCTGGTCGTCGTCGTCTTGTTTTGCTTCTTTAATAAATAAGATGAGCATACACATTCCCACTGTGTTTTGGTCTACTCCATACAACGAACGTGACGATACTAGGCTATTTTTTTGGGAAAGAAGCTATATAGCTAGCTAGCTACCTACCTAGATGATGTTAGCGACATACCCTTATTTTACCAGATCCTATTTAGCCGGTGGAGGTCTTTATTTAATCTCTTATAATTTCTGCCAACTATATGAACAAGGTGAAATCTATTTCAATTCATGGTGTCAGAATGTACTGTTGTATTAAAGCAATTCAGAACTATCTTGTTGACATGTTCTGTTGCAGTTTCAAAGCCAGATTAAGTCATTGCAGAATGTATCCATAATCATGAATGAACAAGCATATTTATTTGGCAAGAATGCACCTAGTCACCCATCAAACACAGGACCTCCAACAATTACATTGTTTAAAAAAAATGGAAATAGTAAATAATGCCTTTTATACGCAACATATAAACATCTGAATTTAAGTAAACATTCATCAGTGCCACAAACCTGGGACATCGAAGAGCACCATTTCAACCAGCATTACTATCCAAGAGCGCACAGATTCTTCTGCTTTTCCATTTTAGGAATTAGACCAGCAAAAATAAGACAAAATGTAAAACAGCATATTGTGACTTTGGCTGGTGAGTTACAAATGGAGAAACTGGATGTGTAAGGTAGGCTTTATATAAAATACTAGGTCAACTCCAGCAGAAACAGATACACACTTAACAGACTCAAAACAAGAAAGCCATGCCTAAAACACAGCTATATCAACACAATTCTTGTCAATTTAACAAGTCCATGGTGCTGCTTTCAGTTGTGAGCAGCACATTTAACACTGCATTCAGTCTGAACCCCAGAATAAGCAGGAGGATGACAGCATTACACAGGTGAAAAGACAGTAGCAAAATCAGTACACCACAACACTTTTAAATGTGTTACTGAATCTATATGCTATCAAATCAGGAGAAGAACAAGTGAAGGAAGCAGCATAGGGAAAATGGGTGAAGGTAGGGTGGGTTTATAGAGATAAAAAAGAGAGTTCCAAAGTGTCTGAAGTTGAGGGACCATAGGGCATAAAAGGCATAGTGTGGAATAAGGGGTAGGTAGAGAGATGGTTGGCCATGGAATAAACATACAATGGGGTGCTGGTGTGCTTCTGCACCCTTTCTAGATCGTTGTACCAAATATCCGGCCCATGTCCAGTCATACTCGGGGTCTCAGCGTGTGCTTGAATGTCTTCGGGTCTGTATTTCCTCCCTACCTTCTTTCTGGCGGTTGCGAGAATGTGTGTGCACTGTGGACGCCAATCAAAACGTTGAAAAAAAATCTAAATTCACTGTGTGTCTGCCTTGATATTCCTCAAACCCCACAGACCTCCTCTTGCGCAGTGAGACCCAGAAGTGACCACTTGCTTACGGCAACACGTTCTGCTGAGGACACCCAAACCAGAGTGGCCACCCAAGGAGCATGATCCTCTCTGGAAGTTTCTGTAGCTCTGCTTGGTATATTTAGCCTACATTGGCTATTGGTTGAGACTCAGGACCCATTCTAGATTGGAATGTCAGGGTGGGCAACTGAAATGTGAATTGGTCCAAGTTGGAGGTAATAATGTATTTAAGTTACAGTTTATTAAGATGCATGCATACACCACACCAAAAGCTTGATTTTATGGCTGTTTTAAAATTAATTTCCGGCAATTCTACATAGTAATGATTTATGTTCACTACTTGGCCAATTGATTTGATAGCATGTCTAATCGATGCAAATACATTCTACGAATTGATAGTTAACCTCTCTGTTTTCTTTATTCTGTAATAGGGTATATTGTAAACATATGTTCAAGCTAATCAAATCAAAGTGTATTTATGATACAGCGTGTAAGCTACACAATGCAATGATATTATGCTATATGTAGGCTATTTATACTTACATTAGGCTAAAGCCTACAAATAGCTATACCAGGTAGTGGTAGGCTTATTATGCTATACTGCTAATTATTGTTGTTTGTTCCTGAACTGGCCGAATGACAGAGCTATCCTTCGGCTTTCCGTCAGCACCACAAGTTGGTTCAACTTCTTTAACACCATTGCACCATCCTGGTGCTGTCCTTTCAGCACGACAGAGGGTGCTCCAATCCCTTAAAATCTAATCAAAATCTGTTGTCTATGCCTAATAGTCATACCCACTTATTGATATTATTACAAATAGAAGAGTATCACTTTTCACAATGGTGCTTGTTTAAAAAGTTAGATCAAAGCTGAATCAAACTCTCACAAGGTCACATTGTCACAACGTCCACAGGTGGCGCCTCTCCCCGTTTGGGCGGCGCTCGGTGGTCGTCGTCGCCGGCCTACTAGCTGCCACCGATTTCCTTTTCTGTTTCGTTTGGTAATGTCTGGTTAGGGTAGCACCTGTTTTGTGATTAGTAATTACTGGGGTATTTAGTCTGTCTGTTTTGTGTGTGGGGTTGTGCGGGATTGTTTCGTGTCTGTTGTTGTAGGTTGGGGGATAATTTTTTCTTGTCCTTAAGAATACGTTACGCGTTTTTGCATTAGGGTTGCTGGGCTGCGTCCCGCTACATTCCTAGACTGTGTTTGTCTTACATTTACATTTACGTCATTTAGCAGACGCTCTTATCCAGAGCGACTTACAAATTGGTGCATTCACCTTATGATATTTGTCTTGCTTTGTAATTATTTTTACCATGCCTTGTCGGTTCGGTTCTTTGGACTTGCATTCTTCATTAAACGTGTTTCACGTACCTAAGTCTCCTGCGCTTGACTTCACCCCTCCTGCAGAACTACTTTTGACAGAATCCCGCACCAGAAATGGAGTCAGCGGGAGCCGAAGAGCCAGCCCCGTCCGTGAGGAACAGGTCACCCAACACGCCAACGTCCTTCATCGCTTGGGGGCTGCGATGGATCAGGTGTTGGCGCGCCTGGAGAATTGGGAGAGACGTGCTCATCCACCTACTCCAGCTACTGTCCACCACCCTGCGCCCCCCTCAGCGACGACGGAGTCCAGCCCGAGTGGGATTAAGCTCGCACTCACGAGGGAGTTCGATGGGACGGCCGCTGGGTATAAGGGGTTCCTACTCCAGCTGGAGCTGTACCTGGCGACCGTTCGCCCCACTCCCTCGGGAGAGGAGAGGGTGAGTGCCCTCGTCTCTTGTCTCACGAGTAGAGCCCTGGAGTGGGCCAATGCCATCTGGGAGGGTCCAGATTCAGCCAGGGACGACTACCTGGAGTTCACCCGCCGCTTCCGGGCGGTATTCGATCATCCCCCGGAGGGCAAGGCGACGGGTGAGCGACTGTTCCACCTGAGACAGGAGACGAGGAGCGCACAGGACTTCGCGTTGGAGTTCCGGACCCTAGCCGCTGGAGCGGGATGGAATGAGAGGACCCTCATTGACCACTACCGCTGTAGCCTGAGGGAGGACGTCCGCCGGGAGCTGGCATGTCGGGACACTACCATCACCCTGGACCAGCTCATCGATCTGTCCATCAGACTGGACAAACTGCTGGCTGCCCGTGGGCGTTCTCCTCGGGTCCTTTTCGTTCCACTTCCCAGTCCTCCTGCTCCAACGCCCATGGAGATAGGGGAGACTGCAGCTAGGAGGACACACTACCGACCGGTGCTGGAGAGGTTCGCCCAGGAGTTCAGAGGGCAGGCAGAGTACCACGTCAACATCCCAGGTGAGTCAGCACCAGTCTCACCCAGAGCCCCCTGTCGGCCACATGCATGCCGTAGTTTCTTTTCCTGAGTTTTCCCCGCACTCCCAGTATAAGGCGCTAGTCGATTCAGACACGGCTGGGAGTTTTATGGACCGTGGGGTCGCCCATAAGTTAGGGATTCCCCTGATCCAGTTGGACCAACCCTTCCCGTGCACGCCCTAGACAGTCGACCACTTGGGTCGGGCCTAGTTAGGGAAGTCACTGCGCCACTGATTATGGTGATGCGGGGGGTCATGAGGAGCGTATCATCCTCTTCCTCATTGACTCCCCGGCATTTCCGGTGGTACTGGGAATTCCCTGGCTAGCCACTCACAATCCCAAAATTTTGTGGAGACAGAGGGCTCTTAAGGGGTGGTCGAGGGAGTGCTCGGCCAGGTGTATAGGAGTTTCCATCGGTGCTACTACGGTGGAGAGTTGTTAAATGAATTTTATATCTTTGATGATAATAATCAATTCGCCTTGACTAATGCCCAAGGTTTGTAAGACAATGGGTTAAAATAATTAGGCAAGGACTCAGCTTTCTGCAAAAGGTTTCTGTAGCTTTATTCAGAGAACGTTCTGAGGTCAGGATAACAAAACAGTCATTATATAGTTCTTGCTTTCTTACGCACATGCATTTACACACAAACTGTTGGTGACCTGCTTCCCCCACAAACTTCTCACACTCTTTATCACTATCCCGAGCTCGCCTGTTCCTTTCCCTCAAGATAAGAAATGCTTTGAAGCTTTCACTCCCAGGACCATCTGTCTCCTTGTGTCCCTCGTAATTGCATATACACATTCCTTTCCCTATCACATGGTTCCTGAACTTTCCAGAACTAATCAAACTTATCTATCCCTACATTGATCATTACATTGATTATTCATTAACCATTCTGTATGACTAATAATTCATCATGGTCTATTGATTCATTTACCTTTAATAGATAATTCTCTTATCAATTCCACCCTTAAATGATTCAATAATTCACCATGATTTGATCAGATGCTATATGAGAACCATACTAATCACACGCTATATGTAAATGCAATAATCACTCGCTACATGGAAATACATCACACACTATATGGAAATACAATACATCACACTACAATGATTTAAACAAGTCCAATACATGAATATTCATCCATTACTGTCCTAGGCCTATTTCCAATTATGACACTTCTGTTTAGGATTTTCATCATAATTTTCATTTAAGGAACAGTGTATCTAAATGTTGAAAATTGTTTCATCAAACATTGGCTCCTCGTTGTCGAAAGAGACGGAATCATCTCCCTGGCCTGGAGGCCCGCAATCGCCATCCCACTGATCAGAGCTCGGAATCGGTCCATATCTCACCATCTGCTGCATCATCGATCTCTCTCTAGAGTCCTGGTGATTAAACCTCTCACACATGGGACGAGACAACATCCACACAACACAAACACACTCATACAGGTGAAAGCAGCCCATAATACAGTTCTTACAACACTTTTCCATTTCCCAAACATGGGCTGTGTTATCAGGAATGTACGTGTAGCACTGAACCTAATCATTCTACCTACACTGCCCTCTTCTGCCAATAACATATCGAGAGTCAGTCTATTTTACCAGGTCATGAGGGGGGTGGTGGATAATTGGTCAGAGAACCTCTTTACTGCATCCCCGTTTTCATTCAAGAATCTCTGTTGATTATAAAATATGTCATTAATCCCATCCACATTTTTATTTATTGTCAACCACCAAAATAATGTAGTGTTAAAGCCTTCACATATTTGATTCATAGCTTTGTATTCATCTGGAACTTCCCTGAGGATGCCAATAGCATCCATCTAGACAAAGCTACTCCCATCCTGGTCAAAACTCCTCCTGTGCCTACTTTAGCCTCCTATAACTGGCCTCTGATGACTAACTTGACTTGGTTGGACCTATAACCCCAGGGCGCAAGTTCCTAACCACCCTTTGTGGTAATTTCCGTCGTATGCGTCCTTTGCTGGTACTAGCCCACCCTACATCAGTTATAGGTGCTGTGAGGTTAAGAATGTTCTATTCATCTCTCAAACCTAAGTCAGTCACATCACCAATTACCTTTCAGTCATTAAAATCATCTAAGTTCTCGGTGCCATTCTTGTATCTATAACACTGGTATTCATCCGTAATTTAGGTGAACCGAGGTGGGTTGGCTGAGTACTTCAATCTGGCCAACCCCAATTCCTGTACAGTTGTCTTCTTTCCCAGGAAATTGTTTAATTTTTACCTTAAATCCTACATCTTGATCTTCTTTGACTCCTTATTCTGTAAGTCACTCATCAGTGTATTATATATTTTATCTTCTACTTCTTCTCAATGACAACGGTATCGTATGCTTAGTGCCAGAAGGTGGTGGATCTGAATGTATCAGTCAGATTAGACTATGATGCAGCTCAGAGTCTCTACTCCTCCCAAAAACCGCCAACCCTCTCCTGCCCTTAGTCTCTCTGCTAGGTACCACCCCATACTCACACCTCTAGGAGCACACACAGTGATGAACGGTCGGGATAGGAAATCTTCGTTAAGGAGGTAACCCCCGGACCCTGTTGGTATCGGTTCTTCTCCTAACTCTGTGTGTGTGATCAACAGTGTTCATATGTGTACATACCTCCTTGCAGTGGGTAACGTGGACCCAAGTGACTCTCTCAGCTTTTGTAATGGCAAAGGCAGTGGTTTAACAGAACCTGGTATGGGCCTTCCCAACGGGACTGCTTCCAGTTTCCTCAGGGACTGGATCCACACCCAGTCTCCTAGTTGGATTGAGTGAATCACCTTCTCCTGTAATTCACCTGTTGGACACAAAATCTTGGACATACGGGTTTGGTTAACAAACAGTCTTCTCATGTGCTCTGCTAGTATTTCTTCAACTTCTATGTCTACCAGTTCTGGTATTTTTAACTCTGTCATTCTATAGGCTCTACCTGATTAGCTAAACTGTCATCCATCATTTAAAGAGATGGCTCCTAGTAAACCAACTCTAGGGATAATATCTTGACTTAATATTTTAGCTACCATAATCATGTCCACCAAGTAAGTTGGGAACGCTTCTACCCATTTGCTATACTTATCTATTCTTGTCAAACATCCCTTCTTCCCCTCCTTTCGGAATATTTCAATAAGTCAAATTCCAAATGTTGGAATGGAGCTTCTTACAAAAAATTTTGTTTAAGTAATTATCCTCTAGGCCATCACTCTTTCCTAACTCTTTCCTAACTACTCTACTATACTTCCCTCCCCTTGATACATTGCGTAGCCTATGTATCAATATTACTGCTTATCCATACAATGTCTTTGGTAGGATAAGTAAATTATTATCCTTATGTCAGACCTTCTCTTGTAGGATGCCCCCTTTCATTTTCCACATGTCCAATTCTTCCTGGGGCATTCATCCTTGGCTATCATTTAACAATCCTCTGTCAAGTTTCTTATCGTCTTTAAGATTTATCTATGCTGATTTGTATGGTTTTAAATGTCTATGTGCTTGTCTGTGTAAATAGTAACTTTTCTCTCCTTTCTTATTTCACCGGTTCTAGTCAATGCTACTATTTCGGCCTACTGTGCAGAATAGTGTCTGGGCAATGGTTCAGTGTCTAACACCTGAAACCAACTAAGCTTTCATTGCCCTTTTAGTTAGGGTAACAATTACTTTCAACAAAATGATCATATCTCCTCCTATCGAATTTACCAAACATAAACTAAAATCAAAACTAAAATACATGCCTGCCAACAGAGCCGATAGTCTCTCCATGAATTAATATCCTAAAGCTAAGTGAACCAAATTCTCTTCCTATCTACTCCTGCTGGCCCCCCTTCTTTCTTCGTGCTACTCCCCAACCCTCAAGGTTACAGCAGTGCAGGGGAGGATCTCTCTGTCTGCCCTTCTATCTGTCTCCAGCTTTTTCTCATAACAGAAAGTATCAAATCTGTGTTGTTTCCAAATATTGACTAAATGTCTCATTGTCTCCTTGGTTGCACTCCTGAACTTTAGAAAAATCAACCTGTCTAGATATTGCATATCTACTTAAATTTATCTCAATACCCTCAATAATCCTGGATCACCTAAAGATGTCATGTATCCCTGTCCTGTTGACATAAGTCTACCATTATTAAACTTCTTCACAACAAAATATAGTAATACTAGTATATCAATTCCACAGCCTTGTTGTGTTAAATCTCTTACACTGAATTCAACAACAGCTGACTTCCTAAGGGAAAATAAACGTATCTACATCATGTAAAAAAATACCCCTGCTACTGGTCAAAATATTTTCAAATCACATAATCAGATCAAAATGACTCATCTGATTTACTCCACTCAGAAAAAATATTTTACCCTTATTGTTCTAGGAAAATAGACTTAAGGAAGCCTACCCTTAGTCTAAGGCTTTGCCCTTTTAGTCCTATCATTGGTTCAAATTATCAATTGTGTCTAAGAGCTTTAACTCCATCATAATTATCAGTTCTACAAATTCCCTTAAAATCAATATCACCAATGACCTTAATTCACCATCCAAATGGCTTTTCAATGTGGCTGATCAGACCACACAGGAAAAGTCACCAGAGGGGTCAACAAGTCATACCACCCTTTCAGAACCGTGTTTCTTACTACATTAAACAAATTAAGGCTTAGAACTTCATCTACATTTTGTATCCCAGGTTCCCAGAACATTCCCTATCAAATGAATTTCATGTGTTTATTAAAACTCTGAAAACAAGACACTCCCCAGTATCACACAGAAATTTGATTCTCTCTCCCATTACTGTTAGTGTCAAATAGGGTTTCTGTTCTTGTTGTACTGCCAAATCAATTGTAGCCAATTCAAAAACTTCACAATCGCTGTTTATTTTAAGTAATTCTGAAAATCGTCCTTCCCCTCACTAGTGTCTGTTCCCCTGCTCTCCATAGTTAGTCATGCCCCATCCTCCTCCTCTGAGTCTGGCTGGGGGCGCCTGACCTTCTTTTCTTTGTCTCTACTCCCTCTCTGGCCTTGCTTGTCTCTGTTTTTGTTACAATCTCTACCAGAATGGTTTCCCCCCCTGCAGCGGTTACACGGTGCGTTACACTGTCTAGCAAGGTGTCCTAGCTTGTGACAATTGAAACACTCGTATTCCCCTTTAAGATATCATGTCCCTAGGAATTTTTTATTTATTTATTTTTTCCCAAAGAGAGCTAAGCGCTTCTTTTTCCATAAAATAACCACTTGGTCAGCGTTTCATCCTATCACACTGATTCAAAACCCAAAATTTGACTATAAACAAAACCTAATAATACCATTGTACTCCCCCCAATCATTAGTTTTAAACTTCATCAATGGTTTATGTGATTGAACATGCCTTTCTGTGGGCGCCTGACCTTCTTCTCTCTGTATTTGTCTCGACCCCCTCTCTGGCCTCTCCTGTCTTTGTTATTTTTGCAATCTCGGTGATTATGGCCTACTTTATTGCAGTGTTTACACGGCTCCTCACATTCTCTAGCAAAATGTCCTGTCTCGCCACAATTGTAACATCTATTTCCCCCTTTCTCTCCTGCCTTGCTATTTTTTTTTCTCTTTTGTCACCTCTACCATTCCCTGCAATCTCTCCTAGAGCGGCCATCAGATATTCTGCTCCTTTCCTTTCCTTCTTCTCTTTCTCACCTTTGCGAAGTTTCTCATAGTGTACAGCATATCTCTTTACTTCCCTCAGATCTGCTAGCCTCCACCCTACGAGGTTCTGTTTAATGGCGCGGTTTCCACCTATTTTATTGCAGTGTTTACACAGAACCTCACATTCTCTAGCAAAATGACCCGGTTTGTTACAGTTAAAGCATCCATCTCCCCCTTTCTTTTGTCTATTCCTATCCGGACTTTGGTTATGGTAAACGAGTCTACTGAGGGCTCTGGGTTGTGCAGCACCACCAACAAGCTCTCTTCCCCTAGTTCTCATCTTACTCTCTCCCTCCGTTTCTATCCACTTTTTCAATAAAGTGGCTAAATCCTGTCCAGCTCCCTGTGTCTCTTCCTCTCTACCTCCCTCGGCTCCCTGAGGACCAGCATATGGGGGAGGGGGTAACGGTACGGGCGGCACTTGATGTGGTAGCCTCCGTCTCACTACCACCACCTCGTTATCTGGGTTTTCTCGCCATCCCTGGTCAGCCAGGGAGGGGTATAATTCGGGTTTGGATGGTGTCTCTGTGGGAGCCGTGGGAGTCCTCTCTGTCTGCTCCTGGCTACCCAAACATTCTTTTTTAGTAACACCCTTACTTTTGGCCCCCTCCGCTCTCTTTCTAGCTTCTGCCAGCCAAACACGAGCGGTGTCAAGCCCCTCTCTGCGCTGCTTCTCTGTCTTACCCCCACTGAGTGTATTTGTTTTACCATTAATTCCAATCTTTCAACATTTAAACATCCATCAAAATCATACTTCTTCCTCCATCTTTGCCCAAAATGAATGTTTCTTTTATCTTTTCCCAGCATGAAACGTTCATCTCCCGTCAAGACCGGGATTTCCTTAGAGGATTTACTACCCATGTTGCTTAAATCGTTTAAAGTACACCCGTATTTATTCTGTTTCTTCTCCCAATCTAGAGTTTTAGAAATATTATTCGTAAGAACCTTAAACTATGTGCTTTAATTTATACAATTCCGAACCAAATACGATCAGTGTCTACTCGTTGTTAATCTTTAGGTGTATGCTATTTTACCGTTATTAACCTAGAATTTTGGGAATAATTATTCGCATTCTATCCTGACATATTGTTTATATCTCACACGTATACGACTATAAGTTCTTCTTATTTTCCTGTCGTTCCCTGTGACTCTTGACTTTATCAATATATCTTTCACATTAATCTATACAACTCAGGACCAAATATGATCAGTGTCTACTCGTTGTTAATTTTTATGTGTATGCTATTTTACCGTTATTAATCTAGAATTTTAGAATTATTATTCGCATGCTTCCTGACATATTGTTTATATCTCACACGTATACGACTATAAGTTCTTATTTTCCTGTCGTTCCCTGTGACTCTTGACTTTATCAATATATATTTTATGTGTAACAACACCTATTAATTTCCTTAATTATCAATATAGAGATGTTCTGCTAGAATGATTGATCCCCCACACCGATCCTGATTTACAAACACCGCAACCCGTTTTATTTTTAGGTTTTACTGCCTGTTTTTCTTCTCACGATTGTTGACTGGATTCTCCTCACATGCAATCACTCATCCCAGCATAATCACTCTATCTCTCTCGAAACTTTATCTATAGAGGGGACTCTTGATCGGACATTAGGTCGCATACGTATGCAACTATAAACTACTTTCCAGGGGTCGTAAAGCCCTAGTTAACAGCCTATTTATCTGTTGCTTCATGTAACTCTTGACACCAATATCTGTATCTCACCCCGCCATATTAGGTCTCACTTCACCCAAAGATATCAGACCCAAAGCCGTATTTAGGTACCGACTATCCCCCTATGGACTCTTAACCCTTTTACGTTATCAGGTTCTCACCATAAGACTTAGTTTAGTTTTATGCAGTGGCCACAGTTGCCTAGGGTCGATTTCGGACCCTATCTCTCTTTCGAATTCGTATCTTTCTGAAGTTACAACTGATTCCTGTCTTCCATTCGCGCAGAATACTTGATTCCCTTTAAAACCGATTTTTCTCCACGCGAACTTCTGAAGCCAGGTCACCAGCTAGAACATTCATCGATTTCAGCGTCTAACACCCAGAGTACATTAAAATCCTCTACTTACTCCCTCCTTTCACTCTCACATCAATCGCTTTTGCCTTACACTCTCAACAATCGCTCTTGCCTTACACTTTCAACAATCGTTTTTGACTTTCACTCACAACAATCGCTTTTGCCTTGCACTCTCAACAATCGTTTTCTCATCACTTGCCAACACCCAATTGTCTCCCTTATTCCATCATGCAATGCAGACATACAGGTGTATTTCCCATTTCATCATACAATGCAGACACACAGGTGTATCACTCATTTCACTATGCAATGCAGACCTATAGGTATATCACTTCCCCCTTATTTAATGTAATCATACAGGTGCTATTCCCCAAAACTATGAATAAAGTCTACTAACCTTATAATTTGCAGCTGAGGTTTTCAATGTTCGTTGAATTTCGTCACCACCTCTGTCGCGTACCAGTTTGCCACCGGCCTGTAAAGAACCCACAGAAAAGGGCCAGGTCTTTGATTTACGGATTTTTTATCCGCCCGTGCACGGTTTCGGTGTCTCCTTGGAACGACAGCGGCGGTTTGAAATCCGTCTCGAAGGACCAATTGTTAAATGAATTTTATATCTTTGATGATAATAATCAATAATCAATTTGCCTTGACTAATGCCCAAGGTTTGTAAGACAATGGGTTAAAATAATTAGGCAAGGACTCAGCTTTCTGCAAAAGGTTTCTGTAGCTTTATTCAGAGAACGTTCTGAGGTCAGGATAACAAAACAGTCATTATATAGTTCTTGCTTTCTTACGCACATGCATTTACACACAAACTGTTGGTGACCTGCTTCCCCCACAAACTTCTCACACTCTTTATCACTATCCCGAGCTCACCTGTTCCTTTCCCTCAAGATAAGAAATGCTTTGAAGCTTTCACTCCCAGGACCATCTGTCTCCTGGTGTCCCTCGTAATTGCATATACACATTCCTTTCCCTATCACATGGTTCCTGAACTTTCCAGAACTAATCAAACTTATCTATCCCTACATTGATTATTCATTAACCATTCTGTATGACTAATAATTCATCATGGTCTATTGGTTCATTTACCTTTAATAGATAATTCTCTTATCAAGAGTCCAGACCAAGTCTCTACCGTGCACATTCCCTCAGAGTATGCCGATTTGGCTATCACCTTCAGTAAAACGAAGGCGACTCAATTACCACCTCATCAACGAGGAGATTGTGTGATAAACCTCCAGGTTAACGCTGCATATCCCAGGAGTCACGTGTATCCTCTGTCTCAGGAGGAGACAGTGGCTATGGAGACATACGTCACTGAGTCCTTGAGGCAGGGATACATTCGGCCATCCAAATCACCTGTCTCCTCGAGCTTCTTTTTTGTGAAGAAGGAGGGAGGTTTGCGTCCGTGCATTGACTATAGAGGTCTAAATGCCATCACGGTGGGTTTCAGTTACCCACTACCTCTCATCGCTACGGCGGTGGAGTCATTTCACGGGGCGCGCTTCTTCACAAAATTGGATCTCAGGAGCGCGTACAATTTGGTGCGTATCCGAGATGGGGACAAGTGGAAAACCGCATTTAGTACTACATCTGGCCATTATGAGTACTTCGTCATGCCGTATGGATTAACCCGTATGGGCTAGTGGGCAGTATTTTCATGGCCGGATTGCAACGCCCTGGCCATAGAGAGGGGTTTTTGTTCTCTATTTTGGTTAGGCCAGGGTGTGACATGGGTGGGCGTTTTATGTTTATTTTCTATGTTGGTTTGTTTCTTTGGTTCGGCCGTGTGTGGCTCTCAATCAGGAACAGCTGTAGTTTGTTGTTGCTGATTGAGAGTCATACATAGGCAGCCTGTTTTTCCTTTGGGGTTTTGTGGGTGATTATTTTCTGTCTAGGTTTGCGTTAATCCTGACGGGACTGTTTGGCTGTCATTTCTTTTCGTGTTTTGTTTGTAGTGTTCATTCGTTTATTAAAATCCTTTATGATGAACACATCCTCCGCTGCATCTTGGTCTCATTGCAACGACGGTCGTTACACGGATAAAAAACGTACCCGATTTAAACTGGTTACTACTCTTTCCCAGAAACGAGAATATGCATATTATTAGTAGATTTGGATAGAAAACACTCTGAAGTTTCTAAAACTGTTTGAATGGTGTCTGTGAGTATAACAGAACTCATATGGCAGGCAAAAACCTGAGAAAATTCCAAGTAGGAAGTGGCCTGTCTGCGATTTTGTAGTTCTCCCTTTGCTTCTCTATCAAAACTACAGTGCCCGTTTGGTTATGTAGCACTTTCTAAGGCTTCCATTGGCTCTCTAAAGCGTTCAGAAAGCGGATTGATGCGTCTCCTGTCTCCGGGCAGAGTACAGGAGCACAGTTTGTCAGTGGACTGCCTGGTGGCTAAGAGATTGGAAATGCGCATTCACGAGACCTCGCCATTTTTTCTCTTCCTTTTTGAATGAATACAGCATTGTCCGGTTGGAATTTTATCGCTATTTTACAAGAAAAATACAATAAAAATTTATTTTAAACAGCGTTTGACATGCTTCTAAGTACGGTAAAGGAACATTTTGAAATTTTTTGTCTCGAAATGCGCTTGCGCATTACCCTTCGGATAGTGACCTGAACGCACGAACAAAACGGGGGTATTTGCACATAACTATGGATTATTTGGAACAAAAACAACATTTGTTGTGGAAGTAGCAGTCCTGGGAGTGCATTCTGACGAAGAACAGCAAAGGTAATCCAATTTTTCTAATAGTAATTCTGAGTTTAGGTTGCCCCGAACTTGGCGGATGTCAAATTAGCTAGCCGTGATGGCTGAGCTATGTACTCAGAATATTGCAAAATGTGCTTTCGCCGAAAAGCTATTTTAAAATCTGACATAGCGATTGCATAAAGGAGTTCTGTATCTATAATTCTTAAAATGATTGTTATGTATTTTGTCAACGTTTATCATGAGTAATTTAGTAAATTCACCAGAAGTTTTCGGTGGGAATATAATTTCTGAACATCACACGCCAATGTAAAAAGCTGTTTTTTTATTTATATATGAACTTGATTGAACAGAACATGCATGTATTGTATAACATAATGTCCTAGGAGTGTCATCTGATGAAGATCATCAAAGGTTAGTGCTGCATTTAGCTGTGTTTTGGGTTTTTGTGACATATATGCTTGCTTGAAAAATGGCTGAACTCACGGCGAGGAGACTGAACCCACGCCAAGCCAGGTGGGCTATGTTTTTTATGAGATTCCAGTTTACTATCTCGTACATCCCAGGTTCCCGGAACATCAAGGCTGACGCACTGTCTCGCCTCCACGACGCCGAGGAGCGGTCCATCGACCCCACTCCCATACTTCCAGCCTCCTGTCTGGTAGCACCAGTGGTCTGGGAGGTGGATGACATCGAGCGGGCATTGCGGTCAGAACCCACTCCCCCTCAGTGTCCCGCAGGGCGGAAGTACGTCCCGCTCGGTGTCCGCGATCGCCTGATCCGGTGGGCGCACACGCTACCCTCCTCAGGTCATCCTGTGGTTGAGGGGACAGTGCGGGGTCTTAGAGGGAAGTACTGGTGGCCCACTTTGGTGAAGGACGTGAGGCTCTATGTCTCTTCCTGTTCGGTGTGCGCCCAGTGTAAGGCGCCTAGACACCTGCCTAGAGGGAAATTACAGCCCCTCCCCGTTCCACAGCGGCCATGGTCCCACCTGTCGGTGGATTTCCTCACGGATCTCCCACCGTCTCAGGGGAACACCACGATCCTGGTTGTTGTGGATCGGTTCTCTAAGTCCTGCCGTTTACTCCCTTTGCCCGGTCTTCCTACGGCACTACAGACCGCGGAGGCCCTATTTACGCATGTCTTCCGGCACTACGGGGTGCCTGAGGACATCGTCTCTGATCGAGGACCCCAGTTCACGTCCCGAGTGTGGAGGGCGTTTATGGAGCGACTGGGGTTTCGGTCAGTTTGACCTCAGGTTTTCACCCCGAAAGTAATGGGCAGGTGGAGAGAATTAACCAGGATGTGGGCAGGTTTCTGCGGTCCTATTGCCAGGACAGGCCGGGAGAGTGGGCGAGGTTTGTACCGTGAGCCGAGTTGGCGCAGAACTCTCTTCGCCACTCCTCCACTAACCTGTCGCCCTTTGGTGTTGGGTTAGGTTGGGTTAGGTTGCAGCTCCCTTCGTATTACCGTATTAACCCCTCGTTTCATGTGTCTCTCCTCAGGCCGGTGGTAGCTGGTCCACTGCAGGACGCTGAGGTGCGGGAGGTCCCTCCGCCCCCCCTGGACATCGGGGGGGCCCCGGCGTACACAGTCCGGTCCATCTTGGACTCCAGGCGTTGGGTAGGGGGCCTGCAGTACCTCGTGGACTGGGAGGGGTACAGTCCGGAGGAGAGGTGCTGGGTACCAGTGGAGGACATCTTGGATCCTGCAATGTTGCGGGAGTTCCACAGCCTCCATCCGGATCGCCCTGCGCCTCGCCCTCCGGGTCGTCCTCGATGCCGGCGTCGGCACGCTGCGGGAGCCACGCGTCAGGGGGGGGTACTGTCACAACGTCCACAGGTGGCGCCTCTCCCCGTTCGGGCGGCGCTCGGCGGTCGTCGTCGCCGGCCTACTAGCTGCCACCGATTTCCTTTTCTGTTTCGTTTGGTAATGTCTGGTTAGGGTAGCACCTGTTTTGTGTTTAGTAATTAGTGAGGTATTTAGTCTGTCTGTTTTGTCTGTGGGGTTGTGCGGGATTGTTTCGTGTCTGTTGTTGTAGGTTGGGGGATTATTTTTTCTTGTCCTTAAGAATTCGCGTTTTGACATTAGGGTTGCTGGACTGCGTCCCGCTACATTCCTAGACTGTGTTTGTTCTTTGGACTTGCATTCTTCATTAATCGTGTTTCACATACCTAAGTCTCCTGCGCCTGACTTCACCCCTCATGCAGAACTACTTTTGACACACATAAGGATCATTAGCATTTTACATAACAGAACCAAATATAATAATCATAGCACAGTAGGCCTATAACATTACTGTTACACCAAAAACACCTAATATCTATGAGTTGTTGATTGTTCTCCATCCTCCCCTGATACAGAATATATCATTTTCATTGTCATGGCCTGGCATGCTTGTTTCAATTGCTATTGCACCACAACAGAGCGTGCCACTAGGCAGGATATATGCTTTCATTGAAATAAAATGCAAGAAAGGTTAATAGTTTGTTAGAACCAAGTTCTCAAATTCGTTCACAAAACTATTTCAAGAAGATCTGCATATTCCCATGACACTGATTGAGGTCAATCAAGTGATTGGAAGGGAGATGCAGTTTGGAAGTTTCACCAGTAAAACGTGAATAATTATCATTCACGATTGCCAGTGAGGTTGAACTACTTTGAAATTAGAAAGCCTACGCCTAACTTAGTGTTTTCAAGTATTAAGCATATAAATGTTTCTTTAGACAATATATGTGGGTATAGGCAGACGTTGCAATTGGAGAATGCATTTTATGCATATTCAAATCAAATCAAACTTTATTTGTCACATGCGCAGAATTAAACAGGTGTAGACCTTACTGAGAAATGCTTACTTACAACCAACAGTGCAGTTCACGAAGGACTTAAGAAAATATTTACCAAATAAACTAAAGTAAAAAATAAGTTTGAAAAGCAACACAATAAAATCATAATGAAGAGGCTATATACAGGGGGTACCGGTACCGAGTCAATGTGCGGGAATACAGGTTAGTCGAGATAATTTGTACATGTAAGTAGGGGTGAAGTGACTGTGCATAGAGAATAAACAGTGAGTAGCAGCAGTATAAAACCAAATGGGGCGTCAATGTAGATAGTCCGGGTGGCCATTTGATTAATTGTTCAGCAATCTTATAGCTTGGGGGTGTGGTTGCAGAGAGAACAGTCTATGACTTGGGTGACTGGAGTCTTTGACAATTTTTGGGGCTTTCCTCTGACACCGCCTATTATAGAGGTCCTGGGTGGCAGGAAGCTTGGCCCTAGTGATGTACTAGGCCATATGCACTGCCCTCTGTAGCACCTTACGGTCAGATGCCGAACAGTTACCATACCAGGCGGCTATGTAACCGGTCAGGATGCTCTCGATGGTGCAGCTGTAGAACTTTTTGAGCATCTGGGGACCCATGCCAAATCCTGAGGGGGAAAATGTGTTATTGTTCCCTCTTCACAACTGTAACTTGAAACTCTCAACCCGCTCCACTACAGCCCTGTCAATGTTAATGGGGGCCTGTTCGGACCGCCTTTTCCTGAAGTCCGCGATCAGCTCCTTTGTCTTGCTCGCATTGAGGGAGAGGTTGTTGTCCTGGCACCACACTGCCAGGTCTCTGGCCTCCTCCCTATAGGCTGTCTCATCGTTGTCGGTGATCAGGCCTACCACTGTTGTGTTGTAAGCAAACTTAATGATGGTGTTGGAGTCGTGTTTGGCCACGCAGTCGTGGGTGAACAAGGAGTACAGGAGGGGACTAAGCACGCACCCCTGGGGGCCCCAGTGTTGAGGATCAGCATGGCAGACGTGTTGTTGCCTACCCTTACCACCTGGGGGCGGCCCAACAGGAAGTCCAGGATCCAGTTGCAGAGGGAGGTGTTTAGTCCCAGGGTCCTTAGCTTAGTGATGAGCTTTGTGGGCACTATGGTGTTGAACACTGAGCTGTAGTCAATGAACAGCATTCTCACATAGGTGTTATTTTTGTCGAGGTGGGAAAGGGCAGTGCAGAGTGTGATTGAGATTGCGTCATCTGTGGATCTGTTGGGGCGGTATGCAAATTGGAGTGGGTCTAGGGTATCCGGGATGATGCTGTTGATGTGAGCCATGACCAGCCATGACCAGCCATGACCAGTCTTTCAAAGCACTGCATGGCAAGAGTTTTTGGTTGAGCCACTAGAACCAGAGGACTGCGTCCTCACGGATCGGTTGTTAGTTTCCCCTTCCCTGGTGCTAGTGTAAAGGACGTCAAGCTGCTTGCTTAACGGGTACCACTTTCTCCCAATTTGGCCCATACTTGGCACAAACTCAGGACCTCTGGCTTACAAAGCATGTGAACGCCCTTTGGAAGCGTCTTGCCAGTTGGCTCCACGCGAAAAGCTAGCTTTTCACTGGCGCAAGTGGGAACACTTCAGGCTGAGGAGTAAATTTCACACATCCTCATGTGCTACATTCACCCCTCAAACTCATTCAACAGCGACCCTAGCTCTGAACTGAGCGCAACTGTAGATCGGGTCACGGCACCACTGTAAAGGACATCACACTGCTTCCTTAGCAAGTACCACTTGTTTCCGATTCAGCCCATGCTTGGCGCAAATTCTGGACCTCTGCCTTGCTAACACACGTGACCGCCCTCTTGAAGGGTCTTACCAGTTGTGCCTCGCGAAAAGCTAGCTATTCACTGGCACAAGTGCGGACACTTCAGGCTGAGGAGTAAGTTTCACACATCCCCATGTGCTACACTAGCGGAGAGAGGACTAGCTCTTCCAGTCACCAATATTGGCTACTCTGATGTTTGGCTGACCCCTCGCAGGGTTATATACAGAACAAAAATATAAACGCAACATGCAATATTTCAAAGATTTTACTGAGTTACAGTTCATAGAAGGAAATCAGTCAAATTAAATCTATGGATTTCACATGACTGGGCAGAGGAGCAACCAAGTGGGTGGGCCTGGGAGGGCATATGCCCACCCACTTGGGATCCAGGTCCACCCACTTTGGAACCAGCCAATCAGAATGAGTTCTTCCCCACAAAGAGCTTTATTAATGACAAATACTCCTCAGCACCCCCCCCCCCTCCCCCTCCTCAGATGATCCCGCAGGTGAAGAAGCCCGATGTGGAGGTCCTGGGCTGGCGTGGTTACACATGGTCTGTGGTTTGTGAGGCCGATTGAATGTACTGCCAATTTCTCTAAAACGACATTGGAGGTGGCTTATGGTAGAGAAATTAACATTTAATTATCTGGCAACAGCTCTGTTGGACATTCCTGCAATCAGCATGCCAATTGCACCCTGCCTCAAAACTTGAGACATCTGTGGCATTGTGTTGTGTGACAAAACTGCACATTTTAGAGTGACCTTTTATTGCCCCCAGCACAAGATTCACCTGTGTAATAATCATGCTGTTTAATTAGCTTCTTGATATGCCATACCTGTCAGGTGGATTATTTTGGCAAAGGAGAAATGCCTACTAATAGGCATGTAAACAAATTTGTGCACATCATTTGAGAGAAATAAGCTTTTTGTTCATATGGACCATTTCTGGGATCATTTATTTCAGCTCATGAAAAATGGGACCCGCACATGTTGATTAATACAAATGGCTCGAGTAGTAGCTGAAACTGACTCCAAGTAGAGTTCCTTGCAGATGGAGTTTCCCATGAGTGTACAGCCTTTGTCTCTTCTCAGGTAGCCAGTCCCAGTGAGAGGCACGTTTTGGACTTCCCTCCCTTTGAGGGTCTTGATAGTGCAGAGCAACTACAAGCCAAAACCCTGGTAGACAAGTATAGCACTTTGTTTGCTAAGAGTGAAACTGATGTTGGGTGCATTAATCTGATCACCCATAAGATTCTAGTAACAGAATCTCATGGGTGATCAGATTAGTGCACCCAACATCAGTTTCACTCTTAGCAAACAAAGTGCTTTACTTGTGATCAGCCCTACCGCAGTATCCACTCCTCCCAGTATGAGTTGGTTAGGGCCCACATCAAACAGGTATTGAAGAGTCCCTCCTTTTCCGGGAGAGTAGCAACCCTTTCTCGTCTCTTACTAGGATGTGTGTTGACTATAAAAACAAGGAACGGTGCTTTTCCCCTGCCAACACTAGAAGAGTCGTTGGACGCCCTCACTGGGGCTGAGTGGTTCTCAATTCTTGATTTGACAAGTAGATAAAGCCAGGCAAAGATGGCCTAAAAAGTCAAAGATTGCCTTTAACACACCATTTGGCCTATTTGAATTCAATCAGATCTCGTTTGAATTATGCAATGCTCCAAGTACATTCCAGCGCCTCATGGAGCGCATGTTCACATGTTCACTTCCAGTCTGTTCTTTCGTATCTTGATGATGTGATCATGTTCTCGTCCTCGGTAAAGCAACGCTTTGAGAGGCTGGAGGAAGTGTTCTCCCGGTTGCACCAGCAAGGACTGAAGATTAAATTGTCAAAGTTTCATTTCTTTCAGAAGTACCTCAGTCATGTAGTCTCAGCAGAAGGTGTTGGCACTGACCGGGACAAAGATGCAGCCATGAGAGAATGGAGAGTTCCTACCAACCTGGCCGATCTCCACTCTTTTCTGGGGTTTGTCAGCTACTACCGGTGGTTTATAGCAGGTTTAGCCAAGATTGCAGCACCCCTCCACCGAGTAGTGGCCCAGCTGACACCCCAAGGTAAAAAGGGAAAGACCCATAGGAAACCACTAGCAGAGGCTTGGACAACAGAATGCGAGGCAGGTTGCCACAAGCTTAGACAAGCTTTGATCTCGGCACCTATCCTAATGTATGCTGACTTCCAAATGCCTTTTGTATTAGAGATTGATGCTAGCCATGGGGGATTAGGGGCGGTGCTCTCTCAAGAGCAAGAGGAGAATCAGGCCTGTTGCCTTTGCTAATTCTAGGCAGAGTTCCTCTGTCCAATGTCTGTGTTCCTTTGCCCATCTAAATCTTTTATTTTTATTGGCCAGTCTGAGATATGGCTTTTTCTTTGCAACTCTGCCTAGAACGCCAGCATCCTGGAGTCGCCTCTTCACTGTTGACGTTGAGACTGGTGTTTTGCGGGTACTATATAATGAAGCTGCCAGTTGAGAACTTGTGAGGTGTCTGTTTCTCAAACTAGACACTCTAATGTACTTGTCCTCTTGCTCAGTTTTGCACCGGGGCCTCCCACTCCTCTTTCAATTCTGGTTAGAGCCAGTTTGCGCTGTTCTGTGAAGGGAGCAGCATTGTATGAGATCTTCAGTTTCTTGGCAATTTCTCGCATCGAACAGCCTTCATTTCTCAGAACAGGAATAGACTGACGAGTTTCCGAAGAAAGTTGTTTTGAGCCTGTAATCAAACCCACAATGCTGATGCTCCAGATACTCAATTAGTCTAAAGAAGGCCAGTTGTATTGCTTCTTTAATCAGAACAACAGTTTTCAGCTGTGCTAACATAATTGCAAAAGGGTTTTCTAAGGATCAATTAGCCTTTTAAAACGATAAACTTGGATTAGCTAACACAAAATGCCATTGGTTTCTGATAATGGGCCTCTGTACGCCTATGTAGATATTCCATTAAAAACCAGCCGTTTCCAGCTAGAATAGTCATTTACAACATTAACCATGTCTGCACTTTATTTCTGATCAATTTGATGTTATTTTAATGGAGAAAAATATATTTTTGTCCATTAAATACATTTCTAAGTGACCCCAAACTTTTGAATGGTAGTGTAAAACATTTTTGTTGTTGTTGGTATTTTACCCCCTTTTTCAATTTTGTTTCATCGCTGCAATTCCCCAAAAAGTATGACATCTTGGTGCCTCTTTTGCCCTGGGCTAACAGAGATTTTAGCCCAGGGCTAAGCGAGTGTTTACACTTACACATTAGAAAGTGGGCTAGCATCAACCTTAGCCTAGGGTGAGCTGACTCTGCTCCAAAGCAGGATTAGCACCGAATTTTTAGCCCCCAGAACACGGTGCCAAAATAGCCAATGAGAAACGGGTCAAGAACAACAACTAGAATGATCTCTGTCCAATCACAAAAGCTGCACTGTCACTTAATTTACATACACTCATGATGCCTGTAATGTGTTCTGCATGTTATTTTGATAAGTGAAGTCACACTTTCATCCTTCCAAAAAAGGACAAAAAACGTACTTTCATCCGTGCAAAAACAAAAATGATTGCTATGCAGGCTGGATAAAGTCTTCTCACTTTAAATAATGTGTTAATACATGTAAATAAGGTATTTATGTTTTTATTTGTAATACATTTGCAAAAATGTCTAAACACCTGTTTTCACTTTGTCATTATGGGGTGTTGTGTGTACATTGATAAGGAAAAAATGGAATTGAATCAATTCTGGAATAAGGCAAAGGCTGTAAGGCTGTAACGTAACAAGATGTGAAAAAAGTGAAGGGGTCTGAATACTTTCCGAATACACTATAAATAAGCATCTGTAAAACAGTGTTCAAGAATACTTTTCAAAAGACTCTCCATTGAATGAACTAGGCAGGGTTTCCTTGAGTGAAGCATTATCCTCCCTGTTGATGGTTTTGAAGGGCTTTTAAAGCCTCAGAGAGAGACCACAATGTTTTGTATATCTGTAAAAAATCAGTTATCGGCGTAGTTGCAGTGAGACAAAGCAACACATGCAGAGATAAACATCCTGATGAGTGTGTTGGGTTTTCGTGTAGCAACTCTGTGCTCATCTGAGAACCTGCAGCTGTGAGTCATTAAAATCAAACGGGGGCTTATAAGTAGCAGGCTTAATTTGGCTGGCTTCTTTCTTTATGTCTTGGTTTGAAAAAGAAACAGATGAAAGGAAACGGTCAGGGCTGTCATTTCCCTAATGATGAGATGAGAGCAGGAGTGAGTGAAACGGAACTTCGGGGTCTCTAAAGACATGCACTACTGCAGGGATGTAACTTAATTCAAAGACTAACCCAATGTCATTACTTTGCGAAATGTATGCACGCTGTGTATAGACGTGACAGCTTCCCAATATGTTTCCATTTGTTATATACACTAAGTGTACAAAACATTAGGAACACCATCATAATATTGAGTTGCACCCCCCTTTTTGCCCTCAGAACAGCCTCAATTCGTCTGGGCATGGACTCTACCAGGTTTCAAAGCATTCCACAGGGATTCTGGCCAATGTTGACTCCAATGCTTCCCACAGTTGTGTCAAGTCGGCTGGATGTTCTTTGTGTGGTAGACTTTTCTTGATACACGGGAAACTGTTGAGTGTGAAAAAGCCAGCAACGTTGTCATTCTTGACACAATCCTGTCTCGGAGCTCTACGGACAATTTCTTCCACCTCATGGCTTGGTTTTTGCTCTGACGTGCACTGTCAGCTGTGGGACCTTTATATAGACAGGTGTGTGTCTTTCCAAATCATATCCAATCAGTTGAATTTACCACAGGTGGACTCCAATCAAGTTGTAGAAACATCTCAAGGATGATCAATGGAAACAGGATGCACCTGAGCTCAATTTCGAGTTGCATAGCAAATGGTCTGAATACTAGATTTATGAGGATTTTTTTTCTTCTCCATTTTCTAAAAAAGCTGTAACGTTACAAAATGTGGAAAAGGTCTGAATACTTTCTGAGTGCACTGTATATAGGGCAGCAGCCTCTAAGGTGCAGGGTTGAGTAACCGGGTGGTAGCCGGCTAGTGATGGCTATTTAACACTCTGATGGCCTTGAGATAGAATGTGTTTTTCAGTCTCTTGGTCCCAGCTTTGATGCACCTGTACTGACCTCGCCTTCTGGATGATAGCGGGTGAACAGGCCGTGGCTCGGGTGGTTGTTGTCCTTGATAATCCTTTTGGCCTTCCTGTGACATTGGGTGCTGTAAGTGTCCCGGTGATGCACTGTCAGCTGTGGGATACAGCCCGACAGGATGCTCTCAGTTGTGGATCTGTAAAAGTTTGTGAGGGTCTTAGGGACCAAGCCGAATTAGAATACAATATTTGACAAACTTTCTTGTTTTTTCTATGCACCGTTACACTTGTTAACCCTGTGATTTACTTTGCTCAAAGTTTACAAGACATAAAGCAAGCGGATAGCAAGTTATGCACAGAAAAGACTGAGGTCATGGAAAGAAACAAAGAAAGTTACCAGACAAGAGGTAGATTGAGGCGATGCAGACAGTACAGTTTGTGTGAGAGTTCAATAACCATGAGAACTGTGTCCACTGCAGGGATGTATTGCTATGGATTTTGCCATTTTGGAGTCATTTCTATTGTAAATAAGAATCGAATATGTTTCGGAACACTTAATGTGGATGCTACCATTATTATGGATGATCATGAATGAATCGTGAATAATGATGAGTGAGAAAGTTACAGATGGACAAAGATCATGCCCCCAAAACATGCTAACCTCTCACCATTACCAATAACAGGGGAGGTTAGGATTTTCTTGTTGGTATGGTATTTATATGACAAGAAAATAGAAGTCTTTGGCCACACACACCAGCTGTGGGTTTGGCCTTCGAAAGAACAATGCATATGCAGAAGAACCTGGTTGCCAAAAACCTGGATACCTCTGCCAGGAGGCTGAAACTTGGCCGTAAGTGAATCTTTCAGGAAGACAATAACCACAAAGCACCAATCAAAATCACACATGTCAAATCACAAATCATTGCCATATGAATCCAAAAAACTGTGAAAGTTATGCTCTTGGAACAAAACAAAAAGAACCGCTAACTGGGAAAAGGACAGACATTGGTGCCAGTAACAACAAGCCCTGTCCACAGGATGAACCATCCCTTACCCACTGAGGCAAGATATGCAGGTCACAGATCAGTCTGTTCAGCCATCTCTGGACCCATGGCCAGCGAGACCCACACCACAACCAAGACCCGTGATACCTGGAGGGAAATCATAGTGTGTGTGTGTGTGTGTGTGTGTGTGTGTGCGTGCGTGCGTGCGTGCGTGCGTGCGTGCGTGCGTGCGTGAAATAGAAATAGACGTGGCATAGGCTGCTGAGGAAACCTAGGAAATGTGTGCGACGGGACCTTCTCAAATATACTGAACAAAAATATAAATGCAACATGCAACAATTTTACAGTTCATAGAAGGAAAACAGTCAATTGAAATAAATTAATTAGGCCTTAAACTATGGATTTCACATGACTGGGCAGGGGCGCAGCCATTGGTGGGCCTGGGAGGGCATAGCCCCACCCACTTGGGAGCCAGGCCTACCCACTGGGGAGCCAGGCCCAGCCAATCAGAATTCATTTTTCAACCAAAAAAGGCTTTATTCAGACGATCACTCAGGTGAAAAAGCCATATATGGAGGTCCTGGGCTGGAGTGGTTACACGTGGTCTGCATCTGTGAGGCTGGTTGGACGTACGTTGGAGGCGGCTTATGGTAGAGAAATTAACATTCAAATATCTGGTAACAGCTCTGTTGGACATTCCTGCAGTCTGCATGCCAATTGCATGTTCCCTCAAACCTTGAGACATCTGTGGCATTGTGTTGTGTGACAAAACTGCACATTTATTGTCCCCAGCACAAGGGGCACCTGTGTAATGATCATGCTGTTTAATCAGCTTCTTGATATGCCACACCTGTCAGGTGGATGGATTATCTTGACAAAGGAGAAATGCTCACTAACAGGGATGTAAATACATTTGTTCACCACATTTGAGAGAAATAAGCTTTTTGTTGCGTCTGGAAAATTTCTGGGATCTTTCATATCAGCTCATGAAACATGGGACCGACACTTTACACATTGTGTTTCTATTTTTGTTCAGTATACTATTTAAGTATGGCTTATCCACCGGCATCATGGTTCAATACATAATGTACTTAGACTATTGATTTTATCCTGGCTAGTGGTTTCATTGATTGTGCTTGTTTTCTATGACATTGCTATAATTGGCCAATGTTTAGGTACACTGAGGATCTCGCACAGGAGGCAATGATATGCTGCGCCCCTGTGGAAAATAAGAGGACTACACGACACCGATACAGTTTGCTCATTGTTCACAAAGCTGTTTTCTTAAAGTTACATTTGAGACGTCTGGCCATCAGAGGGCACTCATGTACAGTCATTGCTCATGAGTCCTGATTAAAAGAGTGTCCTAATGGAGTGTGTGTAATAGTCTCACAAGGTTGTGCAAATGGAGTGTCACAAGGTAGTGTAGTGCAAGTCATTAAAATGGAACAGGCCTCTCCCGGGATGCATCTTTAAAAGGACATAAAACACAGTAAAGACCACACAATCCCATTTCAAAGCAATGTGGCACTCCTGGGACATGCATTTGCGTGCACAAAGTGCATTCATTAATCCAAAGCTGAGACAAGGACGGAGGAGCAGGGAGAACTGGTAATGACATGAGTCTTGGAACAGGTAAACACCACCAACCATATGCCAGTTATTTAACTCCCCATTACACCGTCACAACAGTCGTTGAAAACAACAGAGGAAATGATTATACATATTAGCTACATTTCTTTAAATGTAACCACATTGTTTGATGGGGATTGCTCATCATTTTGTATGTAAACGAATGGAGCTTCCGCCAGCCTCAGGTTTCATCCCCAGCCAGCTGGATGTAAAACCACTGGATGATAAGGCAGCAGTAGCAAATTATGCCGTTCCATCTAAGAGACGGTGCCAGGTGATCACAGGAAAGGGACATCCTGAGCTCCATCTGCCAGACATGGACTACCACATCTTCTGTGACAGATGCAGCCCGTTGAAGTTGCTGTATACAGATGGAAGGTGCACTGGACTGGAGACTTATAAATGGAGAGGAATTACGCACATCCAGGCATTACATGACACAGTCATGCAATGAGAAGAAATGTTTGAGTTTATTTTATTTTTACAGGTACAGTGCACATTAATCAACGTTTCAGTAAAAGTGCCGGTTTTAGCCAGCCGGCTAATTTTCAACCGCAGTCCATGGGTCTGCTTACTATTTGCTGCTACTGACTAACAAGACTCATAAATAATACATCTCTAGTCTATATAATGGTATAGAGCATGGGGTATTCATCTCCTACCCTACGAGGTCTGGAGCCTGCTGGTTTTCTGTTCTACCTGATTGGCCCGTGTAGCTCAGTTGGTAGAGCATAGCCAGGCTTGTGGTTTCAATTCCCATAGGGTACCAGTACAATAGAAGTATTAAAATGTATGCACTCACTACTGTAAGTCACTCTGGATAAGAACATCTGCTAAATGACTAAAATGTAAATGTAAAATCATTAATTGCTCCCACCTGGTGTCCCAGATCTATATCAGTCCCTGATTAGAGGGGAACAATGAAAAACGCAATGTAACTGGCTTTGAGGTCCAGAGTTGAGATTAAGGAGTATAGTGTGTATAGCACAGTTGGCTTCTGAGGGGGGGAAGCTTAAAGTCATGAATGGAATGGTATAAAACACATGGTTTCCATGAGTTTGATACCATTCCATTAATTCCGTTCCAGCCATTTCTATGAGCCCATCCTCCCCGATTAACCTCTACGGGATTAGTGTCCCTAAACCGGAACAGTTGTTGCTAACATGCGCTATTGTGACTAGAATGACGTTGCATACAACAGACAACTTTCCGGGACATAGACATGTATTATATGGGCAGAAAGCTTAAATATTCTTGTCAATCTAATTACAGTGTCCAATTAACAGTAGCTATTACAGTGAAAAAATACTATTGTTTTTCCTAGCCACCGTGCTTCTTTCACATGCATTGCTTGCTGTTTGGGGTTTTAGGCTGGGTTTCTGTACAGCACTTTGAGATTTCAGCTGATATACGAAGGGCTATATAAATACATTTGATTTGATTTGATTTGTAGAGAGTGCACAAGAACAAAAAACTTTGATCACAGCTAATGGTTTGATACATTCACCTCTGAAGGTAAATAATGTACATGCATTCAGTAATCTTGCTCTGATTTGTCATCCTGAGGGTCCCAGAGATAAAATGTAGCATAGTTTTGTTTGATAAAATCATTTTTTATGTTCAAATGTAGGAACTGGGGTCTACAGTTTGACCCCACTGCTGTCTCCACACCCACGCCGCCTGATGTGTGATGTGTGAAAGTTAGTGTATAAGCTAATGATCCATCATGTATGACATTCCTGGGAGTGTGTAAACTTAAATGTTTTATTATCATAGCATTTTTGAATGTTCTCTATAGTTATATACTTGAAAATGTACCAGTTGACCAATTCAGCACATTTGGGCAAACTCCTGGCAGACTTGATACAAAATATTGTGCAGTAATGTAATTCTTCACTGGATCAGTCTGAAACGTTGCACACACACTGCCGCAATCTGGTGGCCAACATCTAAATTACATCTAGACTACTATCTGAAAGTATGGCCTTTCTCTTGCATTTCAAAGATGAAAGAACAAAAAACAATGTGAATTTGTTTTGTTTGCAATATCTTTGACCAGATCTAATGTGTTATATTCTACTACATTCATTTCACATTTCCACAAACTTCAAAGTGTTTCCTTTCAAATGGAATCAAAAATATACATATCCTTGCTTCAGGTCCAGAGCTACAGGCAGTTAGATTTGGGTATGTCATTTTAAGCAAAAATTGAAAAAAAGGGTACGACCTCCTTTCAGTATACAGTCATTAAACAATACTGCTTGCACATTAATTACATGAATGAAGATAGAAAGTGTAAGGAGCACCGAGAACACTGATATCCGTTTCTCCGCAGATGTCTTCAAAACCTTGTAATGCAGTGACATGTTAGTACACTAGATGGCAATATGTAGTATTGGAAATGTAAAAGAGTTACAAAGTTCTGAATATACAGTTGAAGTCGGAGGTTTACATACACCTTAGCCAAATACATTTAAACTCAGTTTAACACAATTCCTGACATTTAAACCTAAAAGAAATTCCCTGTCTTAGGTCAGTTAGGATTACCACTTTATTTTAAGAATATGAAATGTCAGAATAATTGTAGAGAGAATGATTCATTTCAGCTTTTATTTCTTTCATCACGTTCCCAGTGGGTCAGAAGTTTACATACACTCAATTAGTATTTGGTAGCATTGCCTTTAAATTGTTTAACTTGGGTCAAACGTTTGAGGTAGCCTTCCACAAGCTTCCCACAATAAGCTGGGTGAATTTTGGCCCATTCCTCCTGACAAAGCTGGTGTAATTAAGTCAGGTTTGTAGGACTCCTTGCTCGCACACGCTTTTTCAGTTCTGCCCATAAATTTTCTATACGTTTGACGTCAGGACTTTGTGATGGCCACTCTAATACCTTGACTTTGTTGTCCTTAACTATTTTGCCACAACTTTGGAAGTATGCTTGGGGTCATTGTCCATTTGGAAGACCCATTTGCGACCAAACTTTAACTTCCTGACTGATGTCTTGAGATGTTGCTTCAATATATCCACAATTTTCCGGACTCATGATGCTGATCTATTTTGTGAAGTGCACCAGTCCCTCCTGCAGCAAAGCACCCCCACAACATGATGCTTCCACCCCCGTGCTTCACGGTTGGGATGGTGTTCTTCGGCTTGCAGGCCTCCCCCTTTTTCCTCCAAATATAACAATGGTCATTATGGCCAAACAGTTCTTTGATCTTTGTCCCCATGTGCAGTTGCAAACCGTAGTCTGGCTTTTTTATGCCGGTTTTGGAGTTTTACTGTGGATATAGATACTTTTGTACCCGTTTCCTCCAGCATCTTCACAAGGTCCTTTGCTGTTGTTCTGGGATTGATTTGCACTTTTCGCACCAAAGTACGTTCATCTCTAGGAGACAAAACGCATCTCCTTCCTGAGCGGTATGACGGCTGCGTGGTCCCATGGTGTTTATACTTGCGTACTATTGTTTGTACAGATGAACGTGGTACCTTCAGGCGTTTGGAAATTGCTCCTAAGGATGAACCAGACTTGTGGAGGTCTTACATTTCTTTTATGAGGTCTTGGCTGATTTCTTTTGATTTTCCCATGATGTCAAGCAAAGAGGCACTGAGTTTGAAGGTAGGCCTTGAAATACATCCACAGGTACACCTCCAATTGGCTCAAATGATGTCAATTAGCCTATCAGAAGCTTCTAAAGCCATTACATCATTTTCTGGAATTGTCCAAGCTGTTTAAAGGCACAGTCAACTTAGTGTATGTAAACTTCTGACCCACTGGAATTGTGATATAGTGAATTATAAGTGAAATAATCTATCTGTAAACAATTGTTGGAAAAATGACTTGAGTCATGCACAAAGTAGATGTCCTAACCGACTTGCCAAAACTATAGTTTGTTAACAAGACATTTGTGGAGTGGTTGAAAAACAAGTTTTAATGATTTCAACCTAAGTGTATATAAACTTCCTACTTCAAATGTAGATGGAGTAGTGTAAGATGAAAGATGGTATCTTATGGCATATACTGTATGTAACCACTTCCCAATGAGTTAGTGGTGTAACAGACAGGCAGAGGAAGAGACAATTACACCTCTGGACTATCATACTAAGACCACTTAATAGAAATGTGAATACTATAAACAAAAAAAAATTCTAACACTGGTCAGTGGTCACAGTGGCCATACAGGGTAAATGGAGATATTTAGTTTGGACGTTTATATTTACCTGGCCACTGACTAAGATCAGTCAATGGTGGATGATGTGATATAATTTATTAGTCAAGTTTCTTATCTGCTTCTTCCAGAGACACACCCATTATTGTATAGAAAGCGTCCCACATTTCACAGCTGCCATTTCCCAGAACCCTTTGAACAATGCCGCAATGTCAGGCGATAAAGTTCACCATGTGCTCATAAACATCCAAACCAGGAGAGAGGTTGTTTGTCCATTAAAGAAGAGTACTGTAGGCTACTTAAGGCTTCTATGTTTCTATTATTCTGTCAGGTGTATGTTCTGTATTGTTTGAAACTTTGTTGTGTTTACAAATAACAAATGAGTGTAATCTGTGATAACAAACTGAATAAATGGGAGTTCCATGTCCAAACAAGTGAAACAAATCCTGTACAGTTCAGGTACTGTACTACAGTAAGTCTTAAAACATTCTATTGATTTGTTGGGATTGAACAGTATTACAACATGGCTCTGCTGTAATCCTGAGAGCCCAGCCATGGAGCAGTCCTCAGTCACATGACCCTTCCCATGTGGCTGCTGGATTCCTATCGTTCTGTGATCACATACTTACACTAGGCCAGGGGAAACTATTTATAGACAGGGTGAAACCAGAGGTCTATCCAACAGCATACTTTGTTCTGCTCTGCCTAGTTTTAGTTGGCAATGGGAGGGAACTTGCCAACTGGGCCGGCCGAAACTTCAGAGGACTTAGAAACCCTTCCAGACACAGCAGGGTTCTTATCTGATATCTTTATCAGCTGAGTGACAGTAGAAAAGTGGTGAGAACTGGGCCAGTCAGGCAGAGAAAAGGCATAGTAGCAGCACAACAGCACCTACACAAAGGAAGGTGCAATCAAGTCGGAGGGATGGTACCGTATTACACTCGGGTGTCGGGACCAGGGTTAAGGAGGAAGAAACTCTACTGAGGCACATAATGGGATATACAGAACTTTAGGTCACAGGCTTGTTGTTCAAAGCTCCTTTGACTATTAAAAAAAATCATCATCATTAACTCACACACATTGGCTTAGAACGATATGAGTCAAAGTCTCCCAAAATAACATGATAAAATAACATATCTGCACAAATAAATGTTTTAATGAAAATGTTTTAACTTTTGCATAGCTGAAGAAGCGAAGGGCTGCATACATGCTGTGAAACTCTGGGATGCGGAGAAACCCCAAAATCTTCTTTAACAGTGGACTACTTTACAGCTGCACAAATTAACACACAGGCAGGGTTGTTCTGGTAGCAAGGAGACTACATGTCTCGAAATATAAAGATCAAATGCGCTCACTACAAGTTATCGTTGTAGCCTTCTCACCCAAATTTGGGCACCCTCCAACTTAAGTCAGTAACATCAACCCTGGCCTATAGAAGGAGTCTATTTGCATTGATTACATGTAACAATATACAGTATGTATATACATCAAACAGCTGCTGGAAACTATTAGAGCTTAATAACAATATTAACATCATTATAATAGCATGTGTTCAAGGAATGTCAAATGGACCACAATGTACAGTGTTACATAAGGTGACATCAGGGTCGGCAGGTAGCCTAGCAGTTAAGAGCGTTGGGCCAGTAACCAAAGGGCCAGTAACCAAAAGGCCACTGGTTCAAATCCCCGAGCCAACTAGGTGAAAAATCTGCCGATATGCTCTTGAGCAAGGCACTTAACCCTAATTGCTCCAGGGTTTCTGTCAATAATGGTGGATCCCTGGCTGTGACCCCACTCTCAGGGGGAGTGGGATATGCAAAACAAAAAGTACAATACACATGTGTATAATACACACTATACATGTGTAAAATAGAGCAAATGTAAGCACCCAGCTATTTATTATATTGATCATTTACCTACATTAGACATAGTATAATCCATCCCACATACATGGCATGAGTCATCATTATAACACGCCACATCTGCGAGTAAGCATACCTGGACTTTTAGCTTGAATACATGTTAATCATTAAATCTATGCCCAAATAAGAGGTGGTTACAGTCCATAAAAAGGCCTACTCCTTCAGAGCTCAGTGTCCATGATACATAAACTAAAAAAAAGGTTTAACTCTAACTTATTGTGATTTGATGACCATGCACATTTTGTTTGCATAAATGAGTCTATAAGGGCAACTTCATCACATTATCACATTTACAGAACACACAGGGAGATACTGGTTTAGTTGATCCATCTCTGCGGATTCATGGTGACCATAACAGTCTCTCTTGTATTGTACTATATTTCTGCACAGAACAGAGTCCATACTGTCCATATTGTAGACTATGGTCGGCAGTGAAAAGCAGCTGGAGAGTACAGGCTTGTATTTCTCCTCAGTGACGTTAAAGCACCCTCTCTTTCCAACATTCACTCATAACCAAGGCCATCATCCCGTCCGGCAGGAGATTACCATTTATAGACCCCGTCGTCGCTGGAAGATAAAAAGCGACAGTTGTTACTATAGAAGTGAAATTTGTTTTTGCCACACAATTACAGAGCAGCTTTTGTATAAGCACTGAATAAGCAGTTAAAAGAGAGATGGATAGCATGTTTAAAATGACCCCAGATTCCTTGTCAGACCCAGCCTCTGAACACCACTTTAACAGCTCCACATCCATCATTATGCCCCGAGGCTTGTTAGGTCCATGTGTGTTCATATTACCTTTTGTAGGGGCAGGCAGCCAGGCAGGCATAGTGAGGAACCAGCTGCACGTCTGCTTTGATCTGACTGTTACAGCCAAATTCAGATACTAAGTCACCCTGCAACCGGCCTGGCCCACACAGAAAATGGACTATATAGGGTGTGGAAACATTGTGTAATGCTCTCCCTCTCTGTCTAACGCTCTCTCTCTCTCTCTCTGTCTGTGTAATATGTATCAATGTGTTCAAGGATGGGCTTAGACAGTGCCAAGCACCAGGCTTTATTCCCATTCAGGGCCTCCCTTCAGATGTGAGCTGAATTAGAATGTGATGCTTGGCTTGATCCAACTGGGGAATATCACCTTCCAACAGCAACAAGAGGGGTCTAGTCAGTTTTTGAATTGTCTTTTACAATACCACTGGAATCAGAACAGCCGGAGACGCTGTGTGTCTTGGCACAACAAGAGAACAAACTAAAGATAATAAAGGGCCGTCAAAGGTGAGAAGAAACGTCCAAGATGTCTTGGAGACTCAAGACATGCAGTACATACCGCATCATATTGCATTGATGTCTGAGGTTTCTACTGAATCTGATGAAGCTCCATGCGTTCCATTTGTGTTCATCATGATCATATTGAGCTTCTCTGTTCCATTCCTCGTCTCCTCTTTCCTTCTCCTCTTCCGCCTGCAAAGTTTATGTCGACTGAGACAGAAAGGGAATATTAGAAAGTAACCCATTCCAATTTGTGATGACATCATTTACTAGTTATGTTCTTTGAGAATGGTTTCATCAGTCTTGAGTGACATGAGCTATTCACCAAAACATTCTTGCAGTATTACAGAGTTTAGTTATGTAAGGTATTTTTTTTTAGCACACAAGACTCTTTTGTTAAACTGATACAACACGTGGCACTCTGTCTCTCTTTTGGGTAAAAATGAGAGGGGAGAGCAGGGCAGATACATACAGCTTGATGAAAACCAAAGGTAACATGGCCACAAGCGTTTCATTAAAACTTGGCCATTCATGGGATACACAGAGATTCCTTACGTCCCATCCCAGGGCTAGTATGACAGGCTGTGAGGTGATGAAGCTGTATGTCCACCTTTCCCGCTCTCTCACGCACGCACACATACTCCCACGGACAGGAAGGTTGCAACAGAAAGTAAATCTGGCTGTTTGCTACTTAAAGAATGTGTGTTTTACTCACTGTGCACAGATGCAGATGAATATGATGAGCAGTATGAGGAAGACCAACGCTGCTATCACACAGGCTATGATGATCTGCCTCTGGTCTCCTATACGCCAGGCCAAATCAACATACTCACACCTGGACCCAATGTACCCCTTTTCACATCTGAGACAGAGCAAACACACAATTCCCCTGCTGTGATTAAAATGTGCTCAACAAGATTGTTTATTGTTCCTATTTCTTGTCACCCGAAAGAAAAACAAAGAAATAACTTGAAGCACCTGGTCTATGAGAAAACAAGCAGATGCTGGTCTGTAAGATCAGCTATTCTAGCTGTCCCAAATGAACTGGTCTCTCAGATCAGCTATTCTAGCTGTCCCAAATGAACTGGTCTCTCAGATCAGCTATTCCAGCTGTCCCAAATGAACTGGTCTCTCAGATCAGCTATTCTAGCTGTCCCAAATGAACTGGTCTCTCAGATCAGCTATTCTAGCTGTCCCAAATGAACTGGTCTCTCAGATCAGCTATTCTAGCTGTCCCAAATGAACTGGTCTCTCAGATCAGCTATTCTAGCTGTCCCAAATGAACTGGTCTCTCAGATCAGCTATTCTAGCTGTCCCAAATGAACTGGTCTCACTGACTGTGATTCTGAGATGCTTGACGAAATGCAGTCAGACCATATGAAACCAGTCATATATCTGCCTTGTTGTTTTAGTTTAAGTGCATGTGTTCTGTGCAGGGTCACAGTAAGCAAGGTCAGTACATTCAGTAGGGTCAACGAGGGATTTCAGTGTTACTTGTCAGACATGAAAGTAAAAACAAAACATCTTTATCATGAACACGAACTTCATACTTGTAATAATAATGGGCAATAATTCTGCTACAGTTATCAAAATATATACAAATGAAACATGTTTTCACTGCAGTGAATGTTGAGTACGCAGCATGTTCTTGGCTTGAGACCGTCTGCCTTGGACATGTACAGATAAATGATTGGGGCCCACAGTAAGGGTCGGGTGAGTTGATTTACCTGCATGAAGGAGTGTCATGTTCCTTCACAAAACGGCACGACCCATGGATACAGTAATTCCTGAACTCCTTTGGACATTTGGTGAAATGGCCGCTCCATTTGGCTTGAGTTGCAGTTTCTATTGAGTCTATGGCAAGCGCAAAGAGACAAATACAGGGGAAAGGGGGATTATAAAGTAACTAATTTGATATATAATATCCTTCTTACAAAAAGATTGCATTGAGAAAATGATGTAGAATAAGATATACGTTTGAAGTGAGAGCCCCCTTTCAAACTTGTCATGAGGCTCCTGTCTTCCCTTAGTAACCTGACTCAGGGGGGCCAGTATGACCTGTCATATAAATAGGCTTCTGGCATCATGATCTGAGGAAGGACTAGAAACCGAACTGACCACCGAGGCAAGATTGGTGTGATTGAGGATAATAATGTGTCAATTACAGATTTATAACTAATGAAATTCTGTCAAAGTAAAAAGCAACTGATATCCTCCTCAGCCTAATTTGATAGTTGTGTAGACATACACACACAGAACATTCTGACCACTGTAGTAAAGAGAATGGAAGCCTTCTTTCACTAGTTTATTCTCCTCTATTCCCTTCCAGTGAGTCATTGGTTGGGTAAAAGAATAATGAGGCTTAGTTAACATCCCAGAGAGGGAGAAAGCCCTAATTGTAGTGTGAAACATGAGAGCATGCCTTTAAAATGACCTAAATATTGAATAGGTGGGGATCTGGTTACAAAGGAACAGCAGGTGTAAATTGATCTAGGTATTTAACTGAGTAGCTGTATTTGCAGCCAGTCATCACGCCATCTTTCCCAGGAATAAGTAAGTAGCTGGGAAATGCTGCTGTTGGTTGATCAACTGATTTCCCGAGTGGCGCAGCGGTCTAAGGCATTGTATCTCAGTGCTAGAGGTTTCACTACAGACCCTGGTTCGATTCCAGGCTGTATCACAACCGGCTGTGATTGGGAGTCCCATAGGGCGGCGCACAATTGGCCCAGTGTCGTCCGGGTTAGGGTTTGGCCGGGGTAGACTGTCATTGTAAACAATATTTTTTTCTTGACTGACTTGCCTAGTTAAATAAAGGTTAAATACAAAACATTTGACAAATGTAAACTGAACATAAGAAGAATAGTACATTGCAGAGAGGTAATCAGGAAGTACCCCCACCTCCCCCTAATAAAATAAACTTCACTGTATCACTCCATGTGGGTAAATACAATGGTACGATCAGTAGTTGATTAGACCTCTTAGTTGTGAGGATTATCATCAAACAGCAATTGACAAATCCTGAATAGTGGAGGTGTCACGCCCTGACCAGTAAAAGGGTTATTTGTTATTATAGTTTGGTCAGGACGTGGCAGGGGGTATTTGTTTTATATGGTTTTGAGTGTGTGTTTATGTAGAGGAGGTTTGATTTATGCATTCCGGGGTTTTTGGTCATTGTTCTATGTTTGAATATTTCTATGTCTATTCTAGGGTGTTTAGATCTAGGTTTAGGTAATTGGGATTGGGGCCTTCAATTGGAGGCAGCTGGTTATCGTTGCCTCTGATTGAAGGTCCTATATTTAGGAGTATGTTTGTTATGGGTATTGTGGGAGGTTGTTCTTTGCACTGCTGTATTTAGCCTGCAAGACTTAGTTCGTTTCTTGTTTTGTTTATTTAGTGTTCACAAATAAATTTAAGATGAGCACTCGACCCGCTGCGCCTTGGTCCACCTACTACGACGAACGTGACAGAACCTCCCACCTCCAACGGACCAAGCAGCGGAGAAAGGAGCAGCAGGTGGACTATCGGGAGTTTTGGACATGGGAGGAAATTCTGGACGGGGCTGGACCATGGCATCAGGCTGGGGAATACCGTCGCCCACCGGAGGAGATAGAGGCAGCCAAGGCAGAGCGGCGCCGGTATGAGGCTATATATGCGCCGATAAGGAAGCAGGAGAGGCAGCCCCAAAAAATGTTGGGGGGGGGGCACACGGGTAGTTTGGCTAGGGCAGGCAGTAGACCTGAGCCAATTATCCATGATTATTATGGGGAACAGAGGATCAGAGGAGCACCGTACTATGCGGAAGTACGCACGATCTCGCCTATGCGCACGAACAGTCCGGTGAAAATGATTCCAGCCCCTCGCAAGTACCATGCTCGAGTGAGCACTCAGGCCGTAGGGGTTGTATGCTCCAGACCGCCAGTAATGCTTCACGGCCCAGTGTATCCTGCTCCCGCTCCTCGCACTAGCCCTGAGGTGCGTGTCTCCAATCTGGTACCGCCAGTACCAGCACCACACACCAGGCTTCCAGTGCGTCAGCCCAGTCCGGTACGTCCTGTTCTCACTCCTCGCACTAGCCTTGGGGTGCGTGTGTCCAGTCTGATACCTCCAGTACCAGCCCCATGCACCAGGCTTCCAGTGCGTCAGCCCAGTCCCGAGCTTCCGACGACAGTGCCTCGTCCAGAGCTTCCAGGCAACAGTGCCTTGTCCAGAGCTTCCGGCAACAGTGCCTCGTCCAGACCTTCCGGCAACAGTGCCTCGTCTAGAGCTTCCGGCGACAGTGCCCCGTATAGAGACGGCCCACTGTCCGGAACCAAGAGAGACGGCCCACTGTCCGGAACCAAGAGAGACGGCCCTACAGTCCGGAACCGAGTGAGTCGGCCCTACAGTCCGGAACCGAGTGAGTCGGCCCTACAGTCCGGAACCGAGTGAGTCGGCCCTACAGTCCGGAACCGAGTGAGTCGGCCCTACAGTCCGGAACCGAGTGAGTCGGCCCTACAGTCCGGAACCAAGTGAGTCGCCCTACAGTCCGGAGCTCCCAGAGTCGCCCTACAGTCCGGAGCTCCCAGAGTCGCCCTACAGTCCGGAGCTCCCAGAGTACAGTCCAGGGTCTACAGTGACATGCTTCAGGCCGAGGTATTCAGTAGGGGTGGACTGGTCAGTAGGAGGTTTGGGGAGGAGGGGTGTAGCACGGGCGACAGCCACCCTCCCTTCCCTCCCTTTAGTTTAGGGGTTTAATTTTTGTAGATATTTTTTGTTGTTTGGTGCATCCGGGGTCCGCACCTTTGGGGGGGTACTGTCACGTCCTGACTAGTAAAAGGGTTATTTGTTATTATAGTTTGGTCAGGATGTGGCAGGGGGTATTTGTTTTATATGGTTTTGAGTGTGTGTTTATGTAGAGGGGCGTTTGATTTATGTATTCCGGGGTTTTTGGTCATTGTTCTATGTTTGTATATTTCTATGTCTATTCTAGGGTGTTTAGATCTAGGTTTAGGTGATTGGGGCCTTCAATTGGAGGCAGCTGGTTATCGTTGCCTCTGATTGAAGGTCCTATATTTAGGAGTATGTTTGTTATGGGTATTGTGGGAGGTTGTTCTTTGAACTGCTGTATTTAGCCTGCAAGACTTAGTTCGTTTCTTGTTTTGTTTATTTAGTGTTCACAAATAAGGTTAAGATGAGCACTCGAACCACTGCGCCTTGGTCCACTTACTACGACGAACATGACAGGAGGCCCTAACTGAGGCTGCTTCAATTGACACCTGATGTCAGCCTGCCGTCTATTGAGTGAACATCTAATTAGCAGTGAGGAACCGAACCCAGTGCACATACAAAGCTGGTGCTACATTTCACAATACCACTCACAGGAAAGGTAATGACTGCATGGTCACTGGTGGCAAGAAGGCTTTAATTTGCACTATGGTCTCTGTTGGGGCTGGTACATGACACCTCCTCCTGATACTAAAGGGCTGGGTGGAGAAGCATTTGATATTCCAACTGTTTGAATGACGCACTCCAATGACAGAGCAGGAATACTTAGTATAAGAATGTTTTTCAAGGGCACTTAGTCTCTTTACAAACTTACCGTGTATGTAATCACAAACGCATTCATTTTCTAATCCAACAGGTTGCTTCTAAACCTGAGTAATTCAAATACGTTAACACGTGTCCATGTCAGATGGTAAGAAACACTTTTATGTACGCCTTCTTCAAACAAACTATTATGGCATGATTATCCCTCCATAAGTTTATGTTTCTCTGGGGGGGAAACAATATACCTGTGAAGTTGTTTGTGTTGCCTTGGTGATGGCGGGACACAGTCTTGTTGGCCGTCTCCTCAGTTGCATTCCATTCAGCCAGAGAGCATTTGCATAGGGCCAAAGCTACAACCAGAAAACAAACAGAGCTGGTCGCACAATGCCCAAACACCAAGTCAAATCCATACAATTAAATTGTTTTTGAATCTGAAAGTTAAGGACCCTTGCAAAGATTGTGGAACTTAATGTTTGACAGTAATTTGACAGTAATACCCCCAGCTTGGGTTTCTGGGAATCCCAACACTGTGATAACCTTACTAAAGATAGTCTTACATTCAATCCAACAACACTGTTAGTGTTTCACATGATACAAATGTGGGTAATGGAATAAAGCTACTGTATCTATGAGGCAAACAGATGTTGTTATTGATAGTCTATGTTATTGGTTTGGATATTGTTGACATGTTCATTGGGGAACTATATTTGCTAATAGAGGGCTATGGAGGGGTGGATCATTTGTTGATCATCTGTCACACCAGCATGCTAATTGCTGCTGTCAATCACTGTATAGACAGACACATAAGATTATATGAGTGCATACATTTTCATATTTTCTTTATACTAGTCCCCCGTGGGAATGCCACCTATAACCCTGGCGTTGCAAAAGCCACGCTCTACCAACTGAGCTACACGGGACTACATTATATTTACCAAAGTTATAGTTTGAATAAATGAAAACTAGTGAAGTAATATAAGAAAGAAAATTGTAATAATACCTGAAAGATAAATATCAAAGGAAATACAATCTTGAGATTGATGTTGTAAAACAGTACTAAGTCAGTTATTAACCAGATTATAGGCAATTATATTCAGTTACAATGAGTAAATAAAGTTAGTGAGGTTGAAGAGTTATTCAACTGGTACACAGAACCGTGCCTCTTACCTGTGGCTATTCCGACATACAGTTTGTATGCCTTTGCCATGTCCGTCAGCAACGAATATACTTTTCCGGGTGGATAAATAGGTAAACGTAGATTTCGTTTCTTATATAAAATCCGGTCAAAAAGTTCACTATATCCTCGGTTTAGTAGGATACCCAGCTTCCCGACTCACGTGTGGTGAGTAATGTGGTTCCTTCATGCGTGATCCGGGTGAACTACACGGGCAAGAGATACTGCGCAGGCTAGAGGTTTGAATGGGTGAAATGGAACCTGAACCTAATAGTGCCACGCCCACCTAATCATGTATGTGCGCGTGCACCCGACCAGTGCAGTTTCATTATGGCATGCAGCTCAAACTGGAGATTGGCTACTGGGCTCTTAATTAAGGTGCAATCCGTTTGATGTGCGCATAACCTAATGCAACAAGTTCTTAATATACTGTCATTAAAATATGACACTTCTTTAGAACATCATTTGACGATATAATGTACCTTACCCAAGAGAGTTGTCCTGTTAACAAAAATGTAAACAACTGAAGAATATTTCAAGGCGCATCCCATGAAATTTGTATATACAAATATAGCACTTGCATATATTTGCATAATGCACATTTTTTGGATTTCTAACTAAAATATACATCGTTTTACCTGCATCAGCACATTTTAGTGACCTCTACTCTGAACTGTTGGTAAACGGCAGACGGCGCCGGCTAATGAGACTGTGGGCAAGTCTAGAACTGCGGTCAGAGAGTTTGTTTGTGTTTATTGGCGTGCAGGCCTCACTATTCCCCCGGAGGCACAGGCAATGTGAGTCTGCCCAGGTCTACCTATGTGTGCTCGTTCTCACTTTCAGCCCACTCTCTATCGAGGCCTACTCGGTGCACAATGAGCCCTCTGCTAAAATGTGAACTCAGGAATAGTTCGTCTATGGACATCAGTGCTGCAATGCCAGGCAATATGTAGTGGAAATAGGTAATCCTATACAGGGGTAAAAGTAATGCATCCAGGGAAGGCACAATTCCAGATGTAGGTGGTTCCTTGATAGCGGAAGCCTTGCCAATAACTAGCCAAGAGGTTGGTCAAAAGTGTCAAAACACATTACCTGTCATTTGTCCCATTACTCATGATAATGGTATGTTGATAACTAGATCCTCTCAAATAGCAGATCAAAAAAAGATCCGCAGCAGTCACAGAATGTTGTGACTGTCGGCCTCCTGACAGTTTGCCTGCTGTGCAGTAGCAGCCTTTTCCCAGACAAAGTTATAGCACCACAAGGTGGCCACATTGTGCTGTTGCTGCGTTTTTTTCATGAAGGTAGTATTTACCCACTATGTTCACATACAGATGATACTGTACGTGCCATCTCAAATATCTCATCTTCTGAGTTGTACAAAGCAATCATACATTGTCTTCATTCTATTAATACGATATAGCGAATGTTCTCAATGTAGGTCCTGCTCATTGACTCGTACAAAATGTACAGTACCATTGGATAATTCGTTTTAAATTATCATTTCACACCCCATATAAAGCCCATATGAAGCACTACAATAAAAAATGAAGGGTGTAGAGCAGCCTTTTCCCCTTGTGGGGCCTGCTACACGGCAGCAGTCATCCCTGAACCAGTTTTGGGGTTTCTGTTTTACAGACAGATGCTGTATTTAAGCTGTCTCCTCTCATCACTTAGGCACATTCACTGGAGTAACAGCATCACTTCTGCAGAGACAAAAATGTTGAGTGTGTAAAGACTGAGTGGCTTCTGTTATTGCACATTTTAATTGTTTGTGGAAAAGTAAGACACTTGTACATAATTAAAAACAATGACATTTGTATTACAACTTAAAGCATACATAGAAGAAATGCTGAGTTTATTTTGCTTGTGTGCCCTATTAATACATGGTAATGAACACTTAACAAAACGAAACAAATACCTCTCTTTGGGTTCTCTTTCTATTCCTGATATAACAAATATCATGTGGTTTCGTCATAAGTCATGTTATGAAGAAGCACAACAATGTGCCCAACCATAGTGAGTAAGGTAAAATATGGTGTTTGTTCTTTTCATAAAAAATTGTCACGGGTGTCGTAGGGTAGAGACCAAGACGCAGCGGGAAAATGTACACTCATCTTTTTATTTGGTGAAGAAGGAAAACACATAAGGTTTACAAAAACACAAACGAACTTGACAGTCTTGTCGGGCAAACAGCTAAACAAGAACAATCTCCCACAAAAACCCATGAAAAACAAACTCCTAATTATAGGACCCTCAATCAGAGGCAACAATAGCCAGCTGCCTCCAATTGAAGGTCCAACCCCAATAAACTAAACATAGAAATACAAAAAACTAGATACAACATAGAAATATACTAACATAGAACAATGACTAACAAACCCCGGACTAATAAATCAAATACCCCTCTACCTAAACACATACACAAAACACACCCTGAACCACATAAAACAAACACCCCCTGCCACGTCCTGACCAAACTACAATAACAAATAACCAATATACTGGTCAGGACGTGACAAAAATTCTGTAAGCCTTTTCTTTCCCTGGGCTAGGTGTTCACACTTATCGACCAGGACAGAGATGGGTTCATTGACAAAGAAGATCTGAAGGACACCTATAAATCTCTTGGTCAGTATTTCAATGATATACTATTTCAATTGCCAAAAGTATGCGGACACACCTTCAAATTAGTGGGTTTGGATGTTCCAGCCACACCAGTTGCTGACAGATGTATAAAATCGAACACACAGCCATAGACTAACATTGGCAGTAGAATGGCATGTACTGAAGAGCTCAGTGACTTTGGTCAAATGCCCTGCTAGAGCTGCCCCGGTCAACTGTAAGTGCTGTTATATAGGCCATACAAGCTCACAGAACGGAACCACCGAGTGCTGAAAAATTGTCTGTCCTCAGTTGCAACACTCACTACCAAGTTCCAAACTGCCTCTGGAAGCAACGTCAGCACAAGAACTGTTCATCGGGAGATTCATGAAATGGGTTTCCATGGCCGAACAGCCGCAAACAAGCCTATGATCACCATGCGCAATGCCAAGCGTCGGCTGGAGTAGTGTAAAGCTTGCCAACATTGGACTCTCAAGCAGTGGAAACGCGTTCTCTGGAGTGATAAATCAGGCTTCATCATCTGGCAGTCCGACAGACGAATCTGGGTTTGGCAGATGCCAGGAGAAAGCTACCTGCCGCAATGCTTAGTGCTAACTGTAAAGTTTGGTGGCGGAGGAATAATGGTCTCGGGCTGTTTTTCATGGTTCGGCCTCGGCCCCTTAGTTCCAGTGAAGGGAAATCTTAACACTACAGCATACGATTACATTCGGCAGAGGCCTCAGTGCTTCCAATTTTGTGGCAACAGTTTGGGGAAGGCCCTTTCCTGTTTGAGCATGACAATGCCCCAGTGCACAAAGTGAGGTCCATACAGAAATGGTTTGTCGAGATCAGTGTGGAAGAACTTGACTCAACTGCACAGAGCCCTGACCTCAACCCCATCGAACACCTTTGGGATGAAATGGTACGCTGACTGCAAGCCAGGCCTAATCGCCCAACATCAGTGCCCGACCTCACTAATGCTCACTTACTGTAAAACAGCTAATGGTTGTTTGAATGGTGGTGATGCTTTATATCTCAACTATCCTCCAGGTAAGCTGAATGCGAAGAACTATGAGCTAGAAGACATGCTCAAAGAGGCTAGTAGTCCCATCAACTTCACCATGTTCCTCAACCTGTTTGGAGAGAAGCTGCATGGAACAGATCCAGAAGATATAATTCTCAACACCTTCAGAATGTTCGATCCTGACACTAAGGATTATGTACACATAGTGTAAAGTAGTTAAGTAAAAATACTTTAAAGTACTACTTAAGTAGTTTTCTTTGGGTATCTGTACTTTACTATTTATATTTTTGTCTACTTTTACTTTACTACATTCCTTAAGAAAATATTTTACTTTTTACTCAATACATTTTCTTTGACAGCCAAAGGTACTTGTTACATTTTGAATGCTTAGCAGGACAAGAAACTAGTCAAATTCACACACTTATCAACTGAACATCCCTGGTCATCCCTACTGCCTCTGATCTAGCGGACTCACTAAACACACATACTTAATTTGGAAATTATGTTGGAGTGTTCCCTTGGCTTTCCGTACATTTTTAAAACAAGAAAATGGTGCTATCTGCTTTGCTTAATATAAGGAACTTGAAATGATTTACACTTTTAATTTTACTTTTGATAATTAAGTATATTTTAGCAATTACAGTTACCTTTGGGCGGCCGTTTCTGAGATAATGGATCCGGCACATTTGGCACCGACAATCATACCATGCTCAGAGTCACTTAAGTCACATGTTTGGACCATTCTAACATTCAACCGAACAGTAACTGACTGCCTTTTTTGGAAAATCAGATTCATTAGCAGCTCAAGTACAGTTGAAGTCGGAAGGTTACATACACCTTAGCCAAATACATTTAAACTCCGTTTTTCACAATTACTGACATTTAATCCTAGTAAAAATTCCCTGTCTTAGGTCAGTTAGGATCACCACTTTATTTTAAGAATGTGAAATGTCAGAATAATAGTAGAGTGATTTATTTCAGCTTTAATTTCTTTCATCATGTTCCCTGTGGGTCGGAAGTTCATACACTCAATTAGTATTTGGTAGCATTGCCTTTAAAATGTTTAACTTTGGTCAAATGTTTCAGGTAGTCTTTCACAAGCTTCCCACAATAAATTGGGATCATTTTGGCCCATTTCTCCTGACAGAGCTGGTGTAACTGAGTCAGGTTTCAGTCCTGCCCACAAATTTTCTATAGAATGAAGTCAGGGCTTTGTGATGACCACTCCAATACCTTGACTTTGTTGTCCTTAAGCCATTTTTGACAACTTTGGAAGTATGCTTCCCCAAGTCCTTGTCCATTTGGAAGACCCATTTGCGACCAAGCTTTAACTTCCTGACTGATGTCTTGAGATGTTCCTTCAATATATCCACAATTTTCCTACCTCATGATGCCATCTATTTTGTGAAGTGCACCAGTCCCTCCTGCAGCAAAGCATCCCCACAACATGATGCTGCCACCCCTGTGCTTCACGGTTGGGATGATGTTCTTCGGCTTGCAAGCCTCCCCATTTTTCCTCCAACCATATCGATGAGCATTATGACCAAACAGTTCTATTTTTGTTTCATCAGACCAGAGGACATTTCTCCACAAAGTACAATCTTTGTCCCCATGTGCAGTTGCAAACCATAGTCTGTCTTTTTTATGGTGGTTTTGGAGCTTCTTCCTTGCTAAGCGGCCTTTCAGATTATGTCGATTATAGGACTCGTTTTACTGTGGATATAGATACTTTTGTACCTGTTTCCTCCAGCATCTTCACAAGGTCCTTTGCTGTTGTTCTGGGATTGATTTGCACTTCTCGCACCAAAGTACATTCATCTCTAGGAGACAGAACGCGTCTCCTTCCTGAGCGTTATGACGGCTGTGTGGTCCCATGGTGTTTATACTTGCGTACTATTGTTTGTACAGATGAACGTGGTACCTTCAGGCATTTGGAAATTTCTCCCAAGGATGAACCAGACTTGTGGAGGTCTACCATTTTTTTCTGAGGTCTTGGCTGATTTCTTTTGATTTTCCCATGATGTCAAGCAAAGAGGCACTGAGTTTGAAGGTAGGCCTTAAAATACATCCACAGGTACAATGCCAATTGACTCAAATGATGTCAATTAGCATATCAGAAGCTTCTAAAGCAATGACAAACAGCTTGGACAATTCCAGAAAATTAAAGGCACAGTCAACATAGTGACCCACTGGAATTGTGACACAGTGAATTCTAAGTGAAATAATCTGTCTGTAAACAATTGTTGGAAAAATTACTTGTGTCATGCACAAAGAAGATGTCCTAACCGACTTGCCAAAACTATAGTTTGTTAACAAGAAATTTGTGGAGTGGTTGAAAAACAAGTTTTAATGACTCCAACCTAAGAGTATGTAAACCTCTGACTTCAACTGTATCTAAGAGATGAAAACCCGGATACTGTACTGATATTTGTCTGCAAACCATTTAGGTTAAACAGATGTTCCAAACGTCTACCTTCGACCCAGCAGGAAACCTGGACTACAAATCCCTGTGTTACATCATCAAACACGGAGAGGAACTGGAGGAGTATAGGATCTATGTTTGTGCGGTCAACATCAGACAGGTGCTGATGGTGCTACTGGTTGATCTGTGTTTGAAATGTGAATAACACGCTGCATTGCTGCCTCTCTCTGATTCAACCGAAGTTAAATATGTATACACTGAGAATATAAAACCAAAAAATATAAACCATATATAGCATTACATGCTTTGAATTCATTACTGTATTTATTTTCTCATCCAAATTATGTTGTACAAATATATCGCACACAAAAAGTTTATAAAAAAGACTTGTATCCCAGTGTACCAAAATAGAAAATTGCACAATTCAACTACATTACCGAGTAGAAAATCAAGTAACCAGAGCGTAAACAAGTTGAGTTAAGTCTAAAGTTTTTGGCATCAAATATGAAACATAATTTATGTACAACAAGTATTGCATTTAAGTGTTTCCTGAACAGCAATTTCTTCCAAGACATGGACTGAAACCATATGAGTCCTCTGAAATTTTAAAACCCTACTCACAATGTATTAAGACTATTTATACATGTTGAAAAATATACAAAAATGTAATACATGTAGATGAAAAGTTATTTCCAAAGATGATCGAATCCTTTCACCACATTCACTTGGTTTACAGTCTTTGGCAAAGTCATACAGCTGTGTTTAGTCCAAAAGTCAAGTACAGTATTTCCTTCTCTTAGTTTAGACAGTGAGTTTACCTCCATCTTCTCAAGTCCTCCTCTCCAATTGGGGTCATCGGCAGGCCAGCGCCTGGGCCTCGCTGAGGACATAGAAGGCAAAGGAATAACCAGGGAGTCTGAGATGTTCTCCTGCAGGAAGAGGAGTTCCCTGGAGCGATGGAAGTGTTCTTTCATCCACCATCTTCAACACCTCTCCGTTGAGTTTCACAGACCTGGAGATCACAGCACACTGTTAGTCTCCTTTCTATTTTTAGTAGTACGGCATCCTTTACACTGACAATATTACAAGGCAAGACAAAAGCAAACACGTCCTTGAACTGTAATAATGAAAAGCGACAAACTTAAGGTTAGTGGCCCCATTGATGGGAATAAAGGTTACTGGTAGCCTACTTGGAGTAGAGTCCCTCCTCGCCAGGCTGTTCAGACTGTAGAACGAAGGCCTCGGCGGTACTGTTAGAGATTGTAACAGGCACAGAGATCCTCGCAGGGCCCTTACTCAGGTTCAGAGCAAACAATGTGACTGCTCCACTTTTGTAGCTTGTGCTGTAGAAGGGAGAACATCGAGGAGTCAGGATGGTTGTCTCACATGTCTCACACACAAACCCAGGTTGTGGCTTCATTTTAAATACAGCTGGATTGTGGAATACCTTTTCTTGTTAGTGCAGTGCAGGTAGACCCGTACTCTTTTCGTCTTTCCCAAAATGGAAAAGGCTTCTATACTCAGCACCTCTGGTCCAACAAGCCTCTTGTACAGAACTGATAGCCAGTAATCCTGCCAAAGTGATACAGCCATAAACCAGATAAATGATTATACGGTCAGGTCCAAAATGATTGTCACCTTTGATAAAGATGAGCAAAAAAGACTATCAACATTTTGCAATGGCCATCTCAGTCTCCGGACTTGAACCCCATTGAAAACCTATGGTTTGAATTGAAGAGGGCAGTCCCCCACCGCAGACTAAGGATATCTAGGATCTGGAAAGATTCTGTATGGTCAAAGATCCATCCCAATGGGTTCTCCAATCTCATAAAACATTTTAGAAAACGGCATTTAAAAAAAATCTCTTTCTCTGAGAAAAATATTCACAAAATTGCGTATACAATATAGCTCTATTTGTATTATTTATTTCATAAGGCCTTTTTTGCTCATCTTTATCAAAGGTGCCAATAATTATGGACCTGACCGTATATATAAATGGGAAAATTCATAGAATAGCCAAACTATTTTCACAATCCACAAATACTTGGATCATTGGTGTTTTTTCAGGAATTCAGAATACAAAGGAGAATAAACAGGAATTTATCTTACAGGAAGTGGATCCAGGTTCTCATCTACCAGGTGGTAAGTCCCAGATCCAATCAAAACCTGTCTGATGAGAACATCCAATCCAAGCTTCGCACCCAGTCCCAGTTTATCCAGCCACCTGTAATCATTAAACATTTATTTTACACCACATACAGTACTTTATTACCGTATAACGTTTTTAATCGCAAAGAATGAGATTCTGACACATATCATCTGATTTAGATACAAGCAACCTTATTCAATGAGAATGCAATATGTAATCTTTCGTGAGAACCTACTGCCCTAACACTTGATTAAGTCAATGTTGGATACATCATGTGGCATTCCTTTCATTTTTTTGCATGTGAGACTACTATTGTAAGTCTTCCTGGAACAGGGCATGGTTGAAAGGCTGATCATGAGGCTCACAGGTGACCTGTAAATTCAATGAAAACCACATGTTCTGGAATAGCAGAGATTCCCTTCCATGAGAGTAGACTAACAACACAATTGACTCAACTACCGCCAGTGTAATGAGGCTGCAAGGCTGTAGTCTCTCTTCCCACAGTGGAGCACCATGAGTCTGGCAAGCGAGACTAGCCTGCCTGTTACAACCTCCAGAGTAATCCAGATGAAAATTATCACATGGTATCAGGGTGTGATACTGACTGGGTCTATATGTATCCTGATCAACACAAACATACACACACTCACATGAATCCAGCGACAAACGTGTCAGACAGGCCCTTAGCCCCGCCTCCATAGGCAGAACTAGTCTCTCCAAGCCACACCTTCTTCCCAGGAGAGGTCAGCTCAATGGTCTGAGGACACACGAAACAGAAGAACCATTTAAAGTCCTTACTGAACTGCAATACATTTATAGTACATTTATAAACTTTTTCTTCATTACCTCCATTACTTCATGTGTTTTTAAGGCCAACGTGTTTAGCACCTCAGGGTCTAGGAAATCTTCTAGAGACGTGTCTCTTCCATTGACATAATAACTAACAGAAGGGCAGAGCAATCAAGGATGAGTATATTTTCATATCAAACACAACAGAATCACTAAGAATAAAAATCACATTTTCAGATTATATGGTGTGTAGACCATATCTCTCATCTGACACAATCACACCACCGGGGGGGGGGAGGAGAATGGTTGAATCAACGTTGTTTCCACATCGTTTATTTGTATTTTTGATTGTTATTTTGTTTGACCCTTCTTCACCCCAATTTCAATCTTGTCTCATCGCTGCAACTCCCCAACGGGCTCGGGAGGCGAAGGTCGTGTCATGCGTCCTCCGAAACATGACCCGTCAAACCGTGCTTCTTAACACCTGCCCGCTTAACCCGGAAGCCAGTCGCACCAATATGTCAGAGGAAACACCGTTCAACTGAAGACCGAAGTCAGCCTGTAGGCGCCCGGCCCACTACAAGGAGTCTCTAGAGCTGCGATGAGCCAAGTAAAGCCCCTCCCCTGGCCAAACCCTCCCCTAACCTGGACGACGCTGGGCCTATTGTGCGCCGCCCTATGGGACTCCCGATCACGGTCGGTTCTGATACACCCTGGGATCGAACCCGGGTCTGTAGTGACGCCTCTAGCACTGCGATGCAGTGCCTTAGACCGCTACCCCACTAGGGAGGCCATTTCCGCATCCTTTCAACCCCAAAGAAAAAAAGATTATGATGTTGAATCAACGTGGGAAACCGATAGAATGTTTTTTTAAGTCGTCAACATAAGGGCATTTTGTCTTTTTTTTAATGCAACTTTTAACCTAAATCCAATGACATGGTGAAATGTTTTGATGATTTCACGTTGAATTTACGTTAGTCGACAACTCAACCAAAGGTAAATCGTAACTAGACATTGAACTGACGTCTGTGCCCAGTGGGATGTGAAGTCTGGTCAGTGCAAGCCTTTACAAACAGTTATGTTAAGTTCCTCTTACCCCTTGTGGCAAACCCACGTACCCAACATCACGGGCACAATCAAACTATTCCTGTGTTTGTTCAGCCTCTGTGTTTGCGTCAAAGTCAAAGGCACCAACACATGACATCTGACCTTAGCATTGTATGCTACACGAGGGACAGCTCAACTTACTGGTGCCAGGTGCATGCATCAATTGCTTCTGCCCCACTCTCCAAGAACCTATGAAAAGTAAATGGGATACGATTGTTCAACATATCCCACATGATTGGTGGTTATCTAAGAAGAATCTATTGATCTGACGTTAACCTGCCCTTAGACCACAGGAGACACACTTGAGGGATGAGAGTTTGTCCCATAGACTGTAAAAATAAAGCAGTTTCCCAAAAGGGGAAAGAGCCAGGATATGTTTGGAATACTTTGTGCCTTTTAGATAAGAGATGAATGAGTTGGATTAATGATTAACAGTTAAAGGGATACTTCTGGATTTTGGTAATGAGGCCCTTGATCTACTTCTCCAGATTCAGATGAACTCGTGGATACCTCATTGTCAAAATCCCGAAGTATCCCTTTAGGGTTTGAACTACAGCCTTACTTGGGTATAGACATACAGTAGGTGGATATAAAGGAGAGAAGCAGTAATAAACTCTGGTTTATTGTATAATACAGCTGTGAAATGACAGAAAAAAACCCATGAACTATACAAACAAGAGGTTAGTCTCCCACTACAACGGAAGTGATATTTAACCTTGATGAATATTGAAAGGTATGCAGGTCACATATCATAATTCAATTGTAGAATCATATTTTAATTCAATTCCTTTAGTAGTTTTCTAGTTAGTAACAACCTTTTGGTATCAAGATGCTTCTTCCATTGATTGAGGAGACTTCCAATACTATTACTTTAGTTAGTACAACAGCCTGTCCATTAGGACTATATTGGGACTACTTTATATATAGGCTACATAAAGGGACAAACTCTCACCCCTCCAGTAAGTCTCTCCGGTGGTCCCGGGGCTGGCTAATGTCTGGTCCATAGAGTCCAGTGTTATTGTAAAGTTTGGATTCCTGCAGAATCTTGCGGAGTTGAACAAAATCTTGGCCGAGCTGGTATCCATCCACCCTGATCCCTGCCTTCTTCTCATAGCTGTTGGGCTCTAAAGGGAGATAGGATTTTTGTTCAACTAACCTTACAATAGCTAAATCGTTTAGTTGAGAATTCCCTGTTTCAGTCACACAATGAAAGATGGCTTAGTTAGTATAACACTGTAAATACTGGGGGCCTCAAAATGATTACCATTGCCCAGCTCCCAGGACATGCTGTACTGTTTAGATTCACAGTACTGTAGGAGGGTCCTGGCATTGCTGCTGTCCCAGGAGTTCCCAGAGGTCCTGAGCAGCTCATTGAGCCCAAAGATGAGGTCTAATCCAGAGCAGTTTGTAAAAGAGTAGAGCAGATCCACTGCACACTCTGTCAGGGGAAAAAAATACATTTTAAATGTTGTTTTCTTCTTTCTGTGAATTTGCTCAAGTGAAATGGGGTGGTTCCAAGATAACAGCTAAACAAAAGAGTCAGTGTGTTGTGAGCTAGACTGATGCTACCTTCATGACCACGGTTCATACCTGTGAACTTCACACTCCTATACTTCCTCTGCAAGTCCTCCTTGTCGAGAAGTACTTCCTGTAGAGTCCATTCCTGCTTCAGCCTCTTTTCCAGTAGTGGAGGCAGCTCCAGCCTTTCACATATGTCATCTGACAGCAGATTAGCAAACAGGAACCAGAAACCAAGTGACTATGAGTCACTTAGAAGCTGATGACCTAAGACCTACATCAAACTAATGACATCTGCTTGACATCTACCTGGTTTACTGCGTACATTCAAGCTGACTCTGTGTGAATCAACGTACTGTTCTATCTCTCATGCCAAACAGGAATCATGCTGAGGAGTCAAGTGACCACAGTCAAACCGCACACATCAAAAGAGCTGCTATTGCAATTTATGAGATATGACATTATGCCTGACAATGTCTGTGGTGTAATGTGACTCACAGTTGAGATGAGTGACAATGTATGCCATATTTACCTGCATCAAATACAGAGTTGTTGTGATTCTCGTTTGAATGTAAAAATGTTGGGTTGAAGGTCATGAAATCTTGTCTTGTCCCTCCAAATCTCAGAAATGCTGGGCTCAAAGCTTTTGCCAATGTCCTCAGCTTTGGAGACCTTGTGGAATGAAATAAGGTTTAGTTCAGTATTTATGGAGTTTCATAAGATGATGTAGTGCTGTTCTCTGAACTGTTTTTCTGTTAGGCTAAAGACAAAAACAACTGAGCGAGTAACTGAAAACAACATCAAAAAATAAGACCCTGGCTAATTCTAATATAGGCGTCAATTATTTTTTTACTAATGGTAATACTTTTATAAAACACACACAATTACAATTGTGCCAAAAACAGTGGTGGAAAAAGTACCGAATTGTCATACTTATGTAAAAGCAAAGATACCATAATAGAAAAGGACTCAAGTAAAAGTGAAAGTCACCCAGCAAAATACTACTAAAAGTATTTGGTTTTAAATATACTTATGTATCAAAGGTAAATGTCAATGATCAAATATACTCAAGTTTCAAAAGTAAAAGTATAAATCCTTTCACGTTTATATTAAGCAAAACAGACCTCACGATGTTTTCTTTATTTACGGATAGCCAGGGGCAGAAATAACTTACAAACGGAGCGTTTGTGTTTAGTGAGTCCGCCAGATCAGAGACAGTAGGGATGACCAGGGTTGTTCTCTTTATGAGTGCGTGAATTTGACCATTTTCCTGTCCTGCTAAGCATTCGGGATGTAACAAGTCTTTTTGGGTGTCAGGGAAAATATATGGAGTAAAAAGTACATTATTTTCTTTTGGAATGTAGTGGAGTAAAAGTTGTCAAAAATAGAAATAGTAAAGTACAGATACCCCCCGGCCAAAAATAGTAAGGTTAATGCTTGCCTTTACTCACGTTAAAAGGTACATGAACTTCTCTTCAGCGACTAGACTCGCGTCTATGGCAACAGACAAAAAACGGCCATTCACTTTCTTGAGTACTCGAGAGAGGTCCACATTCAGATTTACGGACTCAAAATCCCACTCATACCTCGCAGGCTCGACACTTGCTACGACATAATATCCAGACGATAGCATAGATATCATCACACATGCTAAGATTGATATGCCTGACATAATGATATGGCTAGACGCCACAGTCGGCTCAACTCTTAACTTATATCGCAATGTGTAGGACAATTACAACCCAAATCTACTGATGCTCGCATTCCCTCACTATCCCAATAAATGCGTCGATCGGTGTAAATCCATCATTGTCATTAGTAAATTGGTATGTAGTTATGGTCGGATTCAATTGATGAGCGGAATCTGAGTTTTGCCTGGTCCAGAAAAGGCCTTGGTGTGGTCCTCATCCAAACGAGAGAAAGCAAAGCATTTGTTTCTATCCGCAGTGCATGTAAAATAACAAAGTACGAATGCAGAAGCTTGCGTGTGATAGGCTGCCACTAAAAACAACGTTAACTGGGCTTGGCCATGATCGTGTGGGGGCGGTCTCAACACAGAAGGCCGGCATGATTTTGAAATAAGAAATATATGTTATGTCATTTCAGATTTTTATTTTTGCATCGCTTGGGATTCTTATTGCGAAAAATACATTTCCATACTCACCTGCTTGTGAGAGATGTGTGAGAAGTGAAGTGATGGAGAAGTAACCTGTTCAGTGGCGATTTTAGTAGCAGTCCCAACACTTTACCACTGCAACACCTGGCTATCAGCGGAGTCTTGTCAGGCAGTGAAACAGTTCATTCAGCCTCATTTACTGCCTTTAAAAAAACATGGCTGATATGGCTGGCTTGCTTAAACAAATGTGGTTTCTACTGACAATTGAGATGTACAAACTATGGCATAAGGGGATGACGAGCAGATAAGAGGCAATCCGTAATTTCGATTAAGACATTAATGAGCGAGTTATGACGAATATAACTATCTGTTAAGCATTTTTTAAATGTGCAGTGACAGAATTCAGAACCTGGGCCGTTCTTGCAGTATTCTCCCTGTACACAAAGTCAGAACCATAGGATAAATAAAGGGTGCATATAAGCGGACAACGAAAGCTCTTACAATATTCAATGATTACATTTCTCTAAAACAGGCTATAGGCTACATGTGCACCACCAAGTCAGAACAGTAGGCAAAATTATGAGAAAAGGGACCAAATTATTAGGGTGAGGCACGTGTTACAACACAACATACACTTAGTATTACTTTCTTAGCTACAGTATACATATCTCCCTGGGATATTACATTATTTATGCAGCAGCATACATTTTTGGACACATTGTTGTGCTGTGCTCACTTGAACAGGAAGGTGGCGCTGCAATCCTTCGTAAGCAAAATTTTGTCATCAGACTTTGTCATCTAAGTCTGGCATTCTCTGGATTTATGGTGCTTTCAACTCAAGACAACTGGGAACTGAAAAAAAAAAGGTCGAATCATGATGTCAGTGATCTTCAGGTCGAGCTCTAGAAAGGGGCCCAAGTTCCCGACTTGCAATTTCGAGTTGGATGACCGTTCAAAACTTATTTTCCCAGTCAGAGTTTGTTTTTTCCCCCAGAGTTCCCAGCTGTCTTGAACTCACTGAAGTCATATTTCCTATTTCCAAGATTCCAGTTGTTTTGAGCGCAGCAGGTCATGCTGGATTGACAGCATGGCCAATGTTGAACATTTATCCTTTTAAGCTTGGAAAAGAGACCCTTAAACCCAGACTTGGGACCACACACCCACTCCACTGAATAGCAGGCTAGTGATTGCATTGCAATGCTTGCAGTTAGCCACTGATTGCTTCCAAACCACTCATTGTTGTATTTTCCAGTAGATTGTCAACTAGATTCATGATGACTGCTAGCTAAGATTTTGAAAGTACGATGTTAACATGATCAGTCCAATCAAAGGTACTGTAGATATAACGTGATTTCACATTTTATCTCTGGTCAATGACCTTGAGCCTTCTTGGATGAGCACTTCTAATGTAGCTCTATGGCAGCATCCAAGGGGCTTGAATTTTCAAGATATACCCTTACATTTTGCAGTGACGTATTGTCCCCATGAGTGACAGAACAGAGCCAATCACAGCGCAACTAGAGAACATTACCAACCCCTACGCTCTATATTTTCTGCTGGCTGCCCCTCCACCATAGAAAGCACTGAGTTAGGCTGAAACCCCTGCATTTTGGAGCTGCCTTATTGAAGAAAACAAAAAAAGAGACCATGTTTGTATGCGGCTTTATAAACTCAATTATTATTATTATTATTATTATTATTATTATTGTATTTTTTTTTTTACATTGTTTGCAAACTGATATGTGACACGTATTAATGCCAAAATAACATGCAAAACAGGTGGGGCTCAAAACAGGTGGGTCTCTTCCCCACCTGCCCTGAATGACGACTTTCCACTGAACCTGCCGCTGATGCTACTACTTGGAAAGATTAAACTATAGAAAATAACTTATTTGTAACCTGCTTCTTTATCATAGAACCAAGAGAAGGTGAAGGTTATAGATAAATAAGTCAAGAAATGAGGGTTACAATAACTACTTTACTATGTCCCACTACTCACTGATATTGGGTCAAGCATTTGGAAGCCTGTCAAATTATTCACATACTATTATAAGTGACCAATTCATCACAGTGTGAATTCTTTCATGATTTTGAAGCATCTTACTCATCTCTATGGGATCAAAAAACTACTTTAAAAAATACAAATAAATCTTCCACATCCCAAAAATACATTTTATAATATCACTCCGATAAACTATAAACAATGATACACCACTAAACAATATTAACACACCAAGCTAAATAAAAGTAATCGTCACACAATAAATCCACTGCAGCAACATTTTACAAAGAGAGGAGATCAAGAGGAAACATCATTAAGTCATCCATCTCCTCCTGAAGGGCATCAGCTTTCTCATTCAGCAGCATCTGAAAACAGACGCCACAGGAGGACAATGATCAAACAGAGCACAACTTCTGCAAATGCTCGTCACATCTCAATCCAATTTTCTACAACCCTTTTTTGTGTTCACTCTATATGAATTTAGGAAGGAAACAACAGCACAATTGTATATATACTAAGTATTTGACAACAGTCATACTTTTGCCGAAGCAACAATCTGATTTGCTTGCTTCTTGAAGAGGTTCTCCACAGTCTTGGCGAGAATGTTTGGGTCAGCATTGGCCAGATGAGCCAGTGTCTTATATCCAGCATTGTACAGCTGCTTGGCTCTTCTCTGTCAAAAGCAGATAAAAAGGGTTACAAGTATGCAAAAAACATCTGGAACAATGCCAGAAAACTTTGGCTAGGACAAAAGCTCTTATGACTGGATACCAAGATGTTTTTAATGGACCTTTTGTTGCCAGGTAGGACATTATCATGATCCTCTAACGCCTAAAAAATTTATTGAGATTTTTTGAAAGTCTGACCTCCATGACTCCTGCTACCTCCATGAGAGGGATGAGCTCGGCCTGGACACAGTAGGTGAGCCTGCGGGTCAGCTCAGTCAGGAGAGCTTTGAAGGGCCAGAACTCTTCCAGCTCCTGATAACACAGAGAGATCACTGTGGTCAAAAGAGAAAGCAAAAGAACATACATCTTAGGAGCTATTTTCAGTAGTGGGCGGCAGGTAGTCTAGACGTTAAGAGCGTTGGGCCAGTAACCGAAAGGTTGCTGGTTCGAATCCCAAAGCCAACTAGGTTAAAAAACTGTCAATGCACCCTTGAGCAAGGCACTTAACCCTGTTAGTCAGGTAGTCACCGAGTTGTTCAGCCACGACTCGGTGAAACATAAGATATTACAGTTATTAATGTCCCGTTGGTAGGATAATCTTGATCGTAGGCCATCGATTTTATTTTCCAATGATTGCATGTTGGCCAATAAAACTGATTGCAGTTTACTCGCTCGCCTATGAATTCTCAGATGGCCTCCGCCCCCTTTTTCTCCGTCTTTTCTTTACGCAAATTACGGGGATTTGGGCCTGTTCCCAGGAAAGCAGTATATCCTTATCGTCAGACTCCTTAAAGAAAAATTATACCAAGCAATAAAAATAAACGCGAAAAAACGCAAACAAAACTAACAAAATAGCACAGTTGGTTAGGAGCACGTAAAACGTCAGCCATCCCCTACAGCGCCATTAAACAATGGCGACTGCTCGTTCTCCGACCGCAAGGCACTACAGAGGGTAGTGCGTACGGCCTAGTACATCACTGGGGCCAAGCTTCCTGCCATCCAGGACCTCTATACCAGGCGATGTCAGAGGAAGGCCCTAAAAATGTTCAAACACTCCAGCCACCCTAGTCATAGACTGTTCTCTCTGCTACCGCACGGCAAGCGGTACCGGAGTGCCAAGTCTAGGTCCAAGAGGCTTCTAAATAGCTTCTACCCCCAAGCAATAAGACTCCTGAACATCAAGCAACTCTCTGTTATCATCTATGCATAAGTCACTTTAATAACTCTACCTACATGTACATATTACCTCGATAGCCGGTGCCCCTGCACATTAACTTTGTACCGGTACCCCCCTGTATATAGCCTTGCTATTGTTATTTTACTGCTACTCTTTAATTGTTACTTTATTTCTTATTTTTGTATGTATTTTTCTTAAAACTGCATTGTTGGTTAAGGGCTTGTAACTAAGCATTTCACAGTAAGGTCTACAGCTGTTGTATTCAGCGCATGTGACAAATACAATTTGATTTGTAAGTCGGTCTGGATAACTGTGTCTGCTAAATGACTAAAATGGAAAAATGGAGGACTGAAATAACAAAGCTTTTGTCTTTTCAGGGCACCTCTGTGAAACACTGCTAAGAGTCTAGGATGTGGCTCTGTTTGGACGGGACCCAATAATATCATATATGACATCAATGCTGGTAGCTACCTCGGTGAAGTGCAGCACGCAGGAGCAGAATACTGAGGAAGAGCTGAGTAGTGTCTGGATGAAGCCCCGGCTGAGCTGGAACCTGTCAGCCACGCTCCACAGGTCAGTCTCCTTCAGCAGGGACAGCAGTACCAGGGCCAGGTACAGCCGACTCACCACCACCTGGTCAATATTCTGGGGGAACAGAGCAGAGGGGAAGGACCATAGAAGTAGAATTATTCCTACTTCTATGGCAAGGACAGCATAGTACAACAGAATGGCACAGAACTGTCTCACTGCAGTGTTGCTACATTTATTACATGAATGATAAGTTGTAGAGAGCAGATGTAGAGAGCAGATTTAAATTCCCGTCACAAGATATTTAGGGTTCATTATATTCATGACTTAAATTAGTTAAGTCTGCCTTCCATCTAGGGGTTAAAAGGAGAAAAAAAGCTACAAAAAAACAGGATTAATCTAGAGATAAACATAATGGTTATTTTAAGCCAACGTACTCAAGTATAAACCCTCATAATACCTTAAGCCAATGATAGTCTCTCAACCTAAGTAACTGTGAAAATATTACACCATTGATTTAACAGTACTTAAATCATGCCATGCTTCCTCAATACTCTTACCTTCTTGACATTCTGTCCAGCAGCCTTTCTAGCAACAAAACTTTCAGACACACCAACTGCTGCACACATCTTTTGCTCCGCAGCTGATAACAATGTGAACTGGAATTGATAAGCAAAACAAACTCTTACACAATAATTGTGGTACTAAATACTGCAGAAGACAAACTATTGCACAAAACAATATTATTTATACAAAATTTATACAAAACACACCAGAAATGCATAAAAACAAAATTGTTATTTGAGGTATTTTATCTACCAATCTACGTTTAATTAACGTGGACAACCAAGAAGCACATAAGACCTGGGCTCTAACCTGTCTGAAGTAGACCATCCAGTCAGGCTTACACTGGGAGACCATGTCATAGGGTGTGACCAGGTAGATGAGGTGGAGGAAACTGTTCAGCATCAGGCTCTCCAGGCCTTTAGACAGGTCTCTATACAGGAGGTCACAGTAGGTCAGATCCACTGAGCCTGAGGAGGAAAAGGTCAGATACACTAAACACTGTAGCATTGACTCATAGAAAAAAAACGTGTCTCTGTAACAGGATTTAAATGGATTACTATGAACAATTTCCTTGTATGGCAATAGAAATGAAATGAACACCAGTTCTGGCGAGTTTGAGAGTAGTTGACCTTTGTAAGTAGCTCTTCCTAGCTTGGTGACTTGCAGAGTCCCATCTTGTGGCTCTGTGGAAACGGTGACCAGGCCTTTCTCTTTAAGCAGCTCAACACACTCCTGTGTCACCTCCCACAGGCTCCTCTCCAAGCACACCTGTTTCTCCTGGACAGACAGCAGCGTGCCACTCATGAAGTCCCTGATCTGCTCTAAGCTGTTCGTGATCTGAAGGGAGACAAAAGAAAACCGGCTAAAACAGTATCATCAATTCATTCATTAATATATTCCTGATTCCATTCCTTTACTTTGATTTGTGTGTATTAGGTATATGTTGTGAAATTGTTAGATATTATTTGTTAGATATTACTGCACTGTCAGAGCTAAAAACACAACACCCGCAATAACATCTGCTAAACACGTGTATGTGACCAATAACATTTGATAAGACCAAGTTCTTTGCTAAAAAGAGACATTTTTAAAAAGGGAACTGGATTTTTCTGTAATTCACTTATGGATATTTTTCAGAAGTACATTTAATCCAATGACGGATAGGATGAGACTCAGGACACCCTTTCCGTCGCTATGCATTAGATTGCTTATGCAGATTTCCATTGGTGCGGATACAAGCTTCTTGACCTGAAAATACAAAAAGGTGGACAGGATCAATGCACTAGACGAGTCTGCTATAAAATGTCAGAACGTGGAAACATAAGGACCGGATGTCACTACATAGTACTACATGCATAGGTTTACTGTTATGTTGTAGCTGTTATTTACCAAGACTTTGTCTTTGTCCTGTAGGATGAGGATGCTCTCTCCATGAGTGTCTATCCCGGCCCGTCCAGCCCTCCCCACCATCTGCTTGTACTGGCTCCTCTTCAGGAAGTCTGCTGCCACGTACGGAGAACGCAGAATCACTCTGGTCCAAACACACAATGATGGATCCAATCAAGTCCAGAATAAATGTCACTATCTAACACAGAGATGCAACTTTTGTTGTGACATGCCTCGTGAAAAAAGCTGCTCCTTGTCGCCTTAGAAGCAGTAAAGTAGTCGGACAGGTTATGCTTCCTTGCTTTGACTTGCCTCCGAGCAGGTAGGTTGATCCCTGCAGCCAGCGTAGAGGTGCAGGTGAGGAGACAGAGAACCCCTGCAGAGTAGGCCTCCTCCACCAGCTTCCTCTCTTCACTGGTCAACCCACTGTGGTGGTAAGCCAGGCCGTACGGCACCGTCTTCTTGAGCACCGGACACAGGGAGCCGTTCCCACTGCTCCTCAGCTCCCCCAGCAACACAGCCTTCTCTGCCTGCTTGTGCTGGATAAAGTCCCTGGCGAATTCAAGAAGAAGTGGCATGTTGCATCAATCCCAAACCACACAATCACAACCACTGGTCCGACTGACCATGATTTGGAGTACAGAGAAGAGAAATATAAAGATGTCTTTTTACTCTTTCAGGTACTTGCAGATCATTTCAGCCACATTCTCACAGTTCTTCTTGGTGGGACAGAAGACAAGGCAAGACTGGCTTGGAATGACCTCAGTCACCAAGGCAACAATGTGATCCTGATCGATCTTCTGCATGGCACTGGAGTACTGGAAAACAGAAGAATTAGACAGGTGCTAAGACTTCAAATACAATGTGAGTCAGCCTTCAAAAGCTGCCTGCCTGGCACTGGAGTCCAGTATCTTTAAATATATATAACTGATGGCTCTTCAAATCAAATGGATGATTATACCTTAAAGTTCAGGAGCCGAGAGAACCTGAAGCACTCCTCCTCCTTGGGGTCCACCTCGTATATGCTGTCCTTCAGTTTCACATACTCCTTCAGCTCAACCTGAAACACCATGGCTATCAGTGGCCAACCATCACAGAGACAATGGAGAACACAACACGCAATGCAGCTTCTATTGGTTTTAACTAAGCTTTCAAAGAATACGTTGGCGATTTTCTTGTTGTATGTGGACTCTCACAAACAAGGAGGCATACCACAGAGGATCAAACAGCATTGCGTAGATCAAGCCTGTGGTTAGGGAATATCATACCGGTCTGAAGTCATTAGTGTAGTTCTCTGCCTTCAGAAACTTCTGTATATCTTGGACATTGCCCAGAGTAGCACTCATTCCAATGATCTGAGTTGACTCTGTAAAGAAGAAAATCAGTTTCCCACACATTTTCAAAACATCTTCCTTCACCATGAATATGATGAGAGTAAAATAGCAGTCACACTTACTACTGATATATAGCACTTTGGCTAGAGTCATCTCAATGATAGCTCCTCTGCTACCATCACCCAACATGTGGAGCTAATAAGAAGAGATGGAGTGGCATAAATAATTGGATACTACAGTACAATATAATTGATTGCGTCAAATACACAAGGCATCAACAGATACATTGTTTGTGTCTAGTGAGTGGCTATTCTATGTTTTGTAATGATAACATCTCAGATGTTAATGTAATAAGATATTTGCATACCTCGTCCACAACCACCAGCCCCACATTGTCCAGTCTGTTAGCCTCTATGAGGGAGTTTACCAGGCCGTGTGCCTTCTCTATAGTGGCAATGTACAGGGACCTCTTGCCCCTTCCCTTCACTGGAGGGAACCTGCCCTTACTGCCAGCATACTCCTCCACCATGAAGTCTAGCTCCAGGCCAAAACTGGCCAACCCTCGAACCTGGGAATGCATGCAAAATACAGTGCTCAGATTTGCCATTGACATACAAAAATGTTTAATTATAATCCCTTTGTACAGTTGGATGAAAGAGGAATTATATACATTTCGTAAACAAAACAATGACCACAATACCTTCTCCTGCACTAGAGATACATAAGGCAGGATGAAAAGGGCATCCCTCTTTCTGCACAGAAGCTCTTTGAGGATAAGAATCTCAGCCACCAAAGTCTTCCCACCACTGGTGGGAAGAGAGTAGATGAGGTTTCTCCTCTGCTGAACTGAGTCCAGGTTTAGACAAGTTTTCTGCCATTCTGAAATATAAGAGAGCATTGTTATTGATGATACTCTAATATGAAGCAGGGCAAGAGCTCAAATTACTCACACTTAGCAAGACAACCAGACACTTTGAAAACATAGCCATGTTAAAGTTGATACAGAACTAGTGAGGACATGCAATTAGACAGGGAAAAGGAATAGAAATCCATTCACCATATAAATCTTTGATTCCTTTGAGATTGCATATCAGCTCCTTCACTTTGGTGGGAAGACCAAAGAAAGGCCCAAGGTCTGTTGTCACCATGGAGACAGATTCCATAGCCTGCATGGCAACACTGATCTCCTCTGTAACTACGGCCTCCTTCTGCACTGCAGTCCGGGAGACACTAGAAGGAGTCGCTGCATTAGCCATCATAGCTCTCTTCAGATGATCGGACACGCTCTTCCTTGCCTTGGGGGCGATATGCCTCTCATTTCTATCTTCAGTGCTGACAGACTTCTCAGGATGTCTCATAGGCATGGAGGTTTTGTCCTCATCTGTATAGCAGTTCCTGTCTGCTGTTTGGGGATCTTGTAGAAAAGCGAGTTGTGAGCTTGGCATGTCTAGGAAAGCATCATCCGTGAAGTCCTCCAGGAATGATTCTGTCATTGAGTCATCACATGATTGTTTTGGACCCGTTGAAGACTTCAGTGAAGTGAAGTCAGGGTTCCCAGCAAGCAGAACCACAGGGCATCTGCTGCTGGTTGTATGGTCAATGTCATGCGGTCTCATGTTCTGCCCTACTCTATCGAGCTTTGCCAGGGAAGAGCTGTCGCTTACAATGCTGTCATAATCCCCAAATAAGTCCTCGGTGTCACTGCAGTACTGCAAAAAAGCAATGTTAAGAAACAGTAAATGCACTTGTAACTCACTCAATATCATGTTGAAATTACAGTAACATCATCAGACCACATGAAGTGTATAATGCACCATTGTGATATTAGTTAGCTACCCACCTCACTGAACTTTGCATCCATGGATTGGTCCATAGCTCTGGGAAGCTCTATCTGTCCCGTGTTGTCAGGACATCGTCGTCCAGAAGCACTAGTCATTTTCCTTGCGGGCGTGAGATGACTTATTCGTCTATCCCTGGACCTCTTCCTCGAGGACAGCCGTTTTACTTTGATTTCGGCACTCATTGTCAAACCTGACTCTGTCGGACACCTCACTGACCATAGCCTAAGCAAACACTAGTAGCATCCTAGCTATGTTGGCATGCTAGCGAGCTACTAGCTAAGTAACGTTAGTAAATACAATACAATCATGTTGGCTGACAGGGCGAGCTCCCCAATTCATTTGCTAGTGAGTCAAATTGGCTGACTGAGTGAGTTGGCAAGCTATCTTGAAAAAAATGAGATAGCCAACGTTAACGTTAGCTAACTTAACGCTAAATGTTAAGTGAGCAAACTCAACCGTCTTTCGTTAGCTGAAAATAGCTAAATTGACTAGACATGGTTAAAACTTGGCTTACTATTAAATCGTCTTTAACAACCGAGAATACAAAATATAAAATAGAGAATACATTTTGAAGAGTAACTAACCGGATACATACAATACAGACGACAATTATGAATTTGTAAACATGAGTCTAACGTATTAGCCAATCAGAGACGAGTAAAGATAGTAACTCTAAATTGAGTCGGGTGGAGAACGGAACCTTTTTTCCGACCTATTGATTCAATCAGTCTATATGTGCCGTACTGTATTTGAATATTAGATTCATTATATTCTATGGAAGTTTTACATTTGTTATGTGGAATTTGTACAAACTATCACTTCGAAAATGCATTCATTTTGGTAGGAACGTTTGATCATGGGCCAACGTTACTCGCTGGTCGATAGAGAGGGGTTTGCGCCTCTATGGGGTAATGTTTCGTGTTAATTATTCGCATGTGGAAAGCAATGCCGAGACAAACGGAGGAATGGAGAGGAAAAGAGAGGGAGTAGAGGTCTAAGAGAGTGAGGGAAGAAGAGGGTGAGCTTGAGTCGGATAAAAATTGTGGGAAAATGGAGATTGTTTGTCAAAGAAGAATGGTAGAAAGTGTAAGCAGAGGGAGCTGAAGGCAGGAGTAATTGAAGTGAATTAGGGTGAAGTATCGGAGGTGGTAGGTGCGGTAAAGTTATCGGAGACCGAGGTATGCACCGAGGATCAGGATGAAGAAGAGTCTGACAGTAGGAGTGAAGTTTATGGAAAAAGTGGACTCTTGCCTTTCGGATGATCCATTTGTGGTTTCACGGTGGGTGAAAACAAAGAGTTGGGTCATGTGGAATCGGTGAGGGTAACTTGAAGTGGTCTAGTGATAATTGTTTGTGTTTCTGTTGAGGAAGAATGCGCTCCAAGTAAAACGAATGGGGGTAAGTAAAGTGAAGTGTTTCGTTCTCAAGAAAAAGGCACCAATGAAAGGAGTGATAACTGGGGTAGCAGTAGATATAAACGTTGACCAGCTGAGGGCAAATATTCCCGGTGTATGTGATGCTCGTCGTTTGAAGCGACGCATACAGGGTGGCGAGAGTGGGGAAACAGAGTCATTGTCTGTTCTTTTGAGTTTTGAAGTTGAGTCTTTGCCTGACAAAGTGAAGTTAGGATATATAAGTTATCCTGTACGAGCGTATGTGCCGAGTACGTTAAGATGTTACAGGTGTCAAGCTTATGGGCATGTGGCATCAGTGTATAGGAGGGAGGGTCCAAGGTGTGAGAAATGTGCAGAAGGGCATGAGACAAAGGAATGTGTAGTATTGGGGAAAGTAGTGGAATGTGTTAATTGTAGGGGTTCCCATTGCGCTGGGGATCAGAAATGTCCCGTGCTAGAGAGGCAGTTTGAGGTTTCCAGGGTTAGAGTAGAGCAGAAGATGTCATATGCTGAGGCAGTGAAGAAAGTAGAGGATGATGGGTTAAGGGGCAGGAGTGGTGAGAGTAGTAGAGATATACCAGTACAGAGGGATAGGCCAAAAAGTGAAATATGTTTCAGTAAGTTTGGCTTTTTAGCTTTTATAGCAGTGGTTATTAATTATACTGCAGGGATGGATCGGAAGTCTCAGAAAATGGAGGTTGTGGTGGCAGCTGCTGAGAGGTATTTGGGTGTGTAAGAGTTACAGGATGTATTAATCCTTTCAGGGTGATGGCATGAGGTAGGAATAAATACATTTCATTTTTTGTGTGGGGGGGTGGTCATTTTATTTTATATAATTTTGAAACTAGTGAGTATAGTGTTAGATGGTAGGGTATTTATTTAGTACATTATTGTTCAAGTAAAGTATAAGGGAGTTGTACTCCAGTCTAGTAGATGGCGGTAATGCAACAAATTGATGTCAACCGCTGTTAAATCTCATAGAAGAAGATTACGTCAAATAACATCCGGTTCTTTCCTTCGCAGGTCAAGAATGTTTGCTGTCCGAAGCTTTCGATCTTTACAATTTACATTTTCACAGCTTGGAGGCACACGTAAGAATGCTGTTCTATGTTTTGAATTAATTGCATTGCTAGGGATACAAGCATGCTTATACTGACCGTTATAATCACTAAGATAACCTATTAGCTAAATGGATAGCTAACGTTAGCTAGCGTTAGTTAACCTCTAGCTATGCCATCCATCATTAACTAGCCAACCACATGTGTCGTTGTCTATCTAACTGGCCAGAGCAACCTCTATTTATTTTTTTATGAGTTAATGTTTGCTTTACTTTTTATCACAGAACAATGTCTCAGAAGTCTGTCAGGCTCGTCTAATGTAGTCCAGAAGAACGATGACATGGTAAGCCATTTTAAAGCCACCTATTAACGTTAGGTAGCTAGCTAATAGTGCACTCTTTGAAAGGTAGCTAAAGTAAAACGTTATCAATAGACGAAATGGATCCAGGATTACGTTTTTAAATGCAAATAGAACTTGATTTATATGTACCCTTAGTGCTCAGGGATAGCTCTCGAGAACGGTATACCCAGCTTTAAAGACTCACTCCATCCCGCATACAAAACAGTTGGATCAATGAACTACAAATACCGACGCTCTGTTGTAACGTTTAGGAACATTAGTAATCCTCGCGATGTGGTTTTGTAAACGATTAGAAGTGCATTCACATCAGCGAGAAATAATCTTTCAATTAAAAAATATACACTTACTCTATGCAGTTTAGCCAAGTTGCATCCTGCAGAATTTTAAATAACACTGGGCAAACCGAGGTATGAAGCTTCGCTCCCCAGCAATGACTGTACAGTCGTGGCCAAAGGTTTTGAGAATGACACACATATTAATTTCCACAAAGTTTGCTGCTTCAGTGTCTTTAGATATTTTTGTCAGATGTTACTATGGAATACTGAAGTATAATTACAAGCATTTCATAAGTGTCAAAGGCTTTTATTGACAATTACATGAAGTTGACGCAAAGAGTCAGTATTTGCAGTGTTGACCCTTCTTTTTCAAGACCTCTGCAATCCGCCCTGGCATGCTGTCAATTAACTTCTGGGCCACATCCTGACTTATGGCAGCCCATTCTTGCGTAATCAATGCTTGGAGTTTGTCAGAATTTGTGGGTTTTTGTTTGTCCACCCACCTCTTGAGGATTGACCACAAGTTCTCAATTGGGATTAAGGTCTGGGGAGTTTCCTGGCCATGGACCCAAAATATCGATATTTTCTTCCCCGAGCCACTTAATTATCACTTTTGCCTTATGGCAAGGTGCTCCATCATGCTGGAAAAGGCATTGTTCATCACCAAACTGTTCCTGGATTGTTGGAAGAAGTTGCTCTCAGAGAATGTGTTGGTGCCATTTTCAATTCATGGCTGTGTTCATAGGCAAAATTGTGAGTGAGCCCACTCCCTTGGCTGAGAAGCAACCCCACACATGAATGGTCTCAGGATGCTTTACTGTTGGCATGACACAGGACTGATGGTAGCGCTCACCTTGTCTTCTCCGGGCAAGCTTTTTTCTGGATGCCCCAAACAATCGGAGGGGATTCATCAGAGAAAATGACTACCCCAGTCCTCAGAAGTCCAATCCCTGTACCTTTTGCAGAATATCAGTCTGTCCCTGATGTTTTTCCTGGAGAGAAGTGTCTTTTTTGCTGCCCTTCTTGACACCAGGCCATCCTCCAAAAGCCTCACTGTGCGTGCAACAATTGAACCGCTCTCCTTGAAGTTCTTGATGATCCGATAAATGGTTGGTTTAGGTGCAATCTTACTGGCAGCAATATCCTTGCCTGTGAAGCCCTTTTTGTGCAAAACAATGATGACTGCATGTGTTTCCTTGTAGGTAACCTTGGTTGACAGGAAGAACAATGATTCCGAGCACCACCCCCATTTTGAAGCTTCCAGTCTGTTATTCGAACTCAATCAACATGACAGAGTGATCTCCAGCCTTGTCCTTGTCAACACTCACACCTGTGTTAACGAGAGAATCACTGACATGTCAGCTGGTCCTTTTGTGGCAGGGCTGAAATGCAGTGGAAATGTTTTTTGGGGTTTCAGTTCATTTTCATGGCAAAGAGGGACTTTGCAATTAATTGCAATTCATCTGATCACTCTTCATAACATTCTGAAGTATATGCAAATTGCCATCATACAAACTGAGGCAGCAGACTTTGTGACACAAATATACATTTTCATTCTCAACTTTTGGCCACGACTGTATGGAAGCAACTTTGCTTCCATACAGAACTGCGATCAGCAAGTGTATGTTTTTGTATTTGAGCAATTATTTATCGCTTCTATGTAAGTAAGTTATAAATGTTTCCAAAACTGTGTCGTGTAAGACGTATTTGCATTTAGATAGAGCTTTGTCGCTCTGTCTGCACATTATGCCTGAGCTAATCATAATGGACATTGAATGACCCACTGCATCCATGCATTGGAGTCATGAGAAGGGCTAGCATAAGGAGTAACATTCATTCATTCCACCATGTCAAGAGAATTTTTTTTTTTTTAACTTGATTTGAAGCTATATGTCATTTGACTACAAGGTCTAGGACAACTACATTTGTTGTATGGATTTACATAAATGTTTTATCTCCCCAGCCTTTACAGATGGAGAATCCATACAAACAACCACAGAAGGGCTGCATTCTCTGTAACATCACAGTGGACTTCAAGAATGTTCAGGTCTGTCATTAGACTACTGTATTAAGTGCAGTGATGCGCAAATATCCACTGTTTATTTATAATTTGCCTAATTTTTCTCCAAACGTCTTTCCAATAGCTGCTGTCCCAGTTTATATCCCCCCACACAGGAAGAGTTTACGGCAGGCACATAACAGGTGAGAAGATGGTCAGGAAAAATGCTGAAAATGTACACATCAGAGCAGAGGCTGTCGTGTCATGGTGTTTATTCTTTTCCAGGTCTATGTGGTAAGAAACAGCGGGAGATCGGCAAAGCCATAAAGAAAGCTCATTCGATGGGTATGCCCTCAAATCACACATTTTATTATTGACTGTACACTCCAAACCAACTCATTCACTCAGAATCCCATTCTGAATGTCTGCACTAAATTTGAAAAAAATGTCCACAATAAAAAGATGCAGATATGGATTTATGGGACAGTAAATTTATTTTTACAAAATTGAGTGCAGAGACATTCAGAATGGGATTTTGATGTAATATGAGTTGGTTTGGAGTGTTTTTTTTTAACATTCTTTAGACACATTTTCATAATGCATTGTAGTCACTCTGGATAAGAGCGTCTGCTAAATGATGTAAATGTAGTCAATGGCAAGCGATGGCAATTTTCTCTGTAATGAAATAAAGTTGTGGGATCAACCACAAAGAGTGAATAACGCCACATGAGAAAATGTGTGAACAATATGATCAAATCTTCAGCAGCTTTAAACCTCGAGGTTGCTCTGTAATAGTTTCTCTTTGGAAACTTCAATGGGCCATCTATCGCTACTGACCAGAGGATTTGTAATAACATTGTGTGCTACAGAATTGTCTGGCTCAAAATGACCTTGTTTTGATCATCTAGTGTTTCCTATAATAAATACTGGTAATATTTTCCTCCACAGGATTCATGTCTGTAACCCACAAGAACCCACATTTTATGAAAGATCCGAACATCTGTGACATCCGGCACTTGGAGTAACTGTGTCCGCCTGTATTGTGGAGCTAGTATAGTTACTGTAATTGTGTATTAAAAAAAAAATAATTATGTGGAAGATTGCTTGTTAGTCTCATCTTTGAGCTGTCATGATTGGGTTGAGTCATGAGACCAATAATCGTAACTCACTACACGTGTGAAAATAATTTAATACAATTCTGTACAAGTTCAATTACAGCTTGAACTATTTTATATACAGTACCAGTCAAGTTTGGACACCTACTCATTTGAGGGTTTTTCTTTATTTGTACTGTTTTCTACATTGTAGAATAACAGTGAAGACATCAACTAGAAATAACACATGGAACCATGTAGTAACCAAAAAAAAGTGTTAGTTTAAAAAAAAACAATTTTAGATTCTTCAAAGTAGCCACCCTTTGCCTTGATGACAGCTCTGTACACTCTTGGCATTCTCTCAACCAGCTTCATGAGGAATGCTTTTCCACAGTCTTGAAAGGGTTCCCACATGCTGAGCCCTTGTTGGCTGCTTTTCCTTCACTCTGCGGTCCAACTCATCCCAAACCATCTCAATTGGATTGAGGTCAGCTGATTGTGGAGGCCAGGTCATCTGATGCGGCACTCCATTGCTCTCCTCGGTTAAATAGCCCTTAGACAGCCTGGAGGTGTGTTTTGCGTTATTGTCCTCTTGTAAAACAAATGATTGTCCCACTAAGCACAAACCAGATGGGATGGTGTATTGCTGCGGTAGCCATCCTGGTTAACTGTCTTGAATTCTAAATAAATCCCCAGCAAAGCACCGTCACACCTCCTCCATGCTTCATGGTGGGAACCACATGCATAGATCATCTGTTCACCTACACTGCGTCTCAAAGACATGGCAGTTGGAACCAAAAATCTCAAATTTGGACTCATCAGACCAAAGGACAGATTTCCACTGGTCTAATGTTCATTGCTTGTGTTTCTTGGCCCAAGCAAGTCTCCTTATTGGTGTCCTTTGTGTTTTTTTTGCAGCAATCAACCATGAAGGCATGATTCATGCAGTCTCCTCTGAACAGTTGATGTTGAGATGTGTCTGTTACTTGAACTCTGAAGCATTTATTTGGGCTGCAATCTGCGGTGCAGTTAACTCTAATGAACTTATCCTCTGCAGCAGAGGTAACTGGGTCTTTTCCTGTAGCAGTCCTCATGAGAGCCAGTTTAATCATAGCGCTTGGTTTTTGTGACTGTACTTGAAGAAACTTTCAAAGTTCTTAATTTTACGCATTGACTGACCTTCGTGTCTTAAAGTAATGATGGACTGTTTCTCTTTGCTTATTTGAGTTCTTCTAGCCGTAATATGGATTTGGTCTTTTACCAAAATCTTTTGTATACCACCCCTACCTTCTCACAACACAACTGATTGGCTCAAATGTATTAAGGAAAGAAATTCCACAAACTAACTTAAAGGCACACCTGTTAATTGAAATGCATTCCAGGTGACTACCTCATGTAGCTGGTTGAGAGAATGCCAAGTGTGCAAAGCTCTCAAGGCAAAGGGTGGCTACTTTGAAGAATCTCAAAATATATTTTGATTTAACACTTTGGTTACTACATGATTCCATGTGTGTTATTTCATAATTTGTCTTCACTATTATTCTACAATGTAGAAAATCGTACAAATAAAACCCTGGAATGAGTGGGTGTGTCAACTTTTGACTGGTACTGTATATATCACTTAATTTCAAGGACAGTTCTTAAATTTAAAGTGTTACCCCCAAAATAAGCAAATTGAAGGCATCCCTAAATATACGTTTTCAGTAATTGAGTGGAATGTCACAGATTTTCCTATACTCCATACACTTTTCATGCAAAGTAATCATTTTTGAGTGGTACATTTTTGTCCTCTGTTAGACATGTCTAAATTATTTCTGTTTTGATTGGCTGGTATCAAATCCTCCTCAGTCTCTGATCTACTGACTGACAATGAAGACCCCTCAGTCTCCTCCAGCATGCGTTTCCTCCTCTTGGGCGCGTCAGATGATTCACAAAGGGGACGTTTTCTCCAGGGCGTCCCTCCGCTTCTAACCAGCCTCCCCTTCCTGGCTTTGGGGACTGTATGAGTCAGGATCAAAGGCAGTGTTGTGGTGATGTCTATGCCATGGTCAGTGTTGCAGCAGAATTCAGGCACAGGGAACCCCTGGAAGGTTAGAGCCTGTGTTTGGAGTAGAGCTGCCCCGGGGAACAGTGTCTTAATGGCCTCAGAGCAGTACATTCTCCTGAGACTGGGCTGGAGTGGAGACTATCTGCTGAGTTGGGGAACACAAAAGTAAGTAAAACATTTTAACACACTCAAAAGTAAGATAAAATAACAGAAATCAAGTATTGATAAATAGAACAGCAGAAGTTCATGTCATACTTTTTTTCTGCTCGTTTCCTCTCACTGACAGTCCTCCTTAGAGAGGAGGACTGCAAGCAGCTCCTCTGCAAGCAGCTCCTCGACCAATCGCTCACTCTCCTCCACTTTCTGACATGCCATCTGAAGAGAAAGAAACCGAAATCCCAGGTGACGCCATCATGTTTACCAATGGTTGTACATAGTCATTTGTACGTTTTTACATTTCTGTTTTCATTATCCATTACATTATCCGTTCAATTTACCTTCAGTTCGACTTGCAAGGAGTTGTTCATTTCATTAATCTCATCCACCTCCTGCAGGGATCCATCTAAGGAGAATAGTCTATATCTACACAGAGCAAAATAGAAAAGTGTAAGACTAGTCATACAGGTACCAGGCAAACACACTCAGATTACATTTTTCAAAGTCAACAGCACCCAATGCCAAGGCCCAGGGGTCAGCAAAGCTAGTACCTGTGTTTCCAAACAGCACGGTTGTAGTTGACTGATGAACAAGATGCAGACAGTCTCCAGTAGTCCTGCTGTTCCAACAAGCCCAGGTTGCTGACCCGGACAGGAACGCTGCGGTATTGACTACTCAGACAGTGCAACTCAGAGTTCAGACCTTAAAAACATATAATCACTCACTAAAGAACCCATGACAAAACACTAACAGTTTCATTAAAAACAGTGTAAAGGATATCACAATGTGAATGTACTGACCTGCAATGTGATCTGTAGACTGCATACTCCAGTGTGTGAGTGGAGCCTGATGATGTGACCTCACTGGGTGTCAGTAGCAGAAAGATCAGCTCCTGATTGGAGACTGCTCTCTTCAGGTTCTCATGGACTACTTGCTTTCTGAAGGTCATTTGTTGATCTGTGTTTCTCCGCTGTTTATACCAACCAATCACATTCTCCTGGATAGGAAAGTCAAATAAAGTTGAAGTTGATAGTTGCCCTGGTAGCAGCATAGACAGAGAGCTCCTGTTCATTTGTACACATTTAATTTGTTTTCAGAATCAATTTTTTTTATATAACAATGACTTTTTATTGTATATCTGGTGGTTTTGAGACACGGATTTGCACATTGTCTGACAGGTAAACTTTTTTTTTTGGCTTGACTAGCTAGCTGGCTAATGTTTTTTTTTGAAACATTTATTTGGACATGTACAGTGCCTTCGGAAAGTATTCAGACCCCTGGACTTTTCCACATTTTGTTTTACGTTACAGCCTTATTCTAAAACTGATTTCATTTTTTTGTAAATCTCAGCAATCTACACACAATAGCCTATAATGACAAAGTGAAAACAGGCTTAGAAATGTTTGCAAATTTATTACAAATAAAAACCAGAAATACAAATTTGCAAAAATTTTTACTTGTTTTTGCGTTGTCATTATGCGGTATTGTGTCTAGATTGAGGGGGGGAAACAATTCTATCAATTTCAGAATAAGGCTGTAGCGTAACAAAATGTGAAAAAGTCAAAGGGTCTGAATACTTTCCGAATGCACTGTACTAGCTTTTTTATTTCACCTGGCTGCCAGTTCCTGATCTTTTGAGATCATGTGAGGAGTCGCTTGAAGTGTAACAGGAATGGGAGATGGAGGAATACGGTGCTGAGGCAGAGGCTCATAGTCAGGACAACTGGCTACTATTCTGAACTTTGTGTAGTGAGCATTCTGCTGCCCAGAGCTGCTGAGGCATCACCCAAGTGGATGCTACACCACACAGAGTGGAAGAAGAGAAGTCCAGTGTCTATATGACGCAGGTTGGTTGGTTCCCTGACTTGCCCTCTACAAGATCATCAGCAGACTCCACCACCACCATCATCTACCATCTTCTGACCAGTTCCCTACGCTCAAGCATGCAGTAGTACCTCAGTGCCCTCAAACCATGAATGAACTGACCCTCTACATCTGCAGAGGCTGCAGCTTTCAAAGACTTGGCTGCTATTGGTTGACCTGACCTGTCATGATACAGTGCTTGTTTGTTTTTTTTGCTTATGAAGCGCTTTGAGATTTCTATTATTGAAAAAGCTATAGAAGTTGAATGCATTATTATTAAATAGGAAGAGGCTGAATAAAAGTGTGCTTTGTTGGCTATCAAACAAGATAGGAAAGAAATGCAAACATCTTGCATAACGGCAAAGGTTCCTTTTCTCCCTGGACTCAGTTGAAATATCCCTATTTGTGACAGCAAAATTACCAAGGTATCTTATTCCACTTACCTCTTTATAATTTGACAAAAGGTGCCTTACTTCATCCTGGTTCACCTCCCCTATACTATTATAGAAGCTTTTGGGCGGGGAGAAAAACACTATTATTGGAAGTGACATGCTGCTATCAGAAATGGTCCAAATACTGTTGCAATACACACACAGCTGAATCACAATTTTAAGAAACCTTTCATCTCTGCAGTTTACCTATTGAGCTTGCGACAGGATATATGTTTCTGAATGTCTGGAACAGAAACCACAGTGAGATAAAAGTCAGTTCACACTAAGCCAAGATGACATTCTGATGATTGAAGTGCACAGCTGATGACTCACTTATTGTATGCTCAAACTGTATGTTGTTGATTTGAGAATCAGTGATGTTGCTTCTCGCTTCAGCTTTGCTCTCCCCAAGAATGAGACCTTCCTGTAAAACGTAATGAGGCACATACATGTCAGAGGTTAGTTAAATATAATAAACAACCTGGCAATAACCAGCATCTGAATTACTAGGCTATGTGGTCAGACCTATCTGTTGTGGCGTTAGCAAAGGTTAGCTAACGATATAACGTTAGTTGCCCATACTTTCTGTAGACGAACCTGATTAATAGGTGCACAGCTAATGTTGTATATTTTTCCAATCATGAATTAGAATATGTATCTAGCTAACTACTTACCACATCAGAATCACTGTTAAAAGTGCTTAAACAGTAATGAACCAAGAACAAATCCGGAGATGCGAACAGAGGAGATTGAGTCCACCATGCCTCCCGTTGTCAAGGAAGGCAACATGGATAGTGTTCGATTGCGTTAAAACAGCGCATATCCTCTGCGATGGCACACGCATGCACTTTTGCTGCGCAGCTGAATGTGCACGACGGGTCAACTTCTTTCAAGAAACTCGCCAGTGGGGGAGGGTTTTTATTTGTACAACAGAACTTTGCGTACGGTCCTGTGTCTGACTATACTAGCTACCGCTTCAGGGAGGTCCAGAATGGAAAACTCCCTAAGACAACGAAGAGGTCTTCCAAGGTTTGCTATTATTACTCTTGATACATTTCGAAACGTTTCATGTTCTGCAGTCAAACTCGGATATGGTAGGCTCGGTAACGTAGTAAACTATTTCAAGTGGTTCTTTCTCGGCTTGGCTGTAACTAGGCGGTGTTGATATCCTGTTTCAAAACCATGTTTACGTGGGCCGACAAAAACGTATGCAGTCAATGTAGTCTCCTTTCTACAACCAGAATGCAATGCTTATTTGAAGTGAGTAGCTATTTGCTGTGTCTGTTCTGCAGGTAACTTGACCCCAATGTGCCATACCGGTGGATGACAGATCTGTGTGAGGGAGGGATGGAGGACCTGTGGAGTATAGCCGTTGTGTTGCTGCAGGTGTGGTTCTCCGTGATGATAGGGTTCATCATGATACCTGCCATGTTTGGCCTCTCCCTGGGGGTCACTTCTGTCTACATTCAGATCCTGGTCAAAATACTGGAGGTAACTGTACGAAAACTCGACGAAAAAGTATGAAAAAATTTAGTCGTTCTGGATAAGAGCGTCTGCTAAATGACTCAAATGTAAACTGTGCTGGAAATTCTGGAAGAGCTCACAATTTATTATTTTATTCTAAAACATTTTCATCAAGCATAACCTTGAATAGCATGTAATAGCGAATTATGTGATTTTGTTCACATAAAGGAATATTATTTGTTGGAAAACAGATGATTTATGAAAATCAAAATAGTTTTTGTCAATCTATTAATCTGATCAAATTCAGGCTACTGTTGGCTATATTCACTATTATTGTGTAGGATTATATTCATGTTGCTCCCTGACCCTTTAGAGCAGACAGACATAGTTAATGTGCAAAGTGGGGCACGCAAGGGCAGTTAGGCAATTAGAAGGCAATATGTAGAAAGCATTGTGTCAGAGGTCAACTGAAAATAACTCTGTTCTCTGGGCAGTGGGCCACCCTGCGGATCGAGAGAGGACACAGGGAACGACACACTCTGCCAGTTCCTGCTCCTCTACCCTTTGGTGAGTGACTTTACACTCATCACCCATCAATGAGTTCATGCTGAGGTTTGGACTGGTCTGGAGAAGAGTATGTGAGTGGAGCTGGAGCGGAACGTGTCCAATTTGACTGGAGCGCGGAGCGAGATTCCCAAAGGCTGGCCTTCTCGGCCGCTCCAATTTCGCTCCAGTAGCGCTCACTTCACAAGCTCGGGGCGTGCTCTGCCCAGCATGCATTTGTAGTCTACTTGTGTGTTCCTATAGCCCCTTGCTTTAGCTACTGTCATGAAGTTCGCTAAAGGAACTGATATAACACACTGGTGCAAAATCAAGGTGACTTACAAAGAGGAGGACCAAGATCAAGAGAGGGTGTGCGGTGATGTGGTGTCCACAACTAAAGAATCATTGTGGAATCTGAAAAGACACATATCCCGAAAGTATGATGGGGTACTTACTATGTGCACATGCTAAAAGAAAGGAACAAGGTGGGTAGCTAACTAAGTGTGTCATTGTAGCAAAGTTTTTATAAACAAAAAATCTGATCTCTTCAAAGTTTAGTTCATTTTTGTTTAATTATCTATACTATAGGCCATAATTGATTTTGGCCCAATAGGCCTGGCATATTCCCACCTTCAAGGAGCTTTCTGTTTTGATTGGGTAATTTGCCTAAAAACCTTTAGGCCTACCTATAGGGGAAGTAAAAAAATAAATAAAAATGCATCTCTGCCCAGCATAGCAAAAGTGGCTCTGCAAGCAAGGAGAGGATATTCTCTGCTGCTAGCCTGTTCTCTAAGCACCATCGTGTAACCGATGTGAAATGGCTAGTTAGTTAGCGGTGGTGCGCGCAAATAGCGTTTCAATCAGTGACGTCACTCGCTCTGAGACCTGAAGTGGTTGTTCCCCTTGCGTTACCCATCGCGGTTTTTGTGGCGCGATGGGTAACGATGCTTTGTGGGTTGTCAGTTGTTGATGTGTGCAAGGGTCCCTGGTTCGAGCCCAGGTTGGGGCGAAGAGAGGGACGGAACCTACACTGTTACAATCGCATGATCCTGAAGCCACAGACTCTGGCCAATCTCGAATTCAAAGGCACTCACTGAGCCTTATAAAGCATTTCTAATTAATTCTAAGTAAGTTACAGCCTGTATGTGCAATTTGTAGACTGATGAATGATTGAATACAATGAAATGTTTAAATGCTGAGCGTTTATGTCCCTACCAGCCTAGTGCCGCACTCGCAAATGCCTCACAATGTATTTCTTTGTAGGCTATAGCCTTGAAATAACTGAAAGAATATAGCCTAAATAATTGATTTTCGTTGCTTCTTAGGCTCCCTGTCTGGTTCCTGACCTATTTAGTGTTTATATGCTGTTTAATACGATGTTTAATACAATGTTTAATATGTAACCTATTTGAAATGATGAGCGCTTCTTACATTCACCTTTTCATGTTTATCAAAATCCTTTTGGTTTTGGTTTCAATACTTCAAAACCAAATGGTAGGTCCAGGTAGTCACAAAAAGTAGATGGGGCTGGTTAAATTGTGATTTTAATGAATGGGGCTAATTCGGAGCAGCAGTTTCTTTTCCTGTGAGAGCAGTGCGGTTTTTACCGAAGTAGTTGGAAAGGATGTGCAGCGCCAGAGCGGTGAGACCCTGTCTGTGTAACTTATTGTGGATGACTGTAACTGTAATCTTTATGTTCTTCATTAACTTTTGTGCAAAGGAATTATTTTCTATGGGTTCTTCGCTATGCTGAATGTCACCATTTGAATCAATACCTTTTGGTCTGTATTTGCCCCTAACTGAAATGTGAATAACCCTGTAGTAATTATTAATTACACAGGTATAATGTTATTATACAGTTGAAGTCGAAAGTTTACATACACTTAGGTTGGAGTCACTAAAACTCTTTTTTTTGAACACTCCACAAATGTCTTGTTAGCAAACTATAGTGTTGGCAAGTCGGTTAGGACATCTACTTTGTGCATGACACAAGTAATTTTTCCAACCAGTGTTTATAGACAGATTATTTCACTTATAATTCACTGTATCACAATTCCAGTGGGTCAGAAGTTAACATACACTAAATTGACTGTGCCTTTAAACAGCTTGGACAATTCCAGATAATGATGTCATGGCTTTAGAAGCTTCTAATAGGCTAATTGACATCATTTGAGTCAATTGGAGTTGTACCTGGGGGATGTATTTCAAGGTCTACCTTCAAACTCAGTGCCTCTGCTTGACATCATGGGAAAATCAAAAGAAATCAGCCAAGACCTCAGAAAAGAAAATGTAGACCTCCACAAGTCTGATTCATCCTTGGGAGCAATTTCCAAACGCCTGAAAGTACCACGTTCATCTGTACAAACAATAGTACTGAAGTATAAACACCATGGGACCACGCAGCCATCATACCGCTCAGGAAGGAGACGCTTTCTGTCTCCTAGAGATGAACATACTTTGGTGCGAAACAGGTACAAAAGTATCTATATCTACAGTAAAACAAGTCCTATATCGACATAACCTGAAAGGCCGCTCAGCAAGGAAAAAGCCACTGCCAAAACCACCATAAAAATGCCAGACTACGGTTTGCCACTGCACATGGGGACAAAGATCATACTTTTTGGAGAAATGTTCTCTGGTCTGATGAAACAAAAATAGAACTGTTTGGCCATAATGACCATCGTTATGTTAGGAGGAGGCTTGCAAGCCGAAGAAGACCATCCCAACCGTGAAGCACGGGGGTGGCAGCATCATGTTGTGGGGGTGCTTTGCTGCAGGAGAGACTGGTACACTTCACAAAATAGATGGCATCATGAGGGAGGAAAATTATGTGGATATATTGAAGCAACATCTCAGACATCAGTCAGGAAGTTAAAGCTTGGTCGCAAATGGGTCTTCCAAATGGACAATGACCCCAGGCATACTTCCAAAGTTGTGGCAAAATGGCTTAAGGACAACAAAGTCAAGGTATTGGAGTGGCCATCACAAAGCCCTGACCTCAATCCTATAGAATATTTGTGGGCAGAACTGAAAAAGTGTATGCGAGTAAGGAGGCCTACACACCTGACTCAGTTACACCAGCTCTGTCAGAAGGAATTGGCCAAAATTCACCCAACTTATTGTGGAAGCTTGTGGAAGGCTATCCTAAATGTTTGACCGAAGTTAAACAATTTAAAGGCAATGCTACCAAATACTAATTGAGTATATGTAAACTTCTGACCCACTGGGAATGTGATGAAAGAAATAAAAGCTGAAATAAATCATTCTCTCTATTATTATTCTGACATTTCACATTCTTAAAATAAAGTGGTAATCTTAACTGACCTAAGACAGGGAATTTTTACTAGTGTATGTAAACTTCCGACTTCAACTGTACATCCAGTAAGTTGAGTTGAGTTCTGATGGTTTGTAGCAGAGCAATCACTTTTTGACAGCACCCCTGATTTGAACAAAACCTTCCATACATACTTGCCCATTGTATAAGTGCTCCGAAAGTGTCTTGTTGGAGCTGAATGCCAAAATGTTCAAGAGAAATGCCGAATGGTGCTCAAAGTTGAACCACACCTGCAGCCAATTTATGCTTGATCCAAACATGTGGTTGGAGGCTCTGTTTGGAGAGTGTGACGCAATTGTGAAGGCGAGAGATCCTGTATAAACTCAAACTCACTTCCTTGACAACTTCCATCTCATCAGCTCTACTCGACAGCTCTGCGCTGCCCCGCGAAGCGCAAGAGGTATGAATTCCCTGACTTCTGCAGAGGCCGTATCACAGTAAATGCTACACGGCCAATGCAGACGACGGATTGACCATGATTGGCCTTTAACATCTCTGATGATGGATCTACAGTGCATTCAGAGAGTATTCAGACCCCATGACTTTTTCTAAATTTTGTTACGTTACAGCCTTATTCTAAAATGGATTGAATTACTTTTTTACCCTCATCAATCTACACACAATACCCCATAATTACAAAGCGGGAAAAAAATGTTTTACATAAGTGTTCAGACCCTTTTCTATGAGATTTGAAATTGAGCTCAGGTGCATCCTGTTTCCATTGATCATCCTTGATGTTTCTACAATTTGATTGGAGTCTGCTTTTTGACCAAGAAGGAGAGGGATGGAGTGCTGTGTCGGATGACCTGGCCTCCACAATCACCCAACCGCAACCCAATTGAGATGGTTTTGGATGAGTTGGACCGCAGAGTGAAGGAAAAGCAGCCAACAAGTGCTCAGCATATGTGGGAACTCCTTCAAGACTTATGGAAAAGCATTCCAGGTGAAGCTGGTTGAGAGAACACCAAGAGTGTGCAAAGCTGTCAACTGATTGGCTCAAACGCATTAAGGAAATAAATTCCACAAATAAACTTAAAGGCACACGTTTTAATTTAAATGCATTCTAGGTGACTACCTCATGCAGCTGGTTGAGAGAATGCCAAGAGTGTGCAAAGCTGTCATCAAGCCAAAGGGTGGCTACTTTGAAGAATCTCAAAATATATTTTGATTTGTTTAACACTTTTTTGCTTACTGCATGATTCTATATGTGTTATTTTATAGTTTTGATGTCTTCACTATTATTCTACATGTAGAAAATAGTTTTAAAAAATTCAGCAAAACCCTTGAATGATTAGGTGTGTCTAAACTTTTGACTGGTACTGTATATGGACATGGATATAAAACATTTATACTATGAATACACGTTTTTTTTATTATTCAAGTGCAAATGACCGAAATTACAATAGATTGACAGATTTTCAGTTAATTACCCAAATCACCCAAGATTCCGGCAGCTTTCGTAAATTACCGGTAGCTTTGCAACCCTAATTCTGCTCTCAATACAAAGTGTTCCCCTAGTATGAGGGATTGAATTCAGCTCGGTCTGGAAGGAGTATACCCTGCATATGTGACTGCGTTGTCAGTGTGGGGGCTTGTGATTGGTCAACTCAGCTCCTGTGGCTGATGTGTGGGTGCAGATTGGAGCAGCCCTGTCCCACCCTGATGATGCAATTGAGGATTGCGTAACTTCAGGCAGAAAACTCACTCTCTCTGTGTAGCCTAACCTTTGACCCATATGCTGTGAAATGCTGTGTGCCACCTTCATCTGCTCTTTCTGGAAATAAGCGTTTGAAAGACGTCACTTCATCATCCTCTGCAAACTTTATGATACCATTTGCCCTATATTGTGTTAAATACTTATACTCTTTGGACATGTATATCACATACTATTTTATAACCGCATTGAAGATTCCAATAGATCGGTTTTGCGTCAGGCTTTATACTGGGGACTTTTTGTGGTGTCTATAAATTGTTTATCTAGAATTCCAATGTTGTTGAATTAACACTCAATCATCTGTTGGTCCCAAACATTGGTATTGTAAATCAGATGTGACAGGAAACTTCAAAAAGTACAGAGGCTTTTTTTTTAATGCACCACAGGAAGGACAAGTCACCACCATGATCTTGTGCAATAAGATTTAGCAAATCATTTAGCAAAGATTACAAAATCCACCATGTTTGCTCCTTTCGTCTATAACTCGTTGTCTGTAAACATAATAATTAAGCTTGTATTACTGTATAATCATGGCACAAGGGAAGTGTTTTACTCAAGCTGGGCAAAATACAGTGCTGCTGTGTATGAAGAAAAGGAATGGGAGCTCTCTGCTCAGTGCTCTCAGTGGTACCTGGTACTGACAGGCCTAGTACTGATCGGCTATGACACAACAGTCCTCCATTCCGTTCCTCATCAGCTTTACCCTCTCTGGGATATCATAGATAGATAGATAGGTACTACAATCAGTAGGTACATTTAGTTCCTCTTATACTATCCTTGCCCTTCCTTACACCTCTCTATTTTATGTCCTAAATCGCTAGGTATCGACTAAACCCACAGGTATAACGTACTGTAAACCACTCAGTTAATAATCTCTGCTGTCTCCTCTTCTTTGGCCAGGACTCATCCAGAGGGAGGGGGGCTCCATGGAACAGGAGATGGGGGAGCTGCGTCGGTATCGTACCCAGTCCATATCGAGGGGAGAGTTTGCGCTGAGCGACTCATTCTACTTCTACATAAAGGGCCTGGAGAGCATCGTGGACGACCAGGTGACTCAGCGCTTCTCCTCTGAGGAGCTGGTCTCCTGGAACCTCCTGACCCGCACCAACCACAACTTCCACTACATCAGCCTGCGCCTCACCATCATCTGGGGACTGGGCGTGATCATACGTTACTGTGTCCTTTTCCCTCTCAGGTGGGTCTGACCTGCCCTTCTTGACCTCTTCTCCAGTCCTGCCAGTGTCTTACCAGTCCAGTTCAATTCAGTTGATGTCGACCGATCATGTACTCAATATGATGTGATCCATAGGAGAATGGTATACGTTTACATTTCTATAGACTCTTTTTCAACATGTGATTCCTTCTTTCCGTTCAGGATAACCCTGGCAATCATTGGGTTGACCTGGCTGGTGATTGGGACAACTTTGGTGGGATTTCTACCTAACAAGAGGTAACTACGATGTACTACGCTACTGAGTTTTTAAGAGTACGTTGTAGAACTTTCATAAATTGTGGTGATAGGAAGATTGAACGTTCGTATCTCTCAACGAGCCAGCTAGCTCGAGAGTTGGTATGTGGCTCGAGAAAATAGAATATCCCTGGCTGTTACCTTACATTGCTCTTGTGTTCTAGATTGAAGAACTGGCTAAGTGAATTAGTCCATCTGATGTGCTACAGGATCTGTGCCAGAGGTCTCTCTGCCACCATTCAATACCACAACAAGTTAGTATCCAGACAAACTACTTAGAAATACATTTAGGAAGTCCTGTTAGTGTCAACATTTTCGATGTCATTGAAATAAATGCTTCTTTTTTACAGAGAGAATAAACCACAAAATGGAGGAATATGCGTAGCAAACCACACCTCGCCTATTGACATTGTCATTTTGGCCAATGATGGATGCTACGCTATGGTGGGTAACATCAACATTGGTCAACATATCACTGATATTTGATATCTCATCCATCACTTTTGGTTCTTAGCAGGCTAGAGTTGTCATGCTCTCTGTGTCTGGTGTTATTCCCAGGTGGGTCAAAGTCACGGTGGGCTGATGGGGGTCATCCAGAGGTCAATGGTGAGGTCCTGCCCCCACGTCTGGTTCGAGAGGTCGGAGATGAGAGACCGAAATGCTGTTACCAGTAGGTGAGACGGCAAGTAAATGGGAAAAGACAGCAGGAGATGTCTTTTTCATCTAAACATTTACTCAGTTTCTTCTGAAAAGTAAATGAATCGCATGCCAATGTTGATGGTGCATATATTGATTGTATGACGATATACAGTACATTGCCATTACAGCCACTCAATCATCCTATCTGCTATATATTGTTTTCATCATGATTAGTGTTGTCCTGGTTATTGATCTGCCCCCATCCATCCTCTCCCAGATTGAGGGCTCATGTTGCAGCTAAAACCAATCTACCCATCTTGATCTTCCCTGAGGGTAAGTCTCTATACTTGGACTGTCTGGTCTTTCCTCTGCTGCAGTCTGGAGAGAAGTTGTGATTGGGGTCAATTCCATTTCAATTCAGTCAATGCATGAGGTAAACTCAAATTCCAATTTTCCTTATTACTTTTCGATAAGGGATTGCAGTTGACTTCCTGAATTGACTGAGTTGAATTGAAGTAGAGCCTAACACCACTGGACACTGTGGTTGTGGTGCTCATGACCTTTCTGTTCCCTCTTACAGGAACCTGCATCAACAACACATCGGTCATGATGTTCAAGAAGGGAAGCTTTGAGATTGGAGGGACTATATACCCAGTCGCAATCAAGGTACTGGCTGCAATCTGAATGTCTGAAAGCCCCTTGTGTTCTCTAACCCCTGCTCCTCCATCAAGCAGCATGTCACTGAACACTTATTATATGAATACATCGTCAAGTCGGCATGATATTGGCCTTGTTACGTGTTGACTTTGTCAGCCTTTTGATTTATAATTGTTCAAATCTCCTCCTTTCTGTCCTTCCCTGTTAGTATGACCCTCGTTTTGGAGATGCCTTCTGGAACAGTGCCAAGTACAACATGGTGAACTACCTGCTGAGAATGATGACCAGCTGGGCCATCGTGGTCAACGTGTGGTACCTGCCTCCCATGACCCGACGGGTAGGTTGTCACACTGTGTATGCTGTATTACTGCCAGCTACTCCCTCCCATGACCCGACGGGTAGGTTGTCACACTGTGTATGCTGTATTACTGCCAGCTACTCCCTCCCATGACCCGACGGGTAGGCTGTCACACTGTGTGTGCTGTATTACTGCCAGCTACTCCCTCCCATGACCCGACGGGTAGGCTGTCACACTGTGTGTGCTGTATTACTGCCAGCTACTCCCTCCCATGACCCGACGGGTAGGTTGTCACACTGTGTATGCTGTATTACTGCCAGTTACTCCCTCCCATGACCCGACGGGTAGGCTGTCACACTGTGTGTGCTGTATTACTGCCAGCTACTCCCTCCCATGACCCGACGGGTAGGTTGTCACACTGTGTGTGCTGTATTACTGCCAGCTACTCCCTCCCATGACCCGACGGGTAGGTTGTCACACTGTGTGTGCTGTATTACTGCCAGCTACTCCCTCCCATGACCCGACGGGTAGGTTGTCACACTGTGTGTGCTGTATTACTGCCAGCTACTCCCTCCCATGACCCGACGGGTAGGTTGACACACTGTGTGTGCTGTATTACTGCCAGCTACTCCCTCCCATGACCCGACGGGTAGGTTGTCACACTGTGTGTGCTGTATTACTGCCAGCTACTCCCTCCCATGACCCGACGGGTAGGTTGTCACACTGTGTGTGCTGTATTACTGCCAGCTACTCCCTCCCATGACCAACAGATTGGACTTGATGTAGTGTTTTCTTCACAAACCCTTACAGAGTGCACACACCTCCTACCCCCATGGCCACGGACATACATAAGACCCCTCAAAGACCTCTCTATGTGTTTATTAATCATATCCCTCTTCATTGCCGCTTTGGACAGGAAGGGGAAGATGCTGCCCAGTTTGCCAACAGAGTGAAGTCTGCTATCGCACATCAGGGAGGGCTGTTGGACATGGCGTGGTAAGGAAACTTTCAGTAAACGTGCTTGAATCTCACTAAAGATCCTTCTAAAACATGCCATTCTATCGTAATAGAGTCCTGGAATCAGAAGAAAATGCGCTGTGAACCACACGATTCCACAATAATGGGTTGGAGGTTATTGTCAGCCGTGTTAGGTGACCTGCCGTCTCCTCTGTGTGTCTCTACAGGGATGGGAGTTTGAAGAGAGCCAAGGTGAAAGAGGAATTTAAAGAGCGGCAACAGAAGATGTACAGCAGTATGGTTATGGGGAAGAAAGGTAGAAACTCCCAAGAGCCTCACACAGAGGGTACCAGGAGACAATGACTCTAGAATTAACACTGGACAAAGTATTTTACACACTACAATGCATATGGACTGGATTTATTCCAAATCAAAGGCATTTGTTTTATATTCATCATAGTTGTGTGGTGAATAGAGTATAGATTGATATCTGAATCTGATACAAGACATGTATTAACTTTTAATGCATGAAATGCCTTATTTTAAAGACTGCGCAATTACATATTTTATAGAGCCATAAACATTTCAAACTTCACTGCAAGTAGTACTCTGGTATAAAATGATCTCTGTTACAGTAATGCTACGTTTTCTGACTGCCATGTAACTAAACTCACCATAATCGAAGAATGTGTTTACATTGACCCAGAGTTTGTACTAGTACTATATTACTTTGTACAGTTTGTGCCTCTTATGTTACATTATGCTCCCTACAATACAACCCCTAACCCCATATAAACAATATATACATTCATGTTTTGGAGGTGCTTTGATCAAAGTCTGATTTATATATTTTAAGACTGGGTTTATTGTTGCTTTACTTCAAATCTTAAATGTTGTGAAATCTACATTTTGGCCCAGTCCTGAAAACCACTTCCCCTGGCCTAACCCTTAAGCATTTATGTATATCTGAAAAGATTAGATGTATACTGGAATGCCTATAGAGGCTAATTAGAGGTTGTGTCTGTCTGGAGCTAGTTGTACAAAGCTTGTAATGTCGTATATAAAACACTAGGAGTCAGGTTTTTCAAACAAATAATAATGACGTCACCAACTCTTACTCTGTCCACGGAAGGATCCACTCACACAAAAAGATCTCACTACCTTTACTAAATATCAACAGTCGTCCAAAGTTTTAATTCAAAAAAAGAAATGCTGCTGCTATTAAGTTGAATGGTATGGGGTGTGGGGATCATGTTAGATCAAGTCTGATTAAAACTATTTGGTGTACCTTAAAGCTTTGCTTTTAGATTTACACTCCAAAAACTCATACAAAACACAAATAGCCAGAAACAAATATTTAATTTCATACATTGTTTTTATACAAATGTTGTAAAATGTTCATATTAATGACAATGATTACTAAATAAGCTGAGGTCTTGGTGTGTAAAAATACGACATTCCGGTTCTGTCACTTTGTGAAAGGAAGATGGCAATGATTGTTAACTGTGTGGTAATATTACAGGCTTATTTGACTAAGATCCTGTATACATCTAACAATATAACAACTACCATCTAACCAAGGTCATCCTTTTGGGACAAGGACGTACTCTTGATCCCAAATAAAAAGGCTGCAGAGATAAGCGTGGGTAAGACATGTTTACTGTGACGGTGCTTTAATAAAGAAAGCAGAGACTGTGAAATAGCATTGAGTTATTCTTCCGCACACGGTGAGCTGGAGCCAGCTTAAATTTCACAGCCTCTCCTCGGTCGCAGACCCACACCGAGACCATCTCCCAGCCCGGCTCAAGCACCCGGCTATAATAACAATCCCGCAACTTAAATTGCTTGAACAGAAATGTTTGTTCTCTTCTAACAGGATTGTGAATTATTAATCGGATCTAAAGCCGATTTTATAACCCGATTGTTGAGGTGGGACTCTTGGCGAACGATGCTCCACCACACCATTTACTGTGATGTATGTGTCTGCACATCTTTATATCCAATTTAATGTGATTCAGATAGATTTCAAAGGGACATCATAAAAGGCATGGGAGTGACCCCTGCGGGGCCTGTATGACTGGAAACTCCATACAACTGCCCGGTATGTCTCAATATGTTGATTCGATTTTCTCCATTTCACTTTTACTCCAAAGTGATCTATACAAATGTAATGCAGGTACGCTCAGTAAATATGAATAAATTGCCAAATTGAATCATTTTTCACGGAGAATGTAGTTCATGGAGGACATCGTTTTAAATCACAGTTTGCCTGGAACTGAGCATCTTGACCAGTCAGGAGGGTTGATGACTCTGGCTCTGTCTAAGACCTGCCATTAGTTAGGGCTTAATGTCTTTCAAAACATTGTTCTGCCATCCCTTCTGTGCTTCGAGTGGAACTCCTAGGCTAATGTATGTGATGTTGAGGTTCAATGTACACAGACAGAAATCAATATAGAGACATTGAGAAGAATGTCAGGAAAGACTTCATTCTACAGCCCCATGATGCAACTCAATAAAAATAGTTATTTGTTTTGGTCTCTGCCTCCCTAATGTTATTGCATGAATTTCATCACAAGCTCCCCCTTTGTGTGTTTTGGGCTTAGTCAAAAGACAACAGTTAGGTACATGGATGGACAGTGTCCTGATGAGCTGGAGGGGAGGTGTGTGAATAGGTAACCTGTGCTGTCTGTCCTTCCACCAGCAGTCCTCCGTAGCTTCAATCCCGCTTCGTCCGATTGTGTGTTTCTGACTAAGAGAGATCAGGATGAGCTATCTACCACTGCATACATCTCATCCAATGACACTGAATCTCTTCTGAGTTCTGTAATTATTCAGCAACAATCCAATTTATTGTGCGCTTAGTTAATCACTTGACTTCATAAGAAAGGGAAATAAAATGACCATTGATCCAGTACCTGCTTTATTTCATCACAAAATGAATCAGACTGATAGTTATCAAATATTATATGTTTTGTTGCAAAAAAATCATCATTTGTATTATTTTTGTTCACAGCTCCAGCAAATGCCTGACTATAAAACAGCTGCAATTGGAACGGGATGAAGGATGTCTGTCTGTTTGGCAGATAAATAATACAATGAGACAAGTGTGCGATGCTTCAATTCTGTGAGCAGTGTGTCTGCTGTTCCCAGGCATGGGCCCCAGACTGGACTGTATCTCCAGTCACAGGGTGAGCGTGATGGTATGACATGTCACACTATAGCCAGGACCAAATCAGGATTAACGCAGGTCAAAGCAAGCCTCCCATAGACAGACACGCAGCATTATCACCATGCTGGTTCTCAACAAACAGCGCAGAACAAAGTATGAAAAGAAAACATCTCCAACAAAGTTTGTGCAAAGTTTCAAGAATTTCCATGTTCTGTTTTTAGTGTGTGAGTGTGCATGAGAATGTGTGTGTGTGTGTTCATTCCCCCAATAAAGTGACTTGGTGGCCAGGAGGGGGAAATATAAGACCGCCTCTTTCAAGATCCCGCCTGATTTGCATACACTAATGAAACAGGCTATAATTGGTCCACATTGATTTTTTTTGATTGAGCTACAATGGAGTCTGAAGTTCTTCAAGTGGAAAGCTGATTGATTTGTGGTTAAATTCAAGATAATTTCGTTTGAGAAATAATTATGCTCTTATCTAGTTATCATCAAATGCTGAAAGGAATCTTTTCGACTAGATTGTATGGTTGGCTTGAGGGACTTTTATTTTGTTGTACGATAATTTGTGCAGTAGTATATGCATATTGTGTCAGGAAAATGTGTCATCTTATAGCAATATCATGACCATGAATAGAAAGTTTAAAAAGCTTTCACAGTGAAGGCAAGTTTTGGTGAGCCCACTCATTTTCATCACAGCCTACAACACAGATTAGAGAGTCCACAGACCTTTTTCTCTCTGTTTTGACAAAATAGAAAATGCATTGTGTTGGGAGGGAAACTAAAAAACGGTGAGCTACATGAAAAATGTCCTTTGGTGAGGTACATGAAGGTGTGTAATTGCAGACTACACTTTGCCCTCGGCCCTGTGCCTCAAAAGGTGTTTCTTCTTTTATTGACAGAGTAGCAGAATTTCACCTTGAACGTGGAGCGTGGTGGAGGCTGGCAGTGGCTCCCTGCGTCTCCCCTCCCTCTGATTGCTTTTGTTTCCAGGTCACCTCCTATCTATTGCAGCAACTTTTTCAATTTCTTAGGACTTGTTATAAGAGGATAAAAGGCATGGCCAGTGGGTGCTGAAGGCAGACCGATACCGTTCTCTGGGAAATGTACATAAACCTAGAAAGAAATGATACCAAAGAACCAGCTTCGACACCCCTCACTTTCATGCTCACTGAGCAATGGAGATGATCTAATCTAACAATGGGATTCAATGAAACTCACTGTGGCGCAAGTTCATCAAAGAAATAATCATATAAATGTATTGCTCCGTTAATATAAAATTATCTTAGCCTTGATGATTAATTGCGTTACATTTATGAAAGTGTGTTTTTGTACAAATCAAAGGGGCGGGGGATGATGGATGATGAGGGAGGATATGATGAATGAAGAAAGCAATGGAACTAAATTGAAAGTGTACTCATCCGTTCTCTCTTTCACAACTAATGATAAATTGAGCATGTCACAGTGAACAATACATGTTCAGGTTTAAACATCATCTCCTCCACAGAGCTGTAATGTGGACCGACGACCAGGCAGGTAGCTCAGTCTGACGGAACTCTTCACACTTCTCAGATGGCTTTTCCATTGCAGGCATGGCGTAGAGCGAGAGGGCTTTGATTTGCAGGGAATAATTGAGTGCCTTTGATGAATGACTGTGTTATGGAATACATGGACGTACAGAGCCTTTGTGTACCTACAAGCATCATGGCCTGTGGTAGACCAGTATTCAGAAGTAGATTTAGACCTGATTCTGGATCTGATCCTAAACTACATTTAATTCACTTTGACAAGCAGCATATACTGTATTCATATACACTTGATTTATGCAATTCCCAATTCCTCTGGACATTTTGTATTTGTGTGTGTGACCTTTCGCAGACGTCTCTACCTTTCCCTTTGTCTTCCCCAAAAAGTCAAAACTAGTCAAAAGAATTGAGGGCAGACATATTGTTTGCTTTGCTGTGTTAAAAAACAAACTAATTGACACGCAGCCAAAGTTACCGATGATCAAATTCCTATTAAGATTGCATTTGGCTTGGCTCCAGGCGACAGCCTATATTGTAAATAATATTGCTATCTGTGAGATGGCGACAGTTGGGAAATGAAGAAGACACAATGAGGATGGAATTAATAGGGAGAAAATAACGATGGTGCCTTGGGATCTCTATACATGCAGTAATGCAACTTAGTTATTCCTTTACAAATAAACACAATGTAATAATAGCTAGTGGGATTGCACATAGCTGCATAGCTACAGTAGGAAAAACAGCAAATGAACAACAACACAAATCGGAAAAAGGGCTAGTCCCCCCCAAACTACTATTTTAATCATTTCCATCCCAGCAATAGTGTGAACGACATTTTCCCCTGATTTAAACAATTATTATAGTCACAGAAAATAAATATTTAATTGAGCATATAATAAAACTGTACACTTACAGAATGTGACGCAACATGGCTCTTATGTTCATAAAGAATCTCTCATAAAGGTCTCTCAGGGTTTTGGGAGAATTCAGCTCTCTTTTTCCTCCAGCACCATAATCCACAACTCCACTGCTGCAGTTTTATTCTTTAAAGCACTGCTGCAAATATCAGCTCAGCGGAGCAGCACACTTTACAACTTCTAAGCAAAATGAATACTTTTTAATTTCTCTGCCTGGGATGGCCAGGGGCCCCAGGACAATGTTGATGGATGACGTTTTAATGCTGCTGAATGTTATTTTTACTGAACAGGGAAAACTATAAATTTTTACTTCAATGGCAATGATCGTGCCCTATGCATAAAAGTGTGGCGGATGTGCGTTGCCTATGAATAATCATCTCTAGCAGCAGATGTTACTTTGCAGAAACCAATTCCTCAGATAAGATTTGCAGAAGATTAATTGTCTACAGCTGTTTCATGGCCCGGTGCAATCTTAATACATTTATGAGAAGTTTAAAAGCTCACTACGGAGGCTCCCATGTGAGACTGCAGAGAGAAAGGCTGCTTTATTCCTGCATCTGGATTCATATTCTCTGTCATATTCATCATTAGTTTTTATGCAAGGCGATCCAAGGTGCTGTGGATCATTATTGTGCAAGGTGCAACAGTGTCCTCCTTCCCCGTCTTTGTTCTTTCTTTATCCTCTCTTTCTCACTCATCATCCCAGCATATTTTCTTCTTTTTTTTTCTTTTTTGAGTGAGCGAATTATTCAAATTTGTGCAAATGAGTTGTTTCCATTTTTCTCCTCTCCGAGTGGAAATTGAAAGTGACCTGGCGTGACCCTCATCAGTTACTGGTACTAAATTGCAGGGAATGTGCCGTCCGCATCACTCTAATGGCACAGGGCTGCGCCAGAGATTCGTTAACGACTGAGATATGACCCTGCCTGTGCATAGCACCTGCAGTAGTTAGGAACAATCACAGTGTTATGACCCATACTCCAGGCTTTATAAAGCACCGTTTGAATATTCCACAGAGAACCCCCGGCAATCATGTTCACCACGCCAATGGTGTGTCAGGGGTCTCACTCAACAGGACAGCCATTTAAAAGGAGCGTTTTAAAGAATCCTTTCATGTTTAAAAGTTCCAGACACAGGCAGGAGGAACACAGATTTTCTGGGGATTTAATTTGCTCAGCGTTTAACCCTGTGCAGCTATCGCCTCTAAGTCATTGTGTGCTTTTCATTCCACATTAGCTCATCTAATAGCATGACAGGGTTTTCTCTCTCAGATGATACAGCTGCCGATAGATTGTCTGCATCCATTATTTATATGTGAATCCCTGCAGCGCATGGATGGGTCACAGGAAACACTGTGACCTGTGAGTTACATTACTCTCCTATATTGTGTCACTATCCACATGTTTATTTATGCCACGAATATCATTTTAAATCTCTTGATTATCTAAAAACTATATAACCTCATCTATAATGGACCATAACTCACTTATAATGTGATTTTATACTGTCCAAATGTTTTCACCCTATGTCTGTAGATAATGTATCACAGTCATGGTTCAGTTAAATATAGGGCCTAATCTATCACAGTCATGGTTCAGTTAAATATAGGGCCTAATCTATCACAGTCATGGTTCAGTTAAATATAGGGCCTAATCTATCACAGTCATGGTTCAGTTAAATATAGGGCCTAATCTATCACAGTCATGGTTCAGTTAAATGTAGGGCCTAATCTATCACAGTCATGGTTCAGTTAAATATAGGGCCTAATCTATCACAGTCATGGTTCAGTTAAATATAGGGCCTAATCTATCACAGTCATGGTTCAGTTAAATATAGGGCCTAATCTATCACAGTCATGGTTCAGTTAAATGTAGGGCCTAATCTATCACAGTCATGGTTTAGTTAAATATAGGGCCTAATCTATCACAGTCATGGTTCAGTTAAATATAGGGCCTAATCTATCACAGTCATGGTTCAGTTAAATATAGGGCCTAATCTATCACAGTCATGGTTTAGTTAAATATAGAGCCTAATCTATCACAGTCATGGTTCAGTTAAATATAGGGCCTAATCTATCACAGTCATGGTTTAGTTAAATATAGGGCCTAATCTATCACAGTCATGGTTCAGTTAAATATAGGGCCTAATCTATCACAGTCATGGTTCAGTTAAATATAGGGCCTAATCTATCACAGTCATGGTTCAGTTAAATATAGGGCCTAATCTATCACAGTCATGGTTCAGTTAAATATAGGGCCTAATCTATCACAGTCATGGTTCAGTTAAATATAGGGCCTAATCTATCACAGTCATGGTTTAGTTAAATATAGAGCCTAATCTATCACAGTCATGGTTCAGTTAAATATAGGGCCTAATCTATCACAGTCATGGTTTAGTTAAATATAGGGCCTAATCTATCACAGTCATGGTTCAGTTAAATATAGGGCCTAATCTATCACAGTCATGGTTCAGTTAAATATAGGGCCTAATCTATCACAGTCATGGTTCAGTTAAATATAGGGCCTAATCTATCACAGTCATGGTTCAGTTAAATGTAGGGCCTAATCTATCACAGTCATGGTTCAGTTAAATGTAGGGCCTAATGTATCACAGTCATGGTTCAATTACATGTTGATTACCATTTTTAAATAAGCATAACATTTTTTTGAAATGTTATTGAGGCCTATGTCTAAAGCCCTTCTATCTGGCAGGTGTCTTCACTGACATTTTCAACATGTCCCTGATTGAGTCTGCAATACCAACATGTTTCAAGCAGACCACCATAGTCCCTGTGCCCAACAAACACGAGGGCAACCTGCCTAAATGACTACAGACCCGTAGCACTCACGTCTGTAGCCATGAAGTGCTGGTAATGGCTCACATCAACACCATTATCCCAGAAACCCTAGACCCACTCCAATTTGCATACCGCCCAAACAGATCTACAGATGATGCAATCTCTATTGCACTCCACACTGCCCTTTCCCACCTGGACAAAAGGAACACCTATGTGAGAATGCTATTCATTGACTACAGCTCAGCGTTCAACACCCTGAAAGCTCATCACTAAGCTAAGGATCCTGGGACTGAACACCTCCCTCTGCAACTTGATCCTGGACTTCCTGATGGGCTGCCCCCAGGTGGTGAGGGTAGGTAGCAACACATCTGCCACGCTGATCCTCAGCACTGGAGCCCCCCAGGGGTGCGTGCTCAGTCCCCTCTTGTACTCCCTGTTCACCCACGACTGCATGGCCAGGCACGACTCCAACACCATCATTAAGTTTGCAGACGACACAATAGTGGTAGGCCTGATCACCAACAATGACGAGACAGCCTTTAGGGAGGAGGTCAGAGACCTGGCCGGGTGGTGCCAGAATAACAACCTATCCCTCAACGTAACCAAGACTGTGGACTACAGAAAAAGGAGGACCGAGCACGCCCCCATTCTCATCGACGGGGCTGTAGTGGAGCAGGTTGAGAGCTTGGTCCAAACACATCAAGACTGTAGTGAAAAGGGCACGAAAAAGCCTATTCCCCCTCAGGAAGCTAAAAAGATTTGGCATGGGTCCTCAGATCCTCAAAGGTTCTACAGCTGCTACATCGAGAGCATCCTAACTGGTTGCATCACTGCCTGGCACGGCAATTGCTCGGCCTCCGACCACAAGGCACTACAGAGGGTAGTGCGTACGGCCCAGTACATCACTGGGGCTAAGCTGCCTGCCATCCAGGACCTCTACACCAGGCGGTGTCAGAGGAAGGCCCGAAAAATTGTCCAAGACCCCAGCCACCCCAGTCATAGACTGTTCTTTCTACTACAGCATGGCAAGCGGTACCGGAGTGCCAAGTCTAGGACAAAAAGGCTTCTCAACAGTTTTTACCCCCAAGCTATAAGACTCCTATAATCTCCACCCGGCAAAGCCAGAAGAGGACTGGCCACCCCTCATAGCCTGGTTCCTCTCTAGGTTTCTTCCTAGGTTTTTGGCCTTTCTAGGGAGTTTTTCCTAGGGAGTTTTTCCTAGCCACCGTGCTTCTTTCACATGCATTGCTTGCTGTTTGGGGTTTTAGCCTGGGTTTCTGTACAGCACTTTGAGATATCAGCTGATGTACGAAGGGCTATATAAATACATTTGATTTGATTTGATGATAGCCTCACTACTGTATATAGCTTCGCTACAGCTATTTTTCACTGTCTTTTTACTGTTGTTTTTATTTCTTTACTTACCTATTGTTCACCTAATACCTTTTTTGCACTGTTGGTTAGAGCCTGTAAGTAAGCATTTCACTGTAAGGTCTACACCTGTTGTATTCGGCGCACGTGACAAATACACTTTGATTTTATTTAATTTGATTTATCTAACCAAATCGCCAGATCCAAACCTATCAACCAAATGCAGATATTGCAGATGAGGCCACTGTGATGACCCGGATGTTGTTGGTCCATGTGAGAATGGTCTGTGTGTGTTGGAGACTATTGTCGCGACCCCCTGCTCAGACGTTGCATGCATCAACCAATGTGCCACCACGTCACCGACTGCGCCATCAACTGTGTCATCAACGGACAGATTGCTTTAATTAACATGTGATGTGGTTAGCTGACACGTAAAATACCTATCCTGGCGTGGTCAAATCTGGCAGAAGTTAGCAACGCCTGGGCAGAGGGATGCACCCAATGTGTAGCCTCTAGCGTCTGTCTGTCTGATGATCTTTGTCAATGCCCTCACCTTCCTCTACAGCACATTTAAGTGCAATAAAAGCCAGCTTAGTATTAATTGACAGGGAGGCCATAAATAACGCTGGCTAACCTTGGGTATTGCCTCATTTCCACGCCACCTCCTACATGGAACATGACTTAATATGCTGCAATAAATGAAACCTTCAGTTCATAAATTTGCATGATTTATTTGGGGGATATTAAATTAATTTAGCGTAATAAATATGCAACAACATGAAAGCGGTGTAGCTGCATAATGTTCATTCATTCTAATGTGATGATGGGACTTAATTAGTAATTGGTTCCTCTTTCTTTCTCCGCTTTCTGCTCATTATCGAAAATAATTAACTTAATGAACTTAATATTGTGTCTCCTCTACCTTTTATTATGCCTGTTAAGTCGGATGTCTTGCAAGTAAATAGAACCTGGTTTATGTGCTGAGGATGGATGAAGGTGCTTTACAGGCACTGATGTCTATGGTGGGGGGTATCATCACCATAATGTGGACACAAAATCTTTAACCTTTTGATTGCCATTAAGTGAAGCAAGGATGTGTGACCTTATCTGTATTGTCTAGTCAGACATTATTCCATGTCAATGAGCAATGCTTTGGATGGTTTGACCAGGGACCTGGGGGACAGAACCCCTTTGGTCCTCTACCTACAGTATATGAGAAGCAGTGTGTGAAGCCAGAGTAGATCTGGACATGAATGCGTATCCTCTTTCTCTCCCTGTAGCAGTTCACATCACCATTCCCCTGTGCCTCCCTTCCTCCCTGCACACCTGCCCGGCTGTGTGTATAAACAGATACCTGTCACGTATGAGGAATAGGATGCCTCCTTAACAAATGCCTCATTCTTTGCGGATTATTTACTTTTAATGGGCGGGGGGATGAGAAAAGCACTTAATATGTGCTCACACGAGGCGTGATGTATGGGGTCACCGTAACGCCGGTGGCATCGCCCCACTTTGCTCTTTTGAAATAAATCTATCAGAGGAGAGGGGTTGGCTTGGCTGGAAGGTAGGCTGTATGCTACAGGGGTCTGGTAAAGCTGTGTTCTTACAGGACAGACAGGATAGTCAACACCTCAGAGGAATAATACATTGTTTTGTTTTTTCTTTAATGGGGCCATTTATTTGCCATTTGCTGATAATATGAACATTAAATGGTTACACATTATCAACAAGACATCATAGAGGTATTAATACTATTTTATTAATGACTACTGGGCCCTTCCTAACCCTTTCTAACGACTTGCCCCACTGCTCCATTCATTCATCTCTGAACTCTTAATGATCAAAAGGATTCATTCCCACAGTTTTCTATTATTAATATCCTGAACAGAGATAAAAGTCCTATTAACACAAGGCCAGCATAAAGACAGAGTCATTACTTTATACTTGTCACCATTTGTCTTATTTAAATACCAAATGATAAGACTTTATTTCAATTCAAAATAAAGACATTCATTTTCTTTCTTCTTAGTGCTAACTAATCAAAGCAATGTTTTGCAAAGCACTAATCAAAACTTATATCATAAATCTTCTAAGAGATATTGCCTATGTATCATTTATACCATCTATGGTTTCAATTCATTTCATTTCTCTTTAGCCCTGTCTGTGTGGGCAGAGAACACGTCCTTAAAAAGGTCGTCACAGCTGATTTCATCGAATATGAATCAACAATTTCATCTGTCAACATTTCAACACTCACTTGATTTAGTCATATTTTCAAATGCTTAAATTAAACATTTTGGAGCTTCTGATACATAAAGGTCAAATGTTATGTCTTTTTTATTATTATTTATTTCACCTTTATTTAACCAGGTAGGCTAGTTGAGAACAAGTTCTCATTTGCAACTGCAACCTGGCCAAGATAAAGCATAGCAATTCGACACATACAACAACACAGAGTTACACATGAAATAAACAAAACATACAGTCAATAATACAGTAGAACAAAAGAAAACAAAAAGTCTATATACAGTGAGTGCAAATGAGGTAAGTTAAGGCAATAAATAGGCCATGGTGGCGAAGTAATTACAATATAGCAATTAAACACTGGAATGGTAGATGTGCAGAAGATGAATGTGCAAGTAGAGATACTGGGGTGCAAAGGAGCAAGATAAATAAATACAGTATGGGGATGAGGTAGGTAGATAGATGGGCTGTTTACAGATGGGCTATGTACAGGTGCAGTGATCTGTACAGGTGCAGTGATCTGTGAGCTGCTCTGACAGCTCACAGGTGCTTAAAGCTAGTGAGGGAGATATGAGTCTCCAGCTTCAGAGATTTTTGCAGTTCGTTCCAGTCATTGGCAGCAGAGAACTGGAAGGAAAGACGACCAAAGGAGGAATTGGCTTTGGGGGTGACCAGTGAGATATACTTGCTGGAGCAAGTGCTACGAGTGGGTGCTGCTATGGTGACCAGTGAGCTGAGATAAGGCGGGGCTTTACCGAGCAGAGACTTGTAGATAACCTGTAGCCAGTGGATTTGGCGACAAGTATGAAGCGAGGGCCAACCAACAAGAGCGTACAGGTCGCAGTGGTGGGTAGTGTATGGTGCTTTGTTGACAAAACGGATGGCACTGTGATAGACTGCATCCAGTTTGTTGAGTAGAGTGTTGGAGGCTATTTTATAGATGACATCACCGAAGTCAAGGATCGGTAGGATGGTCAGTTTTACGAGGGTATGTTTGGCAGCATGAGTGAAGGATGCTTTGTTGCGATATAGGAAGCCCATTCTAGATTTAATTTTGGATTGGAGATGCTTAATGTGAGTCTGGAAGGAGAGTTTACAGTCTAACCAGACACCTAGGTATTTGTAGTTGTCCACGTATTCTAAGTCAGAGCCGTCCAGAGTAGTGATGCTGGACGGGCGAGCAGGTGCGGGCAGTGATCGATTGAATAGCATGCATTTAGTTTTACTTGCGTTTAAGAGCAGTTGGAGGCCATGGAAGGAGAGTTGTATGGCATTGAAGCTCGTCTGGAGGTTAGTTAACACCGTGTCCAATGAGGGGCCAGAAGTATACAGAATGGTGTCGTCTGCGTAGAGGTGGATCAGAGAATCACCAGCAGCAAGAGCAACATCATTTATGTATACAGAGAAGAGAGTCGGCCCGAGAATTGAACCCTGTGGCACACCCATAGAGACTGCCAGAGGTCCAGACAACAGGCCCTCCGATTTGACACACTGAACTCTATCAGAGAAGTAGTTGGTAAACCAGGCGAGGCAATCATTTGAGAAACCAAGGCTGTCAATAAGAATGTGGTGATTGACAGAGTCGAAAGCCTTGGCCAGGTCGATGAATACGACTGCACAGTAATGTCTCTTATCGATGGCAGTTATGATGTTGTTTAGGACCTTGAGCGTGGCTGAGGTGCACCCATGACCAGCTCTGAAACCAGATTGCATAGCGGAAAAGGTACAGTGGGATTCGAAATGGTTCGTAATCTGTTTGTTAACTTGGCTTTCGAAGACCTTAGAAAGACAGGGTAGGATAGATATAGGTCTGTAGCAGTTTGGGTCTAGAGTGTCACCCCCTTTGAAGAGGGGATGACCGCGGCAGCTTTCCAATCTTTGGGAATCTCAGACGATACGAAAGAGAGGTTGAACAGGCTAGCAATAGGGGTTGCAACAATTTCGGCAGATACTTTTAGAAAGAGAGGGTCCAGATTGTCTAGCCCGGCTGACTTGTATGGGTCCAGATTTTGCAGCTCTTTCAGAACATCAGCTATCTGGATTTGGGTGAAGGAGAAATGGTGGGGGCATTGGTGGGTTGCTGTGGAGGGTGCCGGGCAGTTGACCGGGGTAGGGGTAGCCAGGTAGAAAGCATGGCCAGCTGTAGAGAAATGCTTATTGAAATTCTCTATTATAGTGGATTTATCGGTGGTATCAGTGTTTCCTAGCCTCAGAGCAGTGGGCAACTGGGAGGAGGTGCTCTTATTCTCCATGGACTTTGCAGTGTCCCAGAACATTTTTTAGTTAGTACTACAGGATGTAAATTTCTGTTTGAAAAAGCTAGCCTTAGCTTTTCTAACTGCCTGTGTATATTTGTTCCTAACTTCCCTGAAAGTTGCATATCACGGGGGCTATTCAATGCTAACGCAGAACGCCACAGGATGTTTTTGTGCTGGTCAAGGGCAGACCGGTCTGGAGTGAACCAAGGACTATATCTATTCCTAGTTCTACATTTTTTGAGTGGGGCATGCTTATTTAAGATGGTGAGGAAGGCACTTTTAAAGAATAGCCAGGCATCATCTACTGACGGGATGAGGTCAATGTCATTCCAGGATACCCCGGCCAGGTCGATTAGAAAGGCTTGCTCGCAGAAGTGTTTTAGGGAGTGTTTGACAGTGATGAGGGGTGGTCGTTTGATCGTAGACCCAGGCAATGAGGCAGTGGTCGCTGAGATCTTGATTGAAAACAGCAGAGGTGTATTTGGAGGGCGAGTTAGTTAGGATGACATCTATGAGGGTGCCCGTGTTTACGGATTTGGGGTTGTACCTGGTAGGTTCATTGATAATTTGTGTGAGATTGAGGGAATCAAGCTTAGATTGTAGGATGGCCGGGGTGTTAAGCATGTCCCAGTTTAGGTCACCTAGTAGCACGAAGTCAGAAGATAGATGGGGGGCAATCAATTCACATATGGTATCGAGGGCACAGCTGGGGGCAGAGGGAGGTCTATAGCAAGCGGCAACAGTGAGAGACTTGTTTCTGGAAAGGTCAATTTTTAGAAGTTGAAGCTCGAATTGTTTGGGTACAGACTTGGATAGTAATACAGAACTCTGCAGGCTATCATTGCAGTAGATTGCAACACCGCCCCCTTTGGCAGTTCTATCTTGGTGGAAAAGGTTATAGATAGCGATGGAGATTTCAGGGTTTTTGGTGGTTTTCCTAAGCCAGGATTCAGACACTGCTAAGACATCCGGGTTGGCAGAGTGTGCTCAAGCAGTGAGTAAAACAACTTAAGGAGTAGGCTTCTAATGTTAACATGCATGAAACCAAGGCTTTTACGGTTACAGAAGTCAACAAATGAGAGCACCTGGGGGGTGGGAGTGGAGCTAGGCACTGCAAGACCTGGATTAACCTCCACATCACCAGAGGAACAGAGGAGAAGTAGGATAAGGGTACAACTAAAGGCTATCCGAACTGCCGTCTAGCACGTTCAGAACAGAGAGTAAAAGGAGCAGGTTTCTGGGCACGATAGCATAGATTCAAGGCGAGGTACAGACAAAGGTAAGGTAGGATGTGAGTACATTGGAGGTAAACCTAGGCATTCAGTAATGATGAGAGAGATATAGTCTCTAGAGACATTTAAACCAGGTGATGTCATCGCATATGTAGGAGGTGGAACAACATGGTTGGTTAAGGCATATTGAGCAGGGCTAGAGGCTCTACAGTGAAATAAGACAGTAATCACTAACCAGGACAGTAATGGACGAGGCATATTGATATTAGAGAGAGGCATGCGTAGCCAAGTGAACATATGGGTCCAGTGAGTGGTTGGGCTGACTGGGGACACGGCGATTCAGACAAGTTAGCAGGCCGATGCTAACAAGCTAACAGTTAGTAGGCCGGGGCTAAACAAGCTAGCAGTTAGCAGACCGGGGCAAGCAAGCTAGCCATTAACAGACCGATGCTAGCAAGTTAGCCTTTGGGGGACGTTGCGATGGGGCTAAGTCTGTTTTTGCCTCTTCGTGCGGTGACGTCGATAGACCAGTCGTGGAATTAGTAGGGTTCCAAGTAGCTCTAGATAGCTAGGAGGCCGCGGTTAGCAGAATGGGCCTTCAGTTGACGTCACGCCTGAGGGGCCTGTTGGAATCCTCGGGCAGATTATGTCGGTATTCCAGTCATAGAGGATCGGCGGGATTCCGTGCCCCATACCGGCAGTACAAGGGGTCCGGATAGTGTACCCCAGGAGTGGGCTTCAGTGGTAGCACAGCAGCCCTGGCCGGGCTAGCTTCAGGCTAATTGGTGCTTGCTCCGGGATGGAAACGCTAGCCAGGAGTAGTCACCCGGGATTGCGGTTAGCTAGTTAATAATATTCAGATGAGAATGTTCAGAGTTTGCTGTAGGAATCCGGGGATATGGGGAAAAAAATAAAATAATAATAATAGGTCCGTTATGCTCTGGTTTGAGTCACGTTGTTCGAACTGGCGAGAGCTTTCCGAGCTAAAGGTTAACTGATGACCGCTAGCAATGGTTTGCTGACTGATAGCTGGTAGGTAGTTAGCTGGACAGATCCACGCCACATTGGGTGAGGCGGGTTGTAGGAGAGTATTTAGAAGTTAAGGTTTAGGAAAATATTGTAAAAAGATATGCGAATAAAAAGATATATACAAGGGACACGACAGGACAAAGACGTCTGACTGGTACGCCATCTTGGATTCAATACTTTGAGGTCCCGCAGCAGCAGGAAGCTATGTCAGATCTGAGAAATAATGCAACTTATTTCATCTTCCTGTTTTATTACAGATTCAATTGTGAAAAAACACTTGCGTTTCCTAAACTGTGTTTTTTTTGGAAAGATAACCAGTAAAATCCCATTTCATTAAGACAATGCCGTCTGAGAGGGAAAAGGCAGCCAGTAAACCGGCACACTTGCTCTCAGACTTTGATCAGAGCCTTGGGAAAGACGTAAATCATGTTTTGCTGTATTCTTCAGCTTTACTGTCTAACACACACACAGACTCTTCGTATTGTCTGTGCTTTGGGGTTGCCCTCTAAATTCTTGTCTCTACAGAATCACTTTTGACAATGTACTATAATTTGCTGCACTGTCTGCACTCAACTGGCTTTATCATACGTTGCAGGGTTGAGGTCAATACATTTCATTAGGAACATCTGATCAAATAATTAACAACTGTTGATTGCTGATTTTGGAATATGAATGTTTATTTTTTCAGTCTGAAATGGCTGTCTGGTTTGACTGGTTTTCTGACTAGCGAGTTGGTTGGCTGGTTGGCTGGTTGGCGGATATTATGCTCTGAGGTTGAATGGCTTGTGGCCAGCTGGCAGGCTGGTTCTCTGGCTGGCTGACTAGCTGTTAGTCTGGCTGGCTGGCTGGTTGTCTGGCTGGATGACTGGCTGGTTGTCTGGCTGACTGACTGACTGACTGACTGGCTGGCTGACTGCCTGGTTGTCTGGCAGATGTTGTGTGTAGAGTATGAGATGAACAGTGTTTCATCAGCAGAGGGAGTGACTGGGGGAGTAGGGGGGACTGGGGGGCTGCTACACTTGTTGACGGGGAGGGTGAGGATGAATTGCTAGATTATGCACCAGACCCGGCACTCGGAAAACGAGAAAAGAGGCTTCAGCCAACACAAACACCACCTTCCCATCATCCTTTTAATAACCTGTAATATTGTGGCAGGAGATTTCTGTCATGCCCAATCTGATTGATGGGCTCACCTATGAAACATTATAAGTACTGAGTAGATCTACCAAACAACAAAACATACAAATGATTAAAAAAGGTGGGATTACCCTCTGAACCCCGGGAGGAGAGCGGATAGCGTTTAGTTAAGATGATCTTATTTCCATGAGCAATTTATAGTGTATTGACTGGAGACAGTGTCTTTTCAGATGTGAGGAAATTGTCTTACATTGCAGATGAGATGCTTGGCTTGACACCGGATTCTGGGGCCACGGCAAGAGCAAATATCACATTAGATGTCCGGGAGAGGGAGAGATGATATCACCGAAGATTCTGGTCTGGACAGACACAGTTACATATCCGCCCATCTCCAAAGCACAATGCCACTCACCCTCCCTTGCACACACACACACACACACACACACACCACGCACACACACACACACACACACACACACACACACACACACACACACACACACACACACACACACACACACACACACACACACACACACACACACACACACACACACACGACATACCACTTGAAGACAGACAATCCCACTGATTAGGAGGAGAAACAATGCCTTTTGTGACACCTATCGTATCGTTAAGGGCCGCTGAGACTTTACACTCAAGTGGCGTTTCTCATTACCTCTCAGCCAGGGCTGTTTTGACAGGGGGATCCTTCACTGCCACTCAAGTCTATCAATGTCAGGAAAGGGCTTAGCGGCAGACCCATACATTTGGATTAAATAGTCAGAGTCATTACACCGAATGTTATTGACCTTTTAAGATACAACTTTAATAGCTTTTCTCTCCCGTCTCTGTCTGTCTGCATGTGAAACATGAGAGGCTGCGGTGCTTATGAAGTCCCCCTTAGGGTTTTGTTGGAATTGGAATCAAATGCTATAGATCCCCTCTTCCTTGTGGATAATTCCGAGGGCTTTGTTGCTGAAAAAAAAGAGAAATTAAACTGGAGCACAATGGGAAGGAGGAGCAGGCGATCAGGATTACACGCCCGGCTTCTAATTTTCCAGTAGCTAGCCAAGCTAGACAAAGCTTAAGACCACGTCAATGGGTTTTCGATATTGTGCAGTTGAGCTGCATGAACTTCCGTCCCCCCAAAAAATCCACAAATGGCAAGGTAGTCAACCCCTTCGTTCAGGAAAAATATCATTTGAATTCTGTGCAATACTACACCATGAAACTCACTATGAATTCATTGGATTCAAATTAACTTTATTGCACTGTGGTGCGTCTGTCTGCGTCCGTGTCTGCATGTGTGTCTGCGTGGGTGCGTTCAATCATTTCAGGTGTGTTTATCTTACACTTCAGGATACTTCAGGCATTTGGGAGTGATGCCCTTTATCTACTTACCCAGAGTCGGATGAACTTGTGGATACCATTTGTATGTCTTTGTGTCCAGTTTGAAGGAAGTTAGAGATCGCATTGGTTGACGAAACTAACTAGCATTATTGCAATGACTGGAAGTCTATGGGTATCCGCTAGCATGCATTAGTGCACGTTCTGGAAGTCATTGAGCTAGCGCTAGTTAGGAACTTCCTTCAAACTGCACGCACAGACATATACATGGTATCCACGGGTTCATCTGACTCTGGGGAAGTAGATAAAGGGCCTCATTTCCAAAATTCCCAAGTATCCCTTTAAGAGGAGGGTGATGGAGGATGACTAATTGTGTAATGGTGATAGTCGCCGTGAACCACAACACAGAATACACTATTGATTTATCATGGCTAACATGAGCTATGTGCTATTTCATATAGCGTCTCGCTATATCGCAGTAAGAGATAAGAAATAACTTATTTTGTCCTGAAACGACTTACTCTTACAGGCTGTTGTTTGATATAGTATTTCATGACTGTTAGACTGTTTTAAACTATATATTCCCAATGATACATATCCCTTATTCACTATCATTTTACCATCACCTCCCCTGTACTTCACCGTTTTACCGTCTGTCCATCTGTCCATACCAGAGCAATATATTCTCGGTCCCTTTTCCACCATTTTACCTGTCCTGTCAAAGCCTGTCCTGTTATTCACTGTCATCAGCCATCAGCTTTTTCCAATCTCAGGCCCAGAGAAGTCACAGCTCTTTGTACAAGCGCCTACAGTAATTGAATTTGCTGCAGAAATAGCGGGCTGGAAAATTTCATTTTCTTCCCCATCGGGTGTGTATGTGTCAGGAGCCACGAGGAGGCGGGGCACGTCCCCTCCTTCCTAACTTATCTATCCTCTCTTCCATCTCCCACTCTCTCTCCTTTCTCACATATAACCATCCCACTCCATTTCTACTCTCTCCCAACCTACTCTGTCCTCCCACTCTCTTTTCTTCTTTCTACCTCTGTGTCCTCTTGCCTGTCCTCCCCATCCCATCCCTCTGAACCCCACTTCCCCCAACACACAAACCTCTCTGTCCACCTTGTTGCCTCTCCTTCTAAACCTTGTACTTCGATAATCTTTGTCAGCGTGGGTGGCCGAGGTCTGGGGGGTGACTGCGTGTGTGTGTGTAGGCGGGGGGGTCTGAGACATGGGGGGGGGGCATGTCACAGTGACAATTTTCCCCTAAATACCTTCCACAAATAATGGTTTTCAGAATGAGCATTAACAGGGTTGATTACACGAAATGGTTCTTTTCATTTACAGCGGGATTCTATTGATCACAGGAGCGCAGATTAAAGCGTTCAATGAAGCCAGTGATGAGGTATTAACCAGCTAGAGCCCCCCGGGGGCCCGGGGGAGCAGGAGGCTGGCCAGAGCTCTGCCTGCTGTGTACAGTTATTCCCCTGTAATGAAGTGCCTCTATGCGGCGGCATGGAGCAGAGGCAGGAAAAATAGATTGAAGATGATGAGCTCTTCAAAGTCATTTCTCGCTCTCTCATTCCGCCTCATGCCCGGCCTGCTCCTCCTGTCCCGAGCTCCCGTCTCCCCAAAATGCCTGGGATTTACTTATCTAGCTGGACCGATGCAATTTTTATGACCTTATTGCTTTTTTTACCATGGTAATAGTTTTGAATCAATTTATCAATCTGCAGGAACCATCAGGCATGTTGCCCTCAAAGATCAAGTCCAGGTCATCCCATCAATGCACTCAGGTGCACTGAAATGGAAAGGGAAAGGGGGAAAATGTGCCTCCCTCCTCAGACCCCATCTCTGCCGCCGCCCATATGAGAATGTGCTTCAAATGGCTTAGCAAACATGCTCTTACCAGTTTAACCCCTCATCCCAAACCCCCACAATCATGCTGTCTTTAAAATCAGTTGGTGAGGGAGCACTGGGATTTCTTAATATCTATAGCAGCCTGCGACTGGAGAGAGGTCAGACAGAATAAGGGAACCTCCCACTCCCTATACTCTACGACAGAGAGCATTCTGTTTGTGTAGAAATGAGGTTTACCGTGGTACTACTCTAATCATACGAGAAAATGTTGATTTAAATCAATTCCCATAAATCCAGAGGAATGGTCAGCCTAGTATGTCCTTATTCGTTCTCCAGATAGATTACTTGTTTAACTCATTTTCAAAACAATAAGGGATAGAAACGGACAGTTTATCTCTGGGGTTTTAACGTCTTTAACTAAGCATTACTGCTTTGGTGTCCTTTGTTTGGCTTCAGCAAATGTCAATTAATGTTCCATCTCCTCACTCGGATCAGGTCTGAGCACTTTCATTCAATTAGGCTGAATTATCTGAAGGACTGGCGACTGTACACCAAATAATGTTAACTCAATAATGTGGTAATGTCAAACTAGCTTTGTTTTGCATTACACTAGATGAATGGTCCCTCCCACTGTTTCCAAGATACACGGACATATGCTAACTGTAACTATAATATCATATCTAGTGTTATGCCTTGAACCTGAGAAAAATAAATTGGTAAAATTACAATAGTTTTTTGGGCAATGTTTTGCAAATTATTTTGGTTACAACACATCTTATGTCAACTGCTTCTATACAATATGTGCTGCATATACAAAAACAGTGTGAGCATGTGTGTGTAGCTGTACATAAGTAGGATTTTAATTTGATCACTCTAAGAATTTTCCTGTTCTGCAGGAAATGCATAAATTCACTGGAAACCTGCACAAACACACGGTTATATTAACAGTATTGCACTTTTGATGTAGCATATTTTTGGCCAGCTAATAGCCTAACCACCAATCAAGCAACATTGCATCGGCGGAAAAGTGTTAATAGACTAAATGTTCAAATCCTGTTGCTGCCGGATTATTTTGCTGTGACGATACTGGTCAAATTAAGTTCCTACATATGTAAATATATAACGCATGTGTCTGTGCATACACCTGCTTGTGTCACTATAAGTGTGTTCATACATTGCTGTGTCTGTAATGTCTCCATGTGCATATGTGTGTGTCCATGTTTCTCTCTCAGAACCTGTGGGGGACCCTGAGCCACACAAGCTGAACAGAGAGAGACGTCTCGGTCGAGGCGCTCTATATTTAGCCTGTCCTGTGAAAGCCATCTGCCCTCCCCTGTCTCCCTGGCCTTTTGCCTCCCTCACAAAGGACCCATACATCTCAGGCCGCCCTGGCGAATCACACCCTAATGAGCCTCTTTAAGGCTCTTTGAATTTCTAATGAATAACACTGCGCAGGAAAATAAACACATTGCTATTGATCATGCCATAAGGATTTAGACTAATTTAATAAGTGGACCAGGGCTTGGCCGGGTCTTTGGCTGTGCTGTAGTCTGGGAACCCTGGCCCTCTCTCCTCAGCCATGCCACAGGGTGCCTCTGGCTCTGTTGTTACTGTACTGATCGGAACCTCAGGCTGGATGGTTAGATACCCCAAACCCCACTGTTCAGGAAGACTATCTTTGTGGGAATTGTGATCTATAGCTACAGTATAATATAATGTAGACAAAATAAACCTGCAGGATGAAATGTTCACTGTGGCATCATGTGCTCTGCATGATCTACACTCTTATTTTACAGATGTAGGATCTTAATTTGATCGCCCTGTTGCCCTGCTGCAATGCAGGAAATGTAACATTTGTTGTGTATTTGAGGTTTCTAAAGGCTTCGGAATTTTGGTAATTTCCACTTTGAAATTTCAGACTTGATTTTCCCTTGCAAAAAAACCATACAAAAATGTCCATTAAGTATAATCCAAATAATAATTCACATTTCCTGTTGCTGCAGGATTATTTTCCTGCTGCAGCAAACTGGCTCAAATTAAGATCCTACATCTGTATATGACTGTATACAGTTGAATACAGTTAGATTTTGGATGGGGTGAAACTGTTATGATATCTTTCAGATCTTTCACCACCAATGCAGATCTGTCTATTAATAACTCTCAGACCACTAACAATGACCTTAAGTTAAGTTTTTAAGTTCTCTCTCTTTATTCCACTGTCTCTTTCCCCTCCGGAAGGCGGAGGGACCTTTTTGTTTGATATTGGCTGATGGGCAGTTTGGTATCAAAGGTTGTGAGATACAGTTTGATCCTCATTAGCTGGGCCACTGAATTCATCTGGTACTGAGCTTCTTCCTGTAAAACCGAAGGAGCCCAACCGCCATGCGGTCCCTATTAATTCTCTCCTAATGTATTGAAATGTTATGCAACATGTTGAAGTAATAGATGAGTGCAATCAAGGTGGAGACAGATGATTGATTATTTGATGACACTTGCTGGTAGTTTTTAACTCATCCTTTTTAAGGCAGCGCTGCTGGGCCCCTGAGGTATTGGGCAGAGGACAGTAAAGGGTCTGTAGGGCAATGCATGATGAATATTTAAAACGTATCTTACATGCAACTGTCAAGGGCATCTGACTAAATGATAGGCTAGCACTGCCCATAGTAGACCCTGTGGAGGTGAACAGTGTAGCTGCCAGCCACGTAGCTAACAATCTGGAAGCATTATTGTAAAGTCGTTTATGTTGAAAAATGATGTACGTCAGATTTCCAACGGCAAATATCTATTGATAGCGATCAGTTATCATTATATGTTTTTCTTGTTACACCATAGTTAGATTTAAATAATTTAATACCATCTCTATTGACTGATAGACATTCTGTATACCTCAGCATGTTATCCACAGTCCATGATGCAACATGTGAAATAGGGGAACCAGTCTTGTTCACTGAGGGGGTTGCATAATTGAATGTCATACAGTAAATGTGATTCCAAGTGGATCTGCCCTTTGAGGTACAGTGACTTTGTACATGGGCTACAGTAGACTACAGTATTTCTGGTGAGGAGGCTATTGAAGAGTGGGCCGGCATCCAAAGCCCTCTACCTGCCCTGACCTACACCATTCCCAGAAAGAGGCCCTGTTCTCTGGCCAATATTAGACTAATCCCCCTATCTCTCTTCTTGGAGGTCAGCCTTAAAAAGAGCATTAAGCAAATAGCTAATGGAATTAAGGGTATAATAATATAGGGATATAGTGAGACAATTCTATTAACAAGATATAAATCATGTTGAGTGTAAGGTAAGTGTTTTTTAATTGATTGATGGAAACGGCGATCCATAGGTTTTCTGAAGACTAACAGCCATTTACCATAACCTGCACAGTAAAAGAGGCAAAAAGGGAGAGATAAGGAAATTACGGAGGGCTGGGATAAATTATTCAGAAAAGATAATCATTTTGTGCTGACATTACTAATGTGAAGAAGCATTTAATCTCCTCCTGTGGGATGGGATCTAATGGGGGACTGGGGCGAAGGTTTTTTATAAAGATTAAAACTGCACCCTGAACACTGCTGCATGATTATCCACCAAGCTAGTACCTCTCTGCTCTAACCAACAGAGGTCAGAGGTTGCAGAGGAAGAGTGCAGGGATGGAGGAAAAGTGGATTCCCCAAAATACACACAAACACACACACATATCCCTTCCATGTTGAAATGAATTGTTTGATTTAGTATCATTAGTACAGGCATTGTCTCAGTGGGCACACCACATCATTTCAATGTGGATAATTGGTTAATATTTGGTTGAGACGTTGATCAATGCGATCACAGCCTATGATCACACACTCAAAAAGAGCAAAAGTTAGTTGAATTTCCAATGTGTTATCACTATGCTTTTAACCATATAAAAGCAGAACCAAATTCCAATAGAATTTTTTTTGGTATAGTTGTCACCCAAATGTCTATCAATGAGCGTTCAACCATTTAAAAGCAAAACAAATTTCAAATGGAAATTCAATGTTAGATATTTTGTTGATTTATGTAACGGATTAAGATTTTATCATTGTGCTTCATCTAATAGCAGAACCAAATTATCTGGCTTGCATTAAAAGTACATGGTGAAAGTGATCAATGCTGTTCGAGATTCTGCACAGATTATTACAGCGATTGTGAAGATCTTCACCGACCTGCGATGACCTATAAATGCTATCTTGAACATGCACACTTTATATGATTACATAAGAAGACATTTATATTTACAGTAACCTCAAAATGTGCCCAAGGATGTCTATTACTTTATTGCAAAAGTAATATTGAATTATGTTTGGTTGACAACGGAACCAAATATCAACATTTAAATGAGATGAATCTACTGCTTGGATAGTTCCATCTGAGCCACTGGCTTAATCCCATTCTTTAGCTTTAACTTTTGGTTGAGTTGGAGACGTGAATCCAACATATAACCTGTTGACAAGTTAATTGAGTATTTATTGAATTTCAAAAGGGATATTGAATTGTGTTTGGTTGTCAACATAACCAAATATCAACATTTGAAAGAGATGTACAGTTGAAGTCGGAAGTTTCCATACACCTTAGCCAAATACATTTAAACTCAGTTTTTCACAATTCCTGACATTTAATCCTAGTAAAAAGTCCCTGTCTTAGGTCAGTTAGGATCACCACTTTATTTTAAGAATGTGAAATGTCAGAATAATAGTAGAGAGAATGATTTATTTCAGCTTTTATTTCTTTCATCATGTTCCCAGTGGGTCAGAAGTTCACATATACTCAATTAGTATTTGGTAGCATTGCCTTTAAATTGTTTAACTTGCGTCAAACGTTTCGGTACTGTGATGGCCGCTCCAATACCTTGACTTTGTTGTCCTTAAACCATTTTGCCACAAATTTGGAAGTATGCTTGGGGTCATTGTCCATTTGGAAGACCCATTTGCGACCAAGCTTTAACTTCCTGACTGATGTCTTGAGATGTTGCTTCAATATATCCACATAATTTTCCATCCTTATGATGCCATCTATTTTGTGAAGTGCACCAGTCCCTCCTGCAGCAAACCACCCCCACAGCATGATGCTGCCACCCCCGTGCTTCACGATTGGGATGGTGTTCTTTGGCTTGCAAGCATCTCCCTTTTTCCTCCAAACATAACGATGGTCATTATTGCCAAACAGTTCTATTTTTGTTTCATCAGACCAGAGGACATTTCTCCAAAAAGTACGATCTTTGTCCCCATGTGCAGTTGCAAACCGTAGTCTGGCTTTTTTATGGCAGTTTTGGAGCAGTGGCTTCTTCCTTGCTGAGCGGCCTTTCAGGTTATGTCGATATAAGACTCGTTTTACTGTGGATATTGATACTTTGTACCTGTTTCCTCCAGCATCTTCACAAGGTCCTTTGCTGTTGTTCTGGAGCAGTGTGATAATAAGTCGGTGGCCGTGTGTGACTTGACCTTGGCTTCTCCCAAGCCCAGTGAGGAGGTGTAGAGATTAGCCAAGGGACTTAATTTGGGGAGAAAATCGGTTCAGAAAAATATAATTGTGGCCATACCACCCTGAACAAAATAAATAAGATATTGATATTTGGTTGTGTTGACAACCAAAAACAATTCAATATCACTAAATATCATTACATTTGAAATCAGCCAGGCTTGAAACCCTAGGCCTATATATTGTCTATGATTAGTTCAACCCTGGGTTGAACTGAAACAATAGCTTTTAATGACTTTGTAAATGATGTACAGGCCTAAATATCATCATTGATGATATATGAGTGATAAAGTTCACTTTTCATTTGCTCTGTTAAACCTACCCTTTGGAATGACTTCGATAGCAACAGTGAATCTAGTTCGTTTTTAAATGGAGCTCTCTCAGCAATTATTCTCACAATAGCACATTGGTAATAGTCAGTAGCAAATATCATAGCTAAGCAGGACGGGGCTTGGTTAAAACCCTGGATGGGAGATGGATCTGTTCTCCAGAAGGAGCTACTGCCCAGCCTGTAGTTTTATTTCTGATAGTGGAGATCTGACATTGTTTTGAAGGAAAAAATCCAACATATTTTATACAAGCCTTGTCTATATTAAAATTGGGTTACTATGATGATATAATCCTGTGGTTGAAATTTGACCCTCTAAACAACAGTTGATTTTGATAATTTTTTGTTCTCAGATCCAATGTATTTTCCACGTAGATTACACGTCACAATACGTTGACAAATTACGTTGAAATAACATTGATTCAACCAGTTTGTGCCCAGTGCGGTGTTAGTTGTCTGTATTTTATTGACATTGCTGTAGTGATGGATGCATTGGAACATTACTTACCCAGTAACTCCAATAAATCCACAAGGAGAGAAATGTTAAAGGAGCAATAATGATAACTTGCAAGTCGACAGAAAGCACAGGTCTGTCTGAACATCGACACCAGCCATCTTGAATCTTGAGTCGACAGAAAGCACAGGTCTGTCTGAACATCGACACCAGCCGTCTTGAATCTTGAGTCAACAGATAACAATATGTCCAATCACCAACACCTAGAGACTTTCATTAGAATAACACAAATCACACATACAGACACCTCATAAACCAATATGTGACATCAGCCCAGACCTATTGTTTCAGAGATAATGGACATTATTTACACGTCTCCATCTTCCTATCCTCTCCCTCCCTATATCACACCTTGCTCCTTTCAGAGGAGAAACAGAGTGGTTGCTAAGAGCAACAAGAGAGAGCAGCCCCCTGATAACCATCGGGCATGACAAATGATGAGTGTTACAAAATAAGATGACAAACGGGACAGTTGTGGTGTAGGTTAACAAGGCTGTGATCAGTAGCAGACAGCAGGGCCCTGTCTCTCTGTGCCTGCCTGCCTGGTGTTATCTCCCCTTCATGTTTATTACAGTCAGCCTCTCGTTCCCTCAGCCCCGACGCTGACATTGATCGACAGCTCCTATTAAGAGCCTTTCCCTTGCAGCTGGCAGGAGCAGATACATGAAATAAAACAGCTATTGCTTTTCATTGGTCTGGCCCATAAAATATGGCCACTAAATAGTTGTTGCCATCAGATGCGGTTTCAGACAAGGTTTTAATTTGAGAGACTGCTCTATAACACTGGTGCAATTGACACCAGCCTTTTGTTTGGGGACGATAATGATTGTGTACATCTCTGGGTATTGATGGTCTGTCTCCTCGGGAGCTTTGTTTGGCTTTTATATATGTCTTTTTTCTTGTCAGGAACACGGTCCCTGCCCGAACAGGGGATGTTATCACCCCTCCTTCTCCTCCTCCTCCTCCTCCCCCTCCTCCTTTCTTCTCCTCCACTCTCCTTCTCTCCTCCTCTCTCAGTTCTCTGTGCTTGTCTCCTTATCAGGAGGTCTTTGTGTAGCAGCGCTAAGCTCTCGCCTGGCTGCAAGATAAGACATTCCTTACGAGCAGTGGGTATGGTGACACAACAATAGCCGGGGTTGTCAGGCTCAAATTACAGCTCTAGTCTCTTCCTGTGCCAGGACGATATCTAACCTCCCCTCCTTTGAATTACAACCGTGAAATGGGCCCTAAACGCTCATCTAATAATGATGTATTACTAACAGGATTGGGCTGTCCGATGACACCCCCCTGCTGTCACGCACATACACACCCCGAGTTCCCCCTAAAACTCTACGCAGGCCACTATCACCGTGGTGACTGCTGGGGGGGCGAGACAGGAACAGGACAGCTGTTTGCGGGTGGGCAGTGTTGTGGGTGGTGTCATGTCCCCTGCTTTGTGTGCCTCATATTAAAAGCTTTATGGAAGCAATTAAATGTGTGCTTAATGGTGAGGAGTTGGCAGAACGGATGTGCAATTGAATTAGTAGTTCTGATGGGCCACATTACGAGATCAAGTGAATGCAATTGCCTCTGGTGTTTTCTCTCTCCTCCGGTCAGGTTTGGTTGCATCATGTGACTTAATTAGCCCCTGTCACATACATTTTCCAACTGATCTCATTTTCACAGCAGCTGGAAGTGTTGCTAAAGTAAAGCGGCTGGCCCGGTCTCCACTGCTCTGTGTGGAAAGGGGATTGATATTCTTCTCTGGGCCTTTTTACAGCGTGATGCGTCGAAGTCGACTCATCCCAATAATAATAGCTTTGCTAAGAGGTCTCAGAGATATTCCTTGGCTTGTCTCTCTCTCTCTCTCTGCAGGTTAACTGAATTACATTATGGGATGATGCTAAGTTATAGCATTGGAGATGCATTGTAACTGGACAGAGTTATATGACAGCTGGTTGGATTCCAGAAAGTGTCAGGCTTGCAGGGAAATACTAGGGAAAATGGCTCTGAAAATGTGTTATAAAGAGTGTGTATATTGAGTTTTTCGTGGCTTACTTTGGCCTTGGTTGTGGTGGGTGAAAATCTTTCCAGATGGCATCTATTTCCTCCTTTCCACAGAAGCCCACTGATCATTAGATCTCAATGTGACTCATTGACAGAGTGGGAAATACGTAAGGGGATGAATTTAATAAGTACATTTTGTGAGTAGCAGTTTGTAATGTTCTCTCTAAAAGGTCTGAGAGGTCATTCTCAAGAGTACTGAAACGTTACATCAAAGCGATTCTCCCAATGCCAGGCTGTCAACAGTGATAAATGGCCTTTGTATCAATACAAAATCTGAACCTATATGAAACTGCCTGGTATGGACGCAAACTGAGGTTAAATGAATCATACTTACCGCATGCCCCCCCTTTCCAGTCTCTCAGTATGACCACCTCCATTTTCCCCTCTCTCTCTCTCTCTCTCTCTCTCTCTCTCTCTCTCTGTCGCGCAACCATTCTCTTCTCCCTCATAGAGCAGCCTGCATGGCCTCCCTCTCTCGCCCTCCTCTCCTCTCCCACAGAAACAATTGATTAGCACTGAGCTCTTAGGCATCGTCATTTTCCAGCGCTAGAAGCTCAGCAGCCAGTGTGAATCTGGTGTCCTTGCAGATTTAGTGGTCACTTCCCTCAACTTTGGCCATTAACCTGAGTGCAGCAGGCAGTTTGCCCCCCCATCTGAGCACCATCGGCACATTTATTACCCAGGGACACTCTAATGGATCCCAGTGAAGGTGTGTTAACAATTTTTCTATCGATTAATAGGAGGAGAATCATAGCCAGACTAACTTAGCGCAGAAGATTTAGTGGCTTTTAAGGTAGTAGAGATGAATATAATGCTTTCGAAAGAGCTTCTGGACATTATATATATGACACCTGCTACATTAAGCTGCATTAAGGTTTAATACGTCTTCATTACTGGCACTTTGCCCAACCCCTTCAAGGTTGAAATAGAGATCCACCTTTCATTATATCACCCATCATCGCTCTATGGAGAGATATCAAATAATAATGGAATTGTTGAAACAGTTCTGCCCGACTTGTTAATGTTAATCGATGTATTAAATATTAAATATTTCCATAACAGGATTTTGAACTGCTGCCACGCTGCTCCCATCAGGACGATGCAGGGAAACGCTGCAGCAGCATCAGGCTAAACTCCCCTCTCTCTCTTCCTGTAATTAGGGAAAGTAGAGGATGATGATAACCCCCTGACCCTTGACCTGCTGCCTCTGGCTGCTGCCGCCTGGGAGGACCAGGGAGGAAAGCGCTGTAAAGTAGCTATTGAATCAGAGATACTGTAACTCACGTAGAAGCGCATTTCAACGGGTCATTTGACACTTTCCTAATAAGACTCGGCATCTCTGTTACTGTGGTCATTTTGAACGGCCACTGTTTGTACAGTGACCGTAATTTACGGGTAGGCTAATACATGAATTCCCATGTCGTCGATCTTTTGATTAGGTTTTGAAGAGGCAATAAAGAGCAGATAAAATGTGAACCATTTTATCCATGAAGCATGCAAGCTCCTTATTGGACTGTGTTGACATTTGGACTTGCTTTTTTAACCCAAGACCTCTTGTCTTTCATAAGCATTCTAGATTTACAAATATGTGCTCAACCTCAAACAAGCACTCAATCCTATATGGAGAGAGGGCAAGATTCTCTCTGAGAGAATAGCTAAACAGAAAATCCAACCCAAAACAGGAAAAAGTAGCAGACCAAACCATGTTGAATGAGAGAGGAGATTTGGCTGCCGCACACGACGCAGCACAAATAAACGGCGCACAGTGAGCTCACGTCAGACTGGCTGGTGCGGGGGCGTGCAGCGGTGCCCTGTGTGTAGAGAGAAAACAGCCTGACCCACAGGAGGCCCGGGACCGGCCCAGCCGCCCAGATATTCAACCCTAGAACACTATTGCTTTTTCCTTCAAAGCATCCAAAGAGTTACTCGTGTGTGGTTGGCAAGTCTTTTGATGAGAGTGTCGCCTTGGATTATATTTCCAGTCCGACTAATATGAGCATTTTTATGTGGTGGTAGATGTTTGATTAACTCACCTGTCTATTATTGGCCAGTTTGTTTGGGTTTGGAGTAATTGTGTGTGTGTGTGGCTATGATGGGTAGGAGCAATTATTGAAGGAGTAGCATTTCATCCATTTATTGTTCAATGTCACATTAGCAATATGCAGCATTTTGGAATCGTTGCCAATAGACGCTGCTCTGGGCAGATGGGCAGGCCCGTAAGATTGCCACATTCATTGCCACATTCATTGCCACAGAAGATGGATTCCTTCCCTGTTGCCACCAAAAGAGAAAAGGGAAACAGCACTAACAGTGGTTTATGGCTGGGCTAGGACGGTGCCAAAAACGACAGTTTATACTTTTTCCTCAATCAAACATGTGAGTGATGGATATAGATGTTATCTCGCATTTGCATTACTGAACAGAGGAAAGTGATATTCATGATCGTGACACCGGTCAAAGGCATACACAATTCAGATTATTACATTACTGAGGAACTAGGTGGGTAGGTATTTTGAATTGTTCATTTAGCTTTTGTCTCTACTCAAAACCACAATCATCCAAATTCTATTGTACATTGCTTGAGAAGATTTTAAAAGCCAAACATAGCATTTCAAAGCTTTTAGTCGATTTAGTTTTAATGCCCAGAATAGCCCTTTCGTTTGAGTTTAAATTTGAATGTTTGTATTTCCACATCATTTATGTACGTAAATGGTTGATAGAGTCCTGGAGTTTTTATGATAAACAGATGTTGAGGCGGCCACATTCAGGCCTGCAGCACCTGCTTTGATAAACAGAGGCCTGTTGATGCCTGGGTCTCGCCTGTTTTCTTTCCAGAGGCACCTTGCTGCATCGCAGCAGTGGCAGGGCTCTCGGGCCCCACCACTTGTGGTCCTGTGTGTGGTAGGTCCAGCATGTCCCATTATCTAGAGACCCCTGAGGACACTTTGAAGGTATGGCCAAGTTATCGTTTGTTTTTGGGAGAGAAGTACAGCTATGAAAACCCTATGAAAGAGATGCAATGAGAAGAAAGAGAGAAAGAAAGAGGATTGTCTTTTATGGTGGTATGGTATGTAAGGCAAGTAAATAATCCATCTCTAACCACTTTTCTATTGTTGAATGTACAATTACTGGAGAACAAACTGGACGAGCTCCATTCGAGACAGAACCTGAAGAACTATAATATCCTATGTTTCTCGGAAACTTGGCTTAACAAAGACATGGATAATATTCAAGCTGGTTTTTCTATGCATCGCTAGAACTGAATGGCAGTGTCAATTAAACAGACAATGCGGCAATACAGGACTAAGATCGAATCCTACTACTCTGGCTCTGATGCTTGTCAAATGTGGCAGGGCTTGCAAACTATCATGGATTACAAATAGAAACCCAGTCGCGAGCTGCCCAGTGACACAAGCTTACCAGACGAGCTAAATGCCTTCTATGCTCGCTCCGATGCAAGCAACACTGAGCCAGGCGTGAGAGCACCAGCTGTTCCGGGCAACTGTGTGATCACGCACTCTGTAGCCAATGTGAGTAAGACCTTTAAACAGGTTAACATTCACAAGGCCGGACTACCAGGACAGGTGCTCAGAGCATTGGCCGGCCAGCTGGCATGTGTCTTCACTGACATTTTCAACCTCTCCCTGACCTGGTCTGTAATACCTACATGTTTCAAGCAGACCACCATAGTCCCTGCCCCCAAGAATGCCAAGTAACCTGTCTAAATGACTATCGCCCTGTAGCATTCACATCTGTAGCCATGAAAACCTTTGAAAGGCTGGTCATGGCTCACACCACACCATCATTCCAGACACCATGGGACCACTACAATTCGCATACTTCCCCAACAGATCCACAGATGATGCTTCTCTTGCACTCCACACCACCCTTTCCCACTTGAACAAAATCAACACCTACGTGAAAATGCTGTTAATTGATTACAGCTCAGCATTTAACACCATAGTGCTTCCAAACTCATCACTAAGCTAAGGACCCAGGGACTGAACACCTCCCTCTGCAACTAGAACCAGGACTTCCTGACGGGACGCCCCCAGGTGGTGAGGGTAGGCAACAACACATCCGCCATGCAGACCCTCAACACGGGGGCCTCTCAGTGGCACGTGCTTAGTCCCCTCCTGTACTCCCTGTTCACCCACGACTGCATGGCCGTGCACGACTCCAACACCATCATTAAGTATGCAGACGACATGACTGTGGTAGGCCTGATCACCGACCACGATGAGACAGCCTATAGAGAGGAGGTTAGAGACCTGGCAGTGCGATGCCAGGACAACAATCTCTCCCTCAATGTCTGCAAGACAAAGCAGCTGAATCGTGGACTACAGGGAACGGAGGGCAAGGCCAAGCACGCCCCATTCACATTTGACTGGGCTGTAGTGGAGCGGATCGAGAGCTTCAAGTTCCTCGGTGTCCACATCACTAAGGTTCTATCATGGTCCAAACACACCAACACAGTCTGGAAGAGGGCATGGCAACACCTCTTCCTCCACAGGAGGCTGAAAAGATTTAGCATGGGCCCTCAGATTCTGAAAAAGTTCTACAGCTGCACCCTTGACAGCATCTTGACTGGCTGCATCACCGCTTGGTATGGCAACTGCTTGGCATCCGACTGCAATACGCTACAGAGGGTAGTGCGGACGGCCCAGTACGTCACGGGGGCCAAGCTCCCTGCCATCCAGGACCTCTATACCAGGCGGTGTTAGAGGAAGGCCCCTAAACATTTTCAAAGACTCCAGCCACCCAAGTCATAGACTGTTCTCTCTGCTACCGCACGGTAAGTGCCTTGCGGTCGGAGGCCGAGCAATTGCTGTACCAGGCAGTGATGCAACCGGTCAGGATGCTCTCGATGTTGCAGCTGTAGAACCTTTTGAGGATCTCAGGATCCATGCCAAATCTTTTTAGTTTCCTGAGGGGGAATAGGCTTTGTCGTGCCCTCTTCACGACTGTCTTGGTGTGTTTGGACTAGTTTGTTGTTGATGTGGATACCAAGGAACTTGAAGCTCTCAACCTGCTCCACTACAGCTCCGTTGATGAGAATGGGGGCGTGCTTGGTGCTCCTTTTCCTGTAGTCCACAATCATCTCCTTAGTCTTTGTTACGTTGAGGGATAGGTTGTTATTCTGGCACCACCCGGCCAGGTCTCTGACCTCCTCCCTATAGGCTATCTCGTCGTTGTCGGTGATCAGGCCTGCTGCTACTGTTTACTATCTGCCACTTTATTCAATTACCTCATACCCAATTACCTCATCGACTCGGTACCCCTTGTATATAGCCAAGTTATCGTTAATCTATAATTACTTACTTACTTTTATTATTATGTATTTTACTTTTCTATTATTTCTCTATTTTCTTTCTCTCTGAATTGATGGGAAGGGCCCATAAGTAAGCATTTCACTGTTAGTCCACACCTGTTGTTTAAGAAGCTTGTGACAAATAAAATTAGATTAGATTAGATTTGATATGCTTTCCTGAACCTTAAAATACATTTGAATCCTGACAGTTTTTTATTTTACAACTAGAAACTCATCATTCATAGGGGAGACCAGGGGCAATTTTAACAAGGGGCAATTGTGGCACCTTGAATTTCTCCCAACAGAAACAAACTCGAGTGAAGAAACTCTCTCAGTACATGCCCATTTAGATTCTTTCCTGGCTTGAACGTTTCAGCCAAATATCTCACTATTTACACATTTATGAACAAATGTAATTTGGGGGGGGGGGGTGAAAGTTTCCCACTGTTTGTATTTTTCATATACTGTCCTGAGCATTAATGTCTAAGAATTCAAACTAGCATAATTCTCATCGTTATATAGTATGTTGGCTAAACATTCACATGACTGACAGGTGTCACTTATTGTCTTTTGCTAGGCACATGAGGTTTTGTCATGGCTGCTGGGTTGGAGGCAATTGTAACGCAGTGTTAAAAAAAGAGGACAAATTATTTAAAAATAAAGTGATTTTGATTTTAGGATTGTATGAAGTATACATGAATTATACAAAACCTAAATGGGCTTGGTGTCCTGTAGAGTGCCAAAAGTAGTTGTAAACAGATATACTAATTTGGTCACCATCAGACTATTCAGATGTTTTGAGAGGAACCACAAACGGGTGTTACCGTAAATATTGGTTACGTAGATAGAAATTGTTATACTTCTTGCAAAATCATTACGTGTCTATGATAATATGATAATTCATAAACATGATTTTTTTCAAGTTAAGTGAATTTATTTGATACATTTTTTGGGTGTTACATTTGACCCCAGCTACTGTTACAATTGCCCCCCCGACAATTATAAATCGTGTGATTAGGAGACAAATGACCGGCCTAGATCAAGTGGTCTCTGAGCTATAAAGTAAAAGACTAAACATGTTACAATTGCCCCCAGTCTCCTCTACATGTTTAAATTGAAGTATAGTGTATGGAGAAAAAAAATATTCCTTAGCCAAAAAGTAATAACATACATTTACGCTGATCCTGGCATTGATGTTATAATTTCACAATGAATAGCTGACGTGCAAAAAAAAAATATATATATATATATAAATGAGATGCTGTGCAAAGCATTTGTTTAACCACCAGTAGCATACCCTTATCCAGCCCCAGTGGTGTAAAGTCCTTAAGTAAAAATACTTTAAAGTACTACTTAAGTCGTTTTTTGGGGTATCTGTACTTTACTTTATCATTTACATTTTTGACTAATTTGACTTTTACTCCACTACATTCCTAAAGAAAATAATGTACTTTTTACTCCATACATTTTCCCTGACACCCAAAAGTACTCATTACATTTTAATTGCTTAACAGGACAGGTCCAATTCACACACTTATCAAGAGAACATCCCTGGTCATCCCTACAGCCTCTGATCTGACAGACTCAATAAACACAAATGCTTTGTTTGTAAATTATGTCTGAGTGTTGGAGTGTTCCCCTGGCTATCCCTAAATAAAAAATAGTGCTCTCAGGTTTGCTTAATATAAGGAATGTGAAATCATATATACTTTTACTTTTGATACTTAAGCATATTTTAGAAATTACATTTACTTTTGATACTTAAGTATATTTAAAACCAAATACTTTTATATTTTTACTCAAGTAGTATTTTACTGGGTTACTTTCACTTTTACTTTAGTCATTTTCTAGCTATCTTTACTTTTACTCAAGTATGAGAATTGGGTACTTTTTCCACCACTGTCCAGCCTATTATCAGACCCCAGCCCAGCGGCAGAACAGCAACAGCCAGGCACCATAACAAGTGTATCTATTGTAAGCAGACATTTACCGAGATTGCTGCTTCATTCTCTTCCCCCCCATCTTCACAATTGAGTTGTCATGTATTTTCCAGCTAATTAGGTCTTTTAAAATGGGGCCTATGTAAAGCCTGCATTGATAAGAGCATGCTGCTAAATTGACCGTAAATACTGCCATTCAATCAGGGACGAGTACCTCCCTGTAACGATAATCATGATCATTTCAGATACTTCATTTGAACAGGAGAGTGATGGGAAGCCGACGTGGACGTATTATTTTGAGATAGCAGCAACCTGTTTCACAGCAGTAAGGTTGGCCTTTTCTTCAGACTCACAGGCTGGGTTAAATTGAGAGAGGTCAAGGGTGAGAGTGCAATAAGAGGGTGGGGGTCGGGCAACGGCTTCCGCACATTTGTTTATATTTTTTCTGCCTTTTCATCTAAACACCCCCGGCATTTAGAACATCTTCCACATTATTTAAGCAATAAGGCATGAGAACCCGTGGATTATTGTAAATAACACGGCGAATGGCTTTTATTAGTCATCACACGAAGCCTAAGAACATCCTTCAACCCTTCATTTGGAACCCTAGAACTCTGGCTAACTCTTTGACTTTGTGGTGCCATGTAGAGAAAGTGTTGCTCTCTGCCATGCAATGTGCATGCCTAACCACCACATGACAATAGCCAGCACTCCGCTATTTAATCTCCCCCGTCTCTTCTCCATAAAGTCTCACTTTTGTCTCTTCTTTTTCGCTCTTCTCTCCTGTCCGTTTCTTTCCATCAGTGGTGGGTGCATACGGTTCCTGATTACTTGTGGCTTCTCTAGTTTTTTTTTTACGGTTAAGATCCACTCTCCCTAATCAAGTAGAGCTCTCTCTGTAACTAGTGACAACTATCAGACAGGCTCCAGAGGGGTCCCCCTTGGGAGTGTGGGGCTTTGATGCTGCACCCCTCTTTTCCCCCTGCTGCTGTCACAGGGTTTGTCTCTGTCGATTATGGACCAGTCTATCTGACAGGTGATGTGGGGCTAGGAGGAAGAGGCCGTAATAGGGGATCGGGCCTACCCTGAGTTCCCTGTTCAGCTAGAGCATCCATTCACCTCCATTCTCCCCCTGGCTGTCTATACTGCCTGAAGGCTTAATTCACTGGCCATTAGGCTGCAGATTTGTTATTGCTCACCTTCAGAGGCACTGACAGAAGACATTTCAGCCACAGGGCGGGATGGGACTTCCAGAGGGAATTACAAGGAAGGATTTGGTTCCTTCTGAGGAGCTCTTGTTCTGTTCTAGAAATACCAAATGTAAGACAGACAGTCTGTTTGATAGAATACCGTCTTCCCATAGACATAGGACTGTAAATTGGCAATGGGGATTCCCAGTCATGGAGCAATGGGACCTGATTTGTCAATCACTTTTCAATTAGCAAATGAGTTGCACCCTGTAGGCAAGGTACCACTACGGCTCCTGGTCAAAATGACTTCGATCAAAGCCATAAGAGCTGAGGTAGGACAGAGGAGAGCTGAGCCAGCAGGATTTATCCACTTCTTGGTGTAGAGCAATTAAATTATCTTCGTATATAATATAATTACCATTATGCAATTGATCAAATGGTTTGATTTTATACCAGAACCACTCAAAGGCCAATAACATAACCTCATTAGAAGAGAGGGAAAGCAGACAATTGAAATACAGCATGATATAATAGGCTATATAGCTCCAGGTAGAGAGAGTCAGCAGTTTTAAGTTCATCGACGTCCTCACCACCGAGGACTTTACATGGACCAACAACACTACGACTTTTTTCAAGAGGGCGCAACAGCGTCTCTACTTCCTAAAGCGGCTGAAGAAATTTGGCATGCCACACCGGGTCCTCTCCAAATACTACTGCTGCACCATTGAGAGCATCCCAACCGGTTGCATCATGTCCTGGTATAGCTATGTGGTCTCAGAGCATTTCGTATTATTCTGTACGTAAATCCAAGACACTACATTTAGTATAGTATGTTACGTTCATAACATTCATAACATTCATTCATAACATATAATTTTGTATGATATGTTACAAATTACAATTCATCGGATATGTTACGAATTGCAATTCATACACAATGTTGTGAATTTCAATTCACACAATATGTCACAAATTTGCTAAATGTACAATCTGTAACAAATTTGCTAAACGTTTAATATATTACGAATTTCAATTTGTTGTGACTAATGTTAGCTAGGTGGATAGGTGGCCAACACTAACGTCAGCTAGCTGGCTAACGTTAGCTCTAGGGGTTAAGGTTAAAGGTTAAGGTTAGGGTTAAGTTTAGGACTTAGGTTAAAGGGTTATGGTTAAGGTTAGGATTGAGGTTAAAGGGTTAAGGTTAGGGTTAGGGGAAAGGTTAGTAACATGCTTAGTAGTTGCAAAGTAGCTCAAAAGTAGTAAGTAGCTGCAAAGTTGCTAATTACCTTAAATGCTAAAGTTGTCTGTGATAAGATTCTAACACACAACCTTTGGGTTGCTAGACATTCACATTATACGCCCACCAATCCACCCTGACCAACCACCATCCTTTTGTTTTTGCCTTAAGTAACCTTCTGTCTTATGTAACCATGCCAAACGTAATATATCATACTAATTTCAGTGTCCCGGATTTACATTTGCTATGTTGCGTCTAGTCTGCACTGTATCCTCATGAGAACAAAAAACTTTCCATGATCCACCAGGTGGCATAGTGGAGAACTATGTTTGTAAAAATGACATAAGAAATGTGTCTATTCAGTAATGTGGATGCCTTGTACACATAAGTAGATATACAGTACATTACTCATGCAACATCACTTGAAATATTGCTATAATCTGCATGTAACAATCAATTTGTAATTTCTTACTGCACCCTGATTAATGGTATGCCTCCTCATTTGCCTGGGCTGAAGTTTGATCCTTTTTCAGGTGAAAATGGCAAATTAAGAGATCCGTTTTTTTCCTCCTCTGTCAGCAGGTCTGACCTCTCCCAATGTGACAGCCGCGGCCGCTGAAGGACGTCCTGATTGGCTGACACTGCACTTCCACCTGCCATTGCCACACCGATCGTTACCAAGGTGTGAGAGGTCTGGTTGCCGTGTAGGCAGTTGATGAAGAAAAGGAATCGATGGAGTGAGGAATAATGAAGAAATGAGAGACGGAGACAGACAGGCCGCAAAAATGAGTGTGTCACTTTTGCAGTGACAAAATAACTTCAAACTAACATACTAACAGAGTAATCGTCATTCAAAAATGTCATCTTAAAGAGAAGAAATGTAACAGAACAAAATGCACTTCATTTTGATATTAACTACTTCAATGAGAGATTGGAGGCTCAATTTATATTCTAATTGAATGCATTTTATAAAAGGATTAACAAGAAAAATGCCTGAGCTAGGAGGCTGAGTTCTTTGAAAGTAAGCCTTACCAAATATGGCACAATCGTAACTAAATGATTTAGCTTTTATAAAAGTGGGTTTGATTTGTTTGAATGTTGACTCCAGACCTTGGTCTTGTGGTTCATTCAAGTGGTACTGTACAGAAGATATAAAAAAGTGATATATTCGTATATCTTTCCTAAGAGAATCATTACAATAATAACTGGGCAACGCAGGCAGGGAAATGATTGATGACTATATGGAATTCTAAACTGCTCTTTGGTTGGTTTCGAGGCGAGCGAGGTTTATTTGTCTTCATATTGTGAGAGTCTCTGTTTATGTTCTGTCTCTGGAGAAACCACATGTCCTGAGAAATGACCCCACCCCCCAGAAACACACCAAATATTAAGTTCTGTAAAGGCTATCAATTTCACTGTACTGGTCTGCCACTTTAGTAACTCAGTCTAACCCACTTTGAAAACCTGTCAATTAATCTTGAATTATTTCAGTGACAGAAGACCGGAGCTTTCTTCTTCTCTGGTCTGGTCTGTCCATCTTCTCCCGAAGGGGTGTATTTGGACTGTAGGTAGCTAGGTAAAGCAGTGGGTTTGCTTATTCTATGGAACCAAAGGAAAGATTTCAAATATACTCTGTTGAAAATTATATAATGTCACATATAGTGTATAATATAATTTAATGTTCAGTTATATTGTTTTGAACATGGACTTCACATAAGCCTATACAGCAAATAGCCTGAAAATCACTAAGATGCATGTAGTGGTGAATGCAGGCAGAGTGCAGACATTCTTAAACCTGACAATCATGCTCCATCAGAGTTTACAAGGAGTGTATGCATCGGGTCAAGCGCACCGTACTGCAATTGAGACATCCTCACTGCAGTCTGCACCTTTTCCACTATTTCCAGGCCAATTGATTTATTTCACATTATTAATGAACTTTGCTGCAGCTCCACTTGTCAGGCTTGGCCTGTGGGGGTCAATAACGAGAGGAAACTTGATGTTAGTGGATCCTGCTTAAGTGATTCTGTCGCGCTAACGATTCAATATATCAGGACAAATGTCAGCTGCTTTTAATATGTTGATTCCACCGTGCCTCATCTGCATAAGCGCTGGGCTTGGTGAGATCCAAACTTCGACTCAGCCCGACCAGGAGATATGTAATGGCAGGCTGAGAATTCGTTCAGCTTTCGGTAAATATTTGATGAAACAGGTATAGGCGGCTGAACGGAATGGACGGCTAGTGCAGAATAAATAAACCGACTTCCTGATGTGTCTTTGAATGCCACTCATCCTGGGATCGTCATTCTTTAGAACTGTTATGAACCAAAGTAGTATGACAAGTCATAATCTAGCTTTGAATGTTGATTGATATGTGTGCTTTCTCCATTATGCACTTAAAAGAAAGGTAACTATATGCTATCTTGGTGTCCCTGTCCTTTATAGATTTCATAATTAAATACATCTAAAAAGCAAGTATTTCTGCAAAAATGTGCTGAAGGGAGACTGATGACTGGAAGGGAGGTAATGTACAGCTATGTTGTAATGTGGCAGTATAGGGCTTGTATTCATGTATGAGCAGCAGGCAGGGTGGGGGAGGCATGTAAACACTTAAGGTGACTAAACTGCTGGCTCTAGTTTTCTGGCCCGTGGCAGAAATCAGTGCGATGGATCGGTGGGGAGAGATTTAGTTGCAGGTGGCAGAGGTCGGTGGATTGTGTATTCTGTGCAGTCAATAATAAAGTTAGGACTTATGCCTGCTGAAAGTTAATGAGCATTCACAAGGACCTTGGAAAGTCATTTGCATCTGGGCATCGGCTTCTCACTTTAGCTGGGGAAGGGCCCAGGGGACCTGGAGTCATCTCGATACTGCAGTGACTGAAGAACAGGGAAAGATACTCATCCTCACCGGCTGACACATTGTTCTAACAGGAGATACATTGGACAATTATACATTGTTCTAACAAGGGATAGAATGAACAACACTGTACATTACTCAATAGACATTTTAGCATTATAACTACTGTAGGCCTAAATAGCCAAATGATTTGGACATAATGAACATTTAGTTCATTTACCCGGGGGTAGATTACAACGTTCTATCTTTTTTGGTAATCTCAAAATGTTTTTTTATATATAATTATTGGAAAATAGTTCTAAGAATCACTGTTGAAACTTTTCACTTTCTTTTTTGTTCTATATTAAATGAACAATATCTTACCAGCTGGGGTGTATTGAGTAGTGAATCTCGCTATGCCCCTTGTGTTCTTGTCTTTGTGCTGCCATCAGAGTGGCTGTTGAGGCGGAACCCCAGTCAGCAAGAGTGGAAGAGGTAGAGTAGTCAATCAGAATATTCAGCGCACCCTTGAAGTCAACAACTATGGGTGTGCATGCATGGGGGATTTACTTTCTCACAAGGTCACAGTAGGCCACACCACACTGGCCATGTAATCACCCGACCTCACTGCTTCCACATCCCCTGCTATGGGGCTGTAATCTGTCTGTCCAGCAGCTCAGCTCACCATAGGGCAGTGGTGGGATGTTGCCGCCTGTTTTGACTCGGGTCCTTGTGGCACTACTCAATCCCCTGAAACGGCCATCAGAGACCCTCAGGTGGTGGTGGCCAAAAGAACGTTTGCCATACAGGTACGTATATATGCGGAGCCACTTGTTCAATATTATGCTCCCTCTGGGTATCTATCTGTAGCAGTGAGACTGGCAAGCTCTCCGTACGCCACCGGTGGTCCTAGACACACAGCACACACTAGCTACAGACGATCAGTCTCAACTGAATTAAACACAACGCTGACAAAATCTGTTGTTCATCATCATATTCTCATCTAGTCAGCGCAGCAAAATAAAACGTGTTACGTTGTTATCAATTCAAAACGAAAACGTGGACAGATAGTTGGCTGCAATCAAATCATTTCACAATCAGATGAATGAATTTTTAGGTGACTATCAAAATGAATGTTCATACCACTACTACGAAAAAGTTCTCGTTCCCTGGCCTGTAAATAGCTTTGCATTGCATTTGCATTGGCTCTTGGGTGCAAAATTGAGGCATATAGTAGTTAAAGTAGCCAAGGGGAAAAAACATGTTTCATTACTGTGCTTGGTGCCATTTCTTCCCAACATTACGAAGCAGTAATGGGAGATCAGGGGCAGAAACAGATTGCTCTGCTACTCACTTCCAACGGGCCTCATTTGAATGTGCCACCATGACGCACCTCACTGCTTTGTTAGTCAAGTACGAGGCCCTTTTTCCTCCTTCTATTTTGAATATATCTGTATAGAGAGAGTAGATGCTACACTGTTCTGACAAGAGACAAATGTTTCATTCAAATGCTGCTTTCGCATATTGTGGAAGAAGTAATGAATTCCTGTGCCACAGCAGGCCCGGTTCACCGTGTCAACGCCTGAGCAAGGTGGAAGCGTCGCTCCACAGCAGCAAAATTAAATTTAATGTTCCATTCGCCACGGGATAGGTGCATAAATCAAGGCTTTTGATTTGCATGGACTGTGGTGAACAACCCCATCCCATGCAGAAATAAGGCAGGGATGCAATATGATGTCAGGGATAGAACAATGCAATCTCAGGCTTCCTAATAAAAGTAAGCAAGAGGCGGGGGCCGTTTAATTCAGACTTGTATTATGTTGCTCTGATGTCAAGTGTATTATTAAAAACCCAGCTTCCACCCTCCTCTTTTCATTTAAGAAAGGAAACCCATTTCAAAAGTTATTTTTTTCCTGCCGTGTTGTAATGCCGACACAGTAAACAACACAAATGAAAGTTTTGTCAAATGAAGAAAGCCATATGGAATGCATTTACATCAAAAACAAACGAACAGAAAAATGGGTACCACTACTTTATTTTATAGGACAGAACAGAGTAAGTAATTCCTGTACAGGGTGTAGACTAATAAAATCACTAGCCTGTATATTGAATCATAAAAGCTACAATGGTGATTACTTTGAATTTAATACTTGACAAGATATTGCGGACATAATATTTGTTTTGGTAGTTGTGCTTCAAACACAAATGGACTCCGTCCGGTTTTATTGATCTCGCTAAATGGGAAATTAGTACAGCTATTCCTTCAAAAAAAGACAATTGTGCTAATACTTTTGACTTCTCTTTGTCATGGGTGTCACGCCCTGACCTTAGAGAGACGTTTTATTTCTCTATTTGGTTAGGTCAGGGTGTGATGTGGGGTGGGCATTCTATGTTGTCTATTTCTTTGTTTTGGCCGAGTGTGGTTCCCAATCAGAGGCAGCTGTCTATCGTTGTCTCTGATTGGGAATCATACTTAGGCAGCCTTTTTCCACCTGTGTTTTGTGGTTAGTTGTTTTCTGTTTCGTATCTGTACCTGACAGAACTGTGCGCTTTCGTTTCATTTTTGGTATTTTTGTTGGAGTGTTTTTGGTGATAATTAAAACATCATGAACACTTTCCACGCTGCGCTTTGGTCTCATTCCAACGACAGCCGTTACAGAACTAACCACCACCAAAGGACCAAGCAGCATGGCCAGGACGAATGGACCTGGGAGGAAATCCTAGACGGGAAAGGACCCTGGAGGCAGGCCGGGGAGTATCGCCATCCGACGGAGGAGATAGAGGCAGCGAGAGCAGAACGGCGACGCTACGAGGAACTAGCATGGCAACAACGGAAGCCCGAGAGGCAGCTCCCCAAACATGTTTTGGGGGGTGCACATGGGGAGATTGGCGGAGTCAGGGTGGAGACCTGAGCCAACTCCCCGTGCTTACCGTGGGGAGCATGTGACCAGTCAGGCACCGTGTTATGCTGTGATGCGCACTATATCTCCAGTGCGCATTCATAGCCCGGTGCGCTCTGTGCCTGCGCCCCGCATTTTCCGTGCTAGAGTGGGCATTCAGCCAGGACGGATTGTGCCGGCTCAGCACTCCTAGTCTCCAGTTACGCCTCCTTGGTCCAGGATATCCTGCGCCAGCTCTACGCACTGTGTCGCCAGTGCGCCTTCATAGCCCAGTTCATCCTGTGCCAGCGCCCCGCACTTGCCGGGCTAAAGTGAGCATCCAGCCAGGACGGGTTGTGCCAGCCCTACGCTCCAGACCTCCAGTGCGCCTCCACGGCCCAGTATATCCTGTGCCAGCCCCACACACCCGGCTTCCAGTGCGTCTCCCCAGTCCAGTGAGACCTGTTCCGGCTCCATATACGAAGCCTCCAGTGATGATCCATGGCCCGAAGCCTCCAGTGATGATCCATGGCCCGGAGCCTGTAGGGATGATCCATGGCACGAAGCCTCCAGTGATAATCCATGGCCCGGAGCCTCTAGTGATAATCCATGGCACAAAGCCTCCAGTGATGATCCATGGCCCGGAGTCTGTAGTGATGATCCATGGCACGAAGCCTCCAGTGATAATCCATGGCCCAGAGCCTCCAGTGATAATCCATACTATCATGCCCTGACCTTAGAGAGACGTTTTATTTCTCTATTTGGTTAGATCAGGGTGTGATGTGGGGTGGGCATTCTATGTTGTCTATTTCTTTGTTTTGGCCGAGTGTGGTTCCCAATCAGAGGCAGCTGTCTATCGTTGTCTCTGATTGGGAATCATACTTAGGCAGCCTTTATCCACCTGTGTTTTGTGGTTAGTTGTTTTCTGTTTCGTATCTGTACCTGACAGAACTGTGCGCTTTCGTTTCATTTTTGGTATTTTTGTTGGAGTGTTTTTGGTGATAATTAAAACATCATGAACACTTTCCACGCTGCGCTTTGGTCTCATTCCAATGACAGCCGTTACAATGGGGTTCACGAGGGAGGCAGTGGATTCCAATGCAGGAGAGGAGAAGCACAATGAGATGATATTACAGTCAGAAAGCTTCAGCGCTTAAACTCCAATAAAATGTTAGTTGAGGAGGCTGCTCAACTGGGAATCCTCACTGTAGCAAATGTTATTCAGTTGGTCAGAATACCTTTCCGTTTATATAATAACCATCATCAGTACAAGAACAGAATATTGACAGAGAATCAGGGAACATGCAGGGAAGGGAGAGGTGCTCAGCAATTTCCTATTCATTAATTAGCCAACAGCTGCCTTGAATTTGATGATTTATGTCACTTCTTCCCTCTCCCAAAGCCACTACATGCATATAAACAAAGACACATGCAATCACGCCCCAAGCTCACACACAGACATACAGTTGAAGTCAGAAGTTTTATATACACTTAGGTTGGAGTCATTAAAACTTGTTTTTCAACCACTCCACAAATTTCTTGTTAACAAACTATAGTTTTGGCAAGTCGGTTAGGACATCTACTTTGTGCATGACACACATCATTTTTCCAACTATTGTTTACAGACAGATTATTTCACTTATAATTCAGTGTATCACAATTCCAGTGGGTCAGAAGTTTACATACATTAAGTTGACTGTGCCTTTAAACAGCTTGGAAAACTCCAGAAAATGATGTCATGGCTTCAGAAGCTTCTGATAGGCTAATTGACATCATTTGAGTCAATTAAAGGTGTACCTGTGGATGTACACTGCTCAAAAAAATAAAGGGAACACTTAAACAACACAATGTAACTCCAAGTCAATCACACTTCTGTGAAATCAAACTGTCCACTTAGGAAGCAACACTGATTGACAATAAATTTCACATGCTGTTGTGCAAATGGAATAGACAACAGGTGGAAATTATAGGCAAATAGCAAGACACCCCCAATAAAGGAGTGGTTCTGCAGGTGGTGACCACAGACCACTTCTCAGTTCCTATGCTTCCTGGCTGATGTTTTGGTCACTTTTGAATGCTGGCGGTGCTTTCACTCTAGTGGTAGCATGAGACAGAGTCTACAACCCACACAAGTGGCTCAGGTAGTGCAGCTCATCCAGGATGGCACATCAATGCGAGCTGTGGCAAGAAGGTTTGCTGTGTCTGTCAGCGTAGTGTCCAGAGCATGGAGGCGCTACCAGGAGACAGGCCAGTACATCGGGAGACGTTGAGGAGGCCGTAGGAGGGCAACAACCCAGCAGCAGGACCGCTACCCCTGCCTTTGTGCAAGGAGGAGCAGGAGGAGCACTGCCAGAGCCCTGCAAATTGACCTCCAGCAGGCCACAAATGTGCATGTGTCTGCTCAAACGGTCAGAAACAGACTTCATGAGGGTGGTATGAGGGCTCGACGTCCACAGGTGGGGGTTGTGCTTACAGCCCAACACCGTGCAGGACGTTTGGCATTTGCCAGAGAACACCAAGATTGTCAAATTCGCCACTGGCGCCCTGTGCTCTTCACAGATGAAAGTAGGTTCACAATGAGCACATGTGACAGACGTGACAGAGTCTGGAGACGCCGTGGAGAACGTTCTGCTGCCTGCAACATCTTCAGACCCCTTGTGAGACCATATGCTGGTGCGGTTGGCCCTGGGTTCCTCCTAATGCAAGACAATGCTAGACCTCATGTGGCTGGAGTGTGTCAGCAGTTCCTGCAAGAGGAAGGCATTGATGCTATGGACTGGCCCGCCCGTTCCCCAGACCTGAATCCAATTGAGCACATCTGGGACATCATGTCTTGCTCCATCCACCAACGCCACGTTGCACCACAGACTGTCCAGGAGTTGGCGGATGCTTTAGTCCAGGTCTGGGAGGAGATCCCCCAGGAGACCATCCGCCACCTCATCAGGAGCATGTCCAGGCATTGTAGGGAGGTCATACAGGCACGTGGAGGCCACACACACTACTGAGCCTCATTTTCACTTGTTTTAAGAACATTACATCAAAGTTGGATCAGCCTGTAGTGTGGTTTTCCACTTTGGAGGTCTGGATTTGGACTCCAAATCCAGACCTCCATGGGTTGATAAATTGGATTTCCATTGATTATTTTTGTGTGATTTTGTTGTCAGCACATTCAACTATGTAAAGAAAAAAGTATTTAATAAGATTATTTCATTCATTCAGATCTAGGATGTGTTATTTTAGTGTTCCCTTTATTTTTTTGAGCAGTGTATTTCAAGGCCTACCTTCAAACTCAGTGCCTCTTTGCTTGACATCATGGGAACATCAAAAGAAATCAGCCAAGACCTCAGAAAAATAATTGTAGTCCTCTGCAAGTTTGGTTCATCCTTGGGAGCAATTTCCAAACGCCTGAAGGTACCACGTTCATCTGTACAAACAATAGTACGCAAGTATAAACACCATGGGACCACGCAGCCGTCATACCACTCAGGAAGGCGGCGCGTTCTGTCTCCTAGAGATGAACGTACTTTGTTGCAAAAAGTTCAAATTAATCCCAGAACAACAGCAAAAGACCTTGTGAAGATGCTGGAGGAAACAGGTACTAAAGTATCTATATCCACAGTAAAACGAGTCTTATATCGACCTAACCTGAATGGCCGCTCAGCAAGGAAGAAGCCACTGCTCCAAAACCGGCATAAAAATGCTAGACTACGGTTTGCGACTGCACACGGGGAAATGTTCTCTGGTCTGATGAAACAAAAATAGAACTGTTTGGCCATAATGACCATCATTATGTTTGGAGGAAAAGGGGGGACGCTTGCAAGCCGAAGAACACCATCCCAACCGTGATGCACGGGAGTGGCAGCATCATGTTGTGGGGGTACTTTGCTGCAGGAGGGACTGGTGCACTTCACAAAATAGAAGGCATAATGAGGATGGAAAATTATGTGGATATATTGAAGCAACATCTCAAGACATCAGTCAGGAAGTTAAAGGTTGGTCGCAAATGGGTCTTCCAAATGGACAATGACCCCAAGCATACTTCCAAAGTTGTGGCAAAATGGCTTAAGAACAACAAAGTCAAGGCATTGGAGTTGCCATCACAAAGCCCTGACCTCAATCCCATAGAAAATTTGTGGGCAGAACTGAAAAAGCGTGTGCGAGCAAGGAGGCCTAGAAACCTGACTCAGTTACACCAATTCTGTCAGGAGGAATGGGCCAAAATTCACCCAATTTATTGTGGGAAGCTTGTGGAAGGCTACCCGAAACATTTGACCCAAGTTAAACAATTTAAAGGCAATGCTACCTAATACTAATTGAGTGTATGTAAACTTCTGACCCACTGGGAATGTGATGAAAGAAATAAAAGCTGAAATAAATCATTCTCTCTACTATTATTCTGACATTTCACATTCTTAAAATAAAGTGGTGATCCTAAAACAGGGATTTTTTACTAGGATTAAATGTCAGGAATTGTGAAAAACTGAGTTTAAATGTATTTGGCTAAGGTGTATGTAAACTTCCGACTTCAACTGTACATACTACATACTACATTGCTCATCCTAATATTTATATATTCCTTAATTCCATTATTTTACTTTTAGGTTTGTGTGTATTGTATGTATTGTTGTGAATTGATAGATATTACTGCACTGTTGGAGCTAGAAACACAAGCATTTCGCTACACCCGCAATAATATCTGCACAAATGGACATTTCCTCCTCCAGTAAGATCATGGGTAATTCAAAATAGGTCTCATTAGAAATCACACACACACACACACATACACACACACACACACACGCACGCACGCACACACACACACACACACACACACACACACACACACACACACACACACACACACACACACACACACACACACACACACACACACACACACACACACACACACACACACACACACACACACACACACACACACACACACACACACACACACACACACACACACACACACACACACACACACACACTAGGTCTAAAGTCCCATTAGGAATCCTGATCGATACTCAGTGAATTAGAGTGCTGCTGATCTGATTAACTCCCCATTATTTTCTACCAGCCCTTATTTAGGATGCATGATGAGAAAATATCCCACTTTCATTTCCTGTATACCTTTCGAAAGAAATATAAACATCCTGGTATGCATTGACTGCGTTAAGTTCACCTTGCCTCGGAATACCCTTATGCTGTTTAAAATACCTGAATACTCTACCTTGGAGTTTTCTCTTTGAAGAGCCTAAGATTTAACTCTATGCATTGCTAGGCCGTTATGCTTTTCATTCTCAGCACAGGCCTTAGTCTTACAGTACATGGCATCCTCCTCCGATCCCTGAGAATTCTCCTGCGAACTCTGATCTCTGACCTGTCAACCCTGAAAGGAAAAGGTCTAGGATCATGCAGGTTATTGAAATGAAATGGATCTACTCTAAATCAGTTTTCCTCCCCTCTCTGTTTTAATACCAGAGAAGAGGTAGAGGCGAGGCATGAGAGGCACGAGGGGAGAGAGAGCAGACAGAAGAGCACGCCAAGTCCTCCCAAGGCATGATGGGATTAGTGGCCTGGCTATCGAGCGATATTGCAGCAGCCACAGATAGAGAAGTTCAGGTGTAGCGGCTCACCCCTGTAGTTAAAGAGATTATCAACAATGAAGATAATCTAAGGAAAAGTTACTCCACTCCACGGCCATGATGAAAACTCTGCGTCTTTTTGAACAAATTCCCAGAAAAGGCTTTATATTGTATAAGAGTGCTACAGCAAGGCGGACTATACAGGTGGCCGTGCACTCACCCTCTGATCCCCTGCTGCATCTCTCCGCTCCGCAAACTTAATAACAAAGATAGAAGGGATGATACGCTTTTATATTAAAAGCCATATACTCTGATTAATTCTACTTTCTCCTAAAGTTGATATTCCCGGCCAAAGAGGGGGCAAAAGATATTCTGGTATTGTGAAATAGAGAAACAGAGAGAGCTTTGTTTGTGATAACCTTCTGTTATCAGTTCAATTGAAAAAGAAACATGCTATGATCAGAACATTACGTTTCAGTGTTTATCTACGGATATTATCTGCACTGTGCCGTATTTGGGGCGACTTTGAGCACGTCTGAAAACCCTCCGCAGTATTGTCAGATGGCTTTGGCCTGAGTGAAGCCTGCAGCTGCTTCTCTGACGCTGTGGCCACTGTTAATGGCAAACTCTTAATTTGGCGTGAACAGCAATCAAAGTGAATCATTTACACTTGTTTTTATGGCTCTGCAGAGAACAGTGTTTTTGGGTCACTTTTATGAGGGATGGAGGAGAGGAGGAAGTTCCAAGCATTGTGAAACAGGGAGGCCATCTGTGGCTTTCTCTGCTCTGAGAAATATTAACTGTTAATGACCATATGTCTCCACACACACAAGCAGTCCTGCTACACTGTGACAGATCACCATGCACAGGACACACACGACACCGTTCACACAACAGATCCTTCTATGTCTATTTGTGCATAAACATTCCTCTCAGGGATTTGTAATAACAGTTATAACTCGTCGTAACACATAATAGCGTGCGTGCGTGTGTGTGTGTGTGTGTGTGTGTGTGTGCGTGTGCCTGCGTGCATGCCTGCTTCTGTGTCTGTAAGCATGGGTAGGGCAAATTCAGGACAAGAGGACTGTGAGAAAAATGTACAACCTTATACAGCAGCGACTCAAATCAATTCTAAAGCAGAGGCAGAAGAAATTCCTGTATCAATGAGCCCACGGACCTCGTCAAGACGGAGAGGAACAAGTACACAGAAGAAGAGGGGTAAAGAAATAAGCAGGCGCTGAAAAAACTTCCCTGGATTTCCAACTTGCAAATAAAAAAGCTAAGCAATCAATCATGCAGGAGGGCCCTCATTCCTGGCTAGTTCTTCCTGGGAGCAGCGGAATGAAATCGGACAAGACTAGAATATGCAAAGTTGCTCGATCTTTCAGGAGGGCTGTGTGTCGAAGGGGGATGCGGGGGTGGGGGGTGACTAAAATAGACAAATGGGCATTCCAGAAGAAGACATGGGGCCTGTTAAAAGATTACTGTCACAAACACTAATTAATCACCCGGCCAGTGGCTATTAATCATATATTAATGAGATAGTCTCTTTACTTTGGCCTGTCCAGGCCTCCCCTCGGTCCGTGTACCCTGGAAGCCACATTGGACAGAAGGCATCCAAGACTCAATTAATCTCCCAGCACCTCCGCCTGCTCCAGACAGACACCTTCATTGAAAGGAAGCAAATAGCAAGGACATTTAAACTGTCCATATTTCAGCGTGTATTTTTGGAAACACTTAATCACACCGAAAGCCTTGTGGAGATGTTCTCTGTCTACTTTAAAGGAGAGAATAAGAGACCGAATAAAGGAATGCCAGACAGTGGGATGTATTGTGTCTTTATTTCATGTTTAATCATTATTTTTTTTTGTTACTGAAAAGGTGAAAGTGTCAAGGCTGAAATGGACTTGACAGATCACTTGGAGCGATGCCTTTTTGATTGTTGAAATTGCATCTCTAAATACATTTAGTGATGTTAAATGAAAAACCTCATGCTCGGCTCAACCTTGGTATTCTCATTGCTCTCCAGATATTGATTGGGCTGCTACATTAACAGAGTGCTTTGAACATAGGTTGCCATTCTCTTGTAGTTATTTCATTTCATTCAGCAGGCTGGAGCTTGGTTCACTTTACAGAAAGGCTGTCTACAGTGCAATCTCTCAATCACGATTGAAAAATATTAACAAAATGAGTTATTTAACATCATAGTAAGTCATCCTATTGCTTACTGTTTTTACAGTTCCCTGCAGAACCATTCTCAGATTTTATTTGACAGAGTGAAAGAGGATATATCTATGATGTACCGTGTAAATACCGCAATGTGGATTTGATTGAATTGGTCCTTTACTTAATTTTCAACAGTGAGGGGAGGCTGCACAATCGTCGGTGTATAAAGCCCTTCTGGCGGCGGCCATATTGTTTTCATTCCCATGGAGATTAATAACCTGAGCCCAGTGGCTGATTTAGATGCTGTGGAAAATTGCATTGCTTTTCCCCAGCCTCCATTCCCACCATGTTGTCTGCCAGCGTCCCTCATGATGTTCTCTTTGATTGGGTAGAATAAAATATGGTCGGGTTCTGACATGCACAAATTAGTCTGGGACAATGTCCCTGACATCGCTCAGCTACAACTAGAGACGATGGGAGTGGGCTGGTAGGAGGGGGGTTGATAAACTAGGTGTTAGGAGGGTGTTGTTGTACAGTACCTGTTGATGCATTCATTAAATAGGCCTAATTTAAACATTGTTCAGGGTTTTTAATATATAGCGGAAGTTGTGAATTTTAACAAGCAGGCTACAGTTATTAGATGAAAAAGCGCCCCCTCCCCTTTCATAACACAAGGATTTACTCACATTGTAAATCATGTGTACAACAGAAGTGAGACTGAGGAAAGTAATGTCTTAGCAGTCGAACATGGACTGGGACCAGGCTTGTCTTTAGAGTGGGGTCTATATGTGGTTGTAACTGAGGCATCATTTACCAGCCAGGCTGCTAAGGCACTAACAGTTATGAAGCTGCCTGCTTTGCTGTAATTACCCAGACTAAAGGAACTAGCTAGGTGATTCATGTGTCGCTCTCCAGGCCCAACGTGCTTTGCTCCGTTTGGGGGGATTACAATGAAAAAGCCATTAGCTGCCCGTTGCGCTTGTAGCTGTATCAAAGAGTAAATGCTGTTGAACTAATGGAGTTAAAACACTCCTGGTTATTGTTCTTCCCAGCGCCAAAAACGACCCACTTTCTACATAAAGAATGTTTCTCTGTGTAGCTCTCTCATAGTGTGTATGAGACTACTATATGGCTACGGTCCACATATTGGTTTATCTTTACCAGATAACAGTTTAGCAGACACTCTTATCCAGGGCAACTTACAGGAGCATTTAGGGTTAAGTGCCTTGCTCAAAGGCACATTGACAGATTTGTTCACCTAGTCAGCTCGGGGAATCAAACCAGCAACCTTTTGTTTACTGGCTCAATGCTCTTAACCATTAGGCTACCACGTTTCCACCCAGCCAGCCAATAACCTTGGCAATATAGGACTCTGGGGTATTGGTGTTAGGCATATCAAACAAGTAATAATCAATCTGTTCTTGAACATAAAAATCAACAAATACTGCACAACAAACCCTGTAGAACTGTCTGAGGCCTAGGTTGAGATGCTAGTGACAATAGGTCTTGGCTTCATCCGGTTGGTTTTCTTTGACAGGCAGGCCAGGGCAGCAGGCCAGGGCAGCAGGCCAGGGCAGTAAGGCAGGGCATGTGTCCTGTCCTCCCAGGGAGGGCGATGTGAGGGACATGCAGTTGTGTGTGGCTGACCTGTGTGTTTCCTCTGCAGAAATGTTTACCGCACGTTGGGCATTTATAAACTGGAGGAGTGCATTAAACAGTGGCGGTGTCAGTGCATGCTAATGGAGAGAGCTGCAGTGTTGTCCTGGCCTTATGCTGATCAGCCAGGGGGTCAGCCAGCCTACACACTCTGTCTGTCTTACCTCAGACACATACTAATCCAAGGAGGGAGGGAGCCAGTCTCTGAACTCTGGACAACCTGCACTTGGAGATACGAGGTACCTTTCCTTCTAAAACTGGTTAGTAATAATACAAATTTCAGGTATTTTGGGATATTAGAACTTGCGAAACTATAGCATTAAGGGCTCAGTTCAATCCGTAGCGCTGAAGATCTGGCTATAGTGTGATTGAAATGTATGTTCCCGTATACGTGGAGACCTCATTCACGGGCTATAACAGCACTATGTATTTTATCGAGGCGCTAGTCTCTGACGATCAATAGTGAAAGCCTTTACTGTTTTGTGTGTCCTAGTTTTCATCTGCCCACAGGTACTTTGTGCCTCATTAGCAAAATGGAGCTAAAAAAAACATGTGTACACTTCACAACTCCCAGATCATCAACTTCTGACAAAACAGGAAATCATGTGTGAGGTAATAATTCTGTGGTTCAGAGTTTTTAAAGACAGTCTGTACTGTAAGTGTAATCTGGTGGGCTTATGCACTTAGGGGCTGATTCAGACTTAGGACATGTATGCCTTTCTTATGCACACCTTTCCTACACACTTCACAGTAGTTGGTACTCAGACGTACAGTGAAAGTATTCACACCCCTTCACTTTTTCCACGTTGTGCTGTGTTACAGCCTGATTTAAAATTGATTGCATTCATATTTTTTGGTCACTGGCCTACACACAATACCCCATAATGTCATAGTGGACTTACCCACAAAGTAATCGCTGCCAAAGGTGCTTCTACAAAGTATTGAAGGCACTGTACCTAATGCAGGTGTGCTCTACAGGTGTGGCTACCTTGCGCACACTGAATACCTTTAATTCAACGGCTGAAAAATGTCCCACTTGCTGGCCAACAGATTTTCTTGTGAAGTGTCAGTCAATAGGGTTTTCAGTACATTTATCTTAAGACATCCCTTCAAATATGGTGTACCTTTATTTAGGATTTTGTTGACAGACTCACTAGAATACATTGAGAGAACGTGTTCAGAATACAGAAATCCATCTAAATATATGCATATTAATTTCCGTTTCAGCACAAACTGGTAGATTGAAAAATACCCTGATTTGGTTAGGAAAGTATGCACGAATCATAAAAAACAGGTTTGGACAGCCTTTGCATACTAAATATATTGATGAATCATAAATACAGTGGTTTGATTCATCCTGAAAGTTGCCGTATTCAAGTTCAATCCATGACATATTGGAAGGTGAGAAAAAGTGTACAATAGGGGTTGAACAATAGTCCTATAAATCTACCCTAATCCTCACTAATTATGGAACTGTATGATAATGGTCCAGTCATTGTGAACAAGGACGTTTCTTGGAGTTGAAGACATTGGGGGCTTAGCCTAAAGCCAGTAAGGGGGTCCGGGGGCATCCCCCCCTGCAAAAAAAAAGGAATTTCAATGGCTACATGCGAAATCCTGTGCGCTCCTCGTCCCCTGCCTCAAATGGAAGAGTCGTTCCCCCTGCCGCTCTACCTTAGGGCGGATGGTGAAAGACGGCCCGGAAGCGGCGGGTGAACTCCTCGAAGTGGTCTAACGCCACGTCTTCCTCTCCCCACATGGCATTTGCCCACTCCAGAGCTCTCCGCTAGAGGCATGAGATGAGGGCGGATACTCTCTCCCTTCCTGAGGGAGCTGGGTGAACGGTGGCCAGGTATAGGTCCAGTTGTAAGAGGAACCCCATCATACTCCCTGGGAAGGGAGAGACGTATCCTACTGGAGCTGGATCTGGACAGGACGGGTAGTGGTAACCCCGGTTGCGCTGGTCGAGGCGCTGGAGAGACTTCTTGTCTCTCCCAGCAGTCCATGGTCTGGACAACGCAATCCATCATGGCACCGAGATGATGTAACATTGCCGAGTATTCCTGGACGCACTCCTCGACTCCTCTGACCGGGGTACCTGCTCCTGCTGACTCCATGGTGGGTGAAAGATTCTGTCAGGCGTGTGCATACTGGTGGTGAAGTCAGGTGCAGGAGAGCAGAGAATTGGGAACAGGCGCACACTTTATTACGGCAGGAGAGATATACAGATGAACGCAGCTGCGTCAAAACCTCCTCCAGCTAACAATGCAAAGTGTATAGCGCACACAAATGTCACACATGAATGCATAGCAATACAAACAAGCTTCGTGAAAACACACAGGAAATAATACACGCATAGCCTAGTGCATACAACACGTATCACACAAACAATCTTTCACAAAGACATGATGGGGAACAGAGGAATAAATACATGTAGATTGATTGGGGAATGAAAACCAGGTGTGCAGTGAACAAGACAAAACAAATGGATATATGAAAAATGGAGCGACGATGGCTAGAAAGCCGGTAACGTCGACCGCCGAACGCCGCCCGAACAAGGAGAGGAGCCGACTTCAGCGGAAGTCGTGACACCTCCAAAACACTAAAATGCCAAGTCGCACTGCTTCTTAACACGCTGCTCGCTTAACCCTGAAGCCAGCCACACCAATGTGTCGGAGGAAACACTGTACAGCTAGTGACCGAAGTCAGTGTGCATGCGCCCAGCCCGCCACAAGGAGTTGCTAGAGCACGATGGCTCAAGGACATCTCGCCCGGCCAAACACTCCTCCAATTGGCCCAGACGACGCTGGGCCAATTGTGCACCGCCTCATGGGTCTCCCGGTCGCGGCTGGTTGCGACAAAACCTGGGATCAAACCCAGGTCTGTAGTGACACCTCAAGCACTGCAATGCAGTGCTGCCTTAGACTGCTGTGCCTTAGGCCCCTGTAAACCATGTTTTACTTTTTCACTGTCTGTATTTCACCTGTTATAATTTCTGCAAATAAATAAAACTTATTAGAATCTATAGAGTAGCTTGAAGTGATACAGTCTACTGTGTGCTCAACCCACCTCTGTTCTCTCTCCATCTTTCTCTGTGTCTTGTCTGGTGTCTCTCTCCATTATCTACTGGGGTGGCAGGTAGCCTAGCAGTTAGAATGTTGGGCCATTAACTGGAAGGTTGCTGGTTCAAATACCTCAGTGTGAAAAATCTGTTAATGTGCCCTTGAGCAATGCAATTTTCTTTAAATTGTTCCAGGGGTGCTGCACAACAATGGCTGACACTGTAAAACAACTTTTCCACTGTACCTATCTGGTGTATGTAACAATAAATTCTGGTGTTTGTCTTTAGTTTTGCCATCCAGAACGGCCAAGGGGATACTGGGCTATCTTAACTTGTGTAGGGCCTGTGTCTGGGTCACCTAAATGAACCTCCTCCTCTTCCCCACCTGTTTCCCCTGGCTGCTGCTGTTCTAAGTACTCCACTGGCCTACTATTCTTATCTGTCCTCCTCCTTGGGTCATCTGCAAGGTCGCAAGGTAGAGGTGCAACGTGCCATTAGTTCATTTTAAAGTACTGACACGACCAGGGCAACTCAGCTGTAAAGAACAATTCAAGTGTCCGCATAACAGAGCAACCCAACTCCAAACATGACAGATAAGAAGCAACATAGCCCCTAGGCTATATGAATATAAAGAGACATGAGAAAAAAATAATAAGTATTAAGACCTCTGATTAATTTAATTTAGTCAGTTCTACCAGCTAATCTGAGATTTTTTGATTACCGTAATTTCCGGACTATAAGCCGCAACTTTTTTCCCAGGCTTTGAACCTCGCGGCTTAAACAATATATTCTGCCCTCTAATATATGTATTTTTCCCGCTTTCAATTTTTTTTCTAAAAAAAAACACATTCTGTGACGTGCTCAGTTTTTTGGCGGCATGAAGCTTTCATTAGACCAATGAAATTGCCGAAAGGGTTAAGGTCAAACAACTTTTTTGTTTACTGTTTAGATTCAATCGAGCGCTCTCAAACTTCCCATCATTCTGGTTACGGTAGTCATTTTGTCACCCTCATCATGGCAAAGACACGGAGAAATGCATATGATGCAGCTTTCAAGTTGAAGGCGATTGATCTGGCTGTTGGAAAAGGAAATAGAGCTGCTGCACGGGAGCTTGGTCTTAATGAGTTGATGATAAGACGTTGGAAACAGCAGCGTGAGGAATTGACTCAGTGCAAAAAGACAACTAAAGCTTACTGCAAATTTTTTTTTTTTTTTGTTACAAGCCGTGTTTCGTTAAAGCCTATTTATTTTTGTTACAAGCCGTGTTTCGTTAAAGCCTGTGTAAAGTTAATTTGTTTCAATGTACCGGTAGGCACCTGCGGCTTATAGACATGTGCGGCTTATTTATGTTCAAAATATTATACATTTTTTAAATTCAGTGGGTGCGGCTTATATTCAGGTGCGCTTAATAGTCCGGAAATTACGGTACATAACATTTGAGGACACATAACTTAAGGGCCAATGTACTGTAATAACAATGTTCTTTTTCACCTACAATTTAACCCTCCCCCTTCCCTTCTAAGTTCAATTTCAAGTTTGTTTATTTGTCATATACTGTACACATGATAAAAAAAAAGTGACTGCCAAAATAATGGAAACACTTGAGTGAATGAGGGATACAAAGTGTATTGAAAGCAGATGCTTCCACACAGGTGTGGCTCCTGAGTTAATTAAGCAATTAACATCCCATCACGCTTATGGTCATGTATAAAAATACTGGGCAGGCCATTATTTTGGCTACCATGGCATTGCCCCCATACACAGGGCACGAGTGGTCACTGAATGGTTTGATGAGCTTGAAAACAATTCAAACCACATCCCATGGCCGTCTCAGTCACCAGATCTCAATGCAATTGAACACTTATAGGAGATTCTGGAGTGGCGCCTGAGACAGCGTTTTCCACCACCATCAACAAAACACCAAATGATTTATTGTGGAAGAATGGTGTCACATCCCTCCAAAAGAGTTCCAGGCACTTGTAGAATCTATGCCAAGGTGCATTACAGCTGTTCTGGTGGCCCAATGCCCTATTAAGACACTTTATGTTGGTGTTTTCTTTATTTTGCCAGCTACCTGTACATGGAGTACACAGTGCAATGAGATGCTTACTTCCTGGTTCTCGACAATACAACAACAATAGAAAAAGTAAGTAGCTAAGTGAATAAAAACAGTAATACATATCAAAGCTCAACTAAATAATTTCACCAATTATTTTTTTTTACAAATAGTTTCATAGCCTATATGGAAATAAACATGTTTACCTGTAGAATGGAATAGGTTATGACAGCTATGATTAATTTTTTAAATATCTAGTTGTAGTAAAGTTCAGCTTCAGTCCACTGGGGGGCACTGTGTCACTGTCAGAAGTTATGTGCTTGAGTCAGAAAAATGTTCTCTCATCTCTCAGCTAGCTAGCCAGCCAGTAGCTACCAAAGTGGCTAGTCAGTCAAGCTAGCTACAGAAACGAAACCCATCAAATACACTAGCTGGAAATAAACACTTTTCCTTGTATCCTGACTTATTTTAACATCCTTAGCTTGCCCATTCACTAAATATACTGTTAAATAACTCTGACTGACACCCAATAGCTTAAGAAAGTTGAGCGCTAACGCAACTGTATTAGCGTTAGCCAACCTTTATGCTGAGGGAGACTAGCTAGTTAGCTACCTGTCAACCAGTGGAGGCTGCTGAGGGGAGGACGGCTAATAATGGTGGAATGGAGTCAATGGAATGGTATCAACCTCATGGAAACCTCATCTTTAATGTGTTTGATGCCATTCTATTGACTCCATTACTGAAATTATTATGAGCCGTCCTCCCGTCAGCAGCCTCCACTGCTGTCAACCCTGCACAAACCTGTGGCTAACTCTGTTGCTGCTGCACTTTGACTTTCTGGCTGTTCTGCCCTCTCCACCTCATTCACTGTTGCCTGCTCATGCTCAACCTGCTCGCTTTTTTTCCCTCTCTTTCAGAAGTTCTGAATATCCATATTTGCTCTGTGCTTTGCTCCAGACTTTGAGTGACAGGCGTTTTTCTGAGTGATGACATTGACATCTAACCGGCGCTGTAGGGTTGGGGGAGGGGTCAAGGGACATGATCGGTCCACTGCGTTGTGTATTCTCGACCAATCACAACAGGCACTCCAGGGGCTTCTTGCAGTGCCTGCTACTGCCTAGCGCAGTATATAGTGTTGTTGGTTATGGAAACATATAAGACTGAAATAATGACTTTTTTATTCTTATTTTTATTGGACCATCAAAAGGTTTGAGACTGGACCAAAATGATCTGTTGCTGAAGCCCCGGAAGCCCAGGCCTAATGACGTCACTGGTCGTGAACCGTGCGCCAGGCTCCAGGTTTGAACTGCTATGTGTGGTCTGAGTTCTAGAACTATTCAAATAGGCTATTTTTTTATTGCGTAACTTTAGCCTAATATGATCCTGTATGGCTATCGACCCTCAGTAACAACAGCACAGTCGTGACAGAGGAAAGAAAGATATGGATAATGCAAAATGGAGGCTAGAAATGGAAGGAAACTAACACTAAAGTGACAGTTATAAATGTATGTGGGTATTACTGACGGTGGCTCCCGATAGTGGCTATTATTTAACATGATACAAATTGTAATATAAAACTGAGAAAAGCCTGGGCATATAATTAAAACTTTTAATCAACTCAGCAGGTTCAGCGCTACAGAAGCCTATAGCTTGGGTCTCCAAATTTCATCCCCCCCAAATTATGAGGGCATACAATTAAAATTTGGGAAACGGCACAACTATTTATAGCCTACTTCACTGTGGAAAAGGGGCTGCAATACATGTCATATTGATATCCTTTTCAGTTTGCTTCCATATGACTGGTTTCACATTCGTCTCCAGGGATCATAAGGACAAATCATCTAAAACAATTGCTATGTGCATTTACAATCCCCTTCTCCAAACAAATGACTAATTGACCTACAGTAGCTCTTATCAATAGCTCTTATTAATTAGTAAACTACACTGCGTGGAGAATGCTGTTATTTCTTTAGGAAAAAATGAAGTAGATGCTTTTTCCACTTGGAACCGGCAGGTTCGCTCGACCTTATTCATGGTTCCCTCGCGCGTAAAGGTGGTGGAACTATTACGGAATCAAGTCGATTTCAGAATACAGCGTATCTGTAGACACGCCACCGTTTCTTTGATCTCCACCCCACACCCGTACCTCACTAGCACTGGCCATTTCCCCAGGCTTAAGTTCAAGGTCAGAATACGAGTAGAAAGAAAAGTGCATAAAAAGGGAGTAAAGTTCAATTTACACTGGCGTAACTCGGGTCTGAATTTCGCTCTCAATGAATATGGCCCTATGCACTTAAGTTGGTGGCTCTAAACCAACTCTTCCTTCCAATCTTTCCAACCCAAGGACCAATTGTCTTGCTCCGTTTGGGCTCAAATGTTCAGGATTTTCCACAAGCAGTAAAATCTGTTATTACTGCTTGCTATCCTCTAGAGAAAATAAGAATGCCTCACTCCTATTCACTGCAGTTCATAATCATTAGATTTTTGGTAAGTAAAGAGTTAATGTAGACAGGACTGGTAATGGTGTGAAACTCATGGCTCCCCTGGTGGACACCTCCTGCTGGTTAATCACCTTTTAAATGTGCGTTGGAGCAGCGCAAACACACACACACACACACACACACACACACACACACACACACACACGCAGGGAGTTCTGTGTGGAAACAACGCAAACCCTTTTGAAACTCTGGGTTTGTCTTTCAAATGGACTTCTGGCCAACAGCCTGGAGGGATAAGACAGAGATGTGTAGCTAGATAACTTCAAGACCCACACACTCTAATGTATGTATGTGATCTATCTTCTGTGAAGAGCTTATGTGAACACTATGAGGAAAACACTCACTCGCTGACCTTTCTCGTCTCTCCTGTCCGTCCTTCAATGATGTTTGCAGGACATTTGTTAATACCCTTTTAAAGGGATAAGTGATGAGCCAGAATCAAATATGAATCTCAGACAAATGATTCTAATCAACCACTCAGGATAGCCATTGGCATAATCAGGGGGCATGTAGAATCAGAGGCCAAAACAGAATCTCATTTCCATCAATGACCTCCAGACTGTGACACTTATCTGTAATAATGGCCCCCGTGTGGTAGCAGATGACATAATAAACATGCGACCCTATGGCCAGGTTTGTCAGTAGAAGTGTCCTTTAACGGCAAATACACTCTCTAATTGGTTTGCCTCTCCCATGGCGGTGGGAGCCCTGCCTGTAATTGCCCACCAAAAGGGGGTGGAGAGTGTGTCGGAGTGTGGCGCAGCCCCTTGTAGGTCCGAGCTGATCGGTGCACTCATGTCCTTCAGTGCATTACCCAGGGATCACCTGGAGGAGGGTGACACAGATAGATCTCCCTCATGTGCCCCATGGGGGTGTCTGATGGCTTAAAAGCAAGGTAGCCACGGGAGACCCATTGACCTTGGGACAGGAGATGGGGGGGTCACGCGTGATGGAGTGTGTGTGTGGGGGGAGGGGTGGTAGAGGACGCTGGGATGGGATGGAGAGAGGAGGGTAATATATGGGGAGGAGAGAGGACAGTCATCTCTGTACTCCTCCTGTCACTTGATCCCCTGTGCAGTCACTGTTGCTTTAATCAAGGACAATGCTGCAAAGAACACACTGCCACTGCCCACACAGCCCAATTTAGAAATGTGTGTGTGCAAGTGTATGTACATTGTGAATGGATGACTATCTAAGCTCATTTGTGTGCCAGCATGAGCACGTGCAAAACTGTGTGTGTTTGGTGGTGAGCTGGTGCGTCAGTTCAATGTACATGTGATAGCGTATGTCTGTCAGTGTGTTTATATGACTGCAGCTCCGGGAACCAGCCAGGCCAGGGCTTACTGTTCTGCGGGATAGCAGGAATAGCACGGCCCCCTGCGCTTGCAGCAGGAAGGAATGACTTGGTCAACTCAGCGTTCAGCACAGACATGTTTGTGGACAGCCCAAAGGAAACTTGTGTCTGTGTGGTAATGTCAGCGCTAATGTTATGATTGGTTGGCTAGAGGGCCTTTGATGACACGCTTAATGAGAGGTCTTAGGGAGCAGCCCAGCAGGACGAGGGGGAGACCTCCCACATCAAACACTCTCTCACACCCCTCGTACAACACACAGCTCGCCGCTCCCTCTCCTTCCCCTCCTTCCACTGGAAAAGTCTTTCAGATACATTCCTCTCTAAAAGCCCCTCACTCCTTCTCCTGCTATTGGCTTGTGGAGTCAACATTTTCAGGGCAAATGATACACTGATTCCTACTATGAAAAATGTTAGATTAAAAGCAGGAATAACAGAGTTGATGTGTTCCACTAAAGCAGAAGGTTTGGCTCCATGTGTCGGCTGTTTCAAAATCTGTCTGTGTGCTTGTGGGTGTGTGATGAGTGTGTGCCTCTTGAGGAGCAGCTCATTTCTGAGAGAGGGCTAATCTCTACTCAAGCATCCAAACCAGAGGGTTTTGATCAAGCAGCTGAGAAATGAGAGATGAGGGCAAAACGAGGAGGCTGCTGAACAAACACTCAGTTTAGCTACAATCTGAGCCCGTGGATAAACCCACAAACACACACACATCCTTAAGACACTAATTCCCCTAGCTACAGTATCATGTTGCACTATAATACAGATGTAAATGGCATGTCACTGTATTAACACACATCAAGCTATACAAGAATACAGACTAACTGTGGCACTGCACAGCCACAAGCACAGCTATCCACATTGAGAGAGATATCAGAGCCTTTCTTTCTGCGCGTCATACTTTCCCCCTCTCTCTTCTGAGAAGTTTACTCAGCTTGGGAATTACATCTTACAGATGGCCTCTCCGCTCGGGGAATGGGCTAATGTCACAAGGGGAAAATATTATTGCAGGACTGACCTCTGTTTGAAAGTGTTCCAAGCCAGTGTTTTCTGTGACCCCCCTGAGATATTAACGTCCTCATGAAAGATCTGACCTGTAGCTGGACATACTGACTTCACTCTGGAGGGAAAAGGACGCAAACCACCTACAGCGGTCTCCCATCCTACTATATAGTAGACTGTGTAGTTGTACTGAAATGTGTCTACTGCATTTAACCCAACCCTTCTGAATCAGAGAGGTGCAGGGGGCCTATAGCTAGACTGTGTTGTCCTCTACCCACCACGTCTTCAGCGCCTGGGGAACAGTGGGTTACCTGCCTTACTTAGGGGGTAAAACGACAGATTTTTACCTTGTCAGCTCAGGGATTCAATCCAGCAACCTCTCAGTTACTGGCCCAATACTCTAACCACTAGACTACCTATTTTTTTATTCTGATTTTTCAGGGGGTGCACCCTCAGCACCCCTACTTCCCACGGCTTTGACTGTAGATGATGCGTGGCAGGTGCATTGACAACCCAATCTAACCCATCACGGCTTCAAGCCCAGCTCTTGGGCTTTCATGCTTACTATAAAGGCCTTTGAAAGATGAAGGGACAACTTCAGATGTGTACAATGTTTTCCAATATGAAATAAGTATTGGAATGTTTTCTCCCTATTTATTTTCTATATAACAAAATTGTCCATGAACTTGTTATTGACCTGGCCCAGTTTCCCAAAAGCCTCTTAAGACTAAGTTCATCTAAGAACCCTAGGATCCTATTGTTCTAACGATGAACTTAGCCTTGAGATGCTTTTGGGAAACTGGGCCCTGTTCTATTTGTCTCGTTTGGCCAGATGTGTTTGCTTTAGACCATGCTCTCGTGATGAACATCCATCCACATCAAAGTGTGTCTGTGGTCAGGGAACCGCTTGGGAAGTATATTTGAAGACTCAGTGTGACTTCTTCGGCTCCCTCTCCTCGGCCTATCAGCTGCTGCTGAGGAGAGAAGGAGGTAGACAAGGGGCGGTGGAGGGGACTTTGTTTATTTCAAGGATCTCTGATAAAAAAAAATTCCTGGTGTAACATGATGTGGTTTTACTATCACATCTGTCCCTGGATGAGCCAACATTACATCTACTGTACGGGAAACAATATCAAGGCAGCAGGTAGCCCTTTACACTCGTACCCGGATACGGGTTGAAAATGTGCAAGTTGGGCTCCCAAGTGGCGCAGCGGTCTAAGGCACTGCATCTCAGTGCTAGAGACGGCACAATAAGCACCCTGGTTCAAATCCAGGCTGTATAACAACTGGCTGTGATTGGGAGTCCCACAGGGCTGCGCACAATTGGCCCAGCATTGGCTGGTGTAGGTGGTCTTTGTAAATAAGAATTAGTTCTTAACTGACTTGCCTATTAAAATAATGATTTTATCGTTGCCGTCTGAGTGAGGGAAATGCTGTAAATTAAGAGGAATATCTATTTTAAAAGATGAGACGTTCAGGATTAGAATAAATACTGTTTTGATGTCATATCACAAAACTCATGTCATATACAGTGTCAACGTTTATGATCACTACGTTTGATATACAGTTACAAGATGACATGGCGTCATACTCTGGGTTGTTCTGAAGTGGAACGAGTCTATGTTTGTCTATTTTGAAGAAATTTCGCCTCGGCACGCGCACCTGAATCATTACTCCTTTCTATGAGCACCAGCATCAGGATCTGTTTCTCTGAACTGCCTTGTGAATGCTTAACACTGTAATATTGTATTTTATAAATTAGCTAGCGTTGTTGGTACTAGAACAGGTTTTCAAATGATGCCTACCTGACCAAGGTTGCGATTTATAATGGACCATTTTTGGATTGCGTGAACAACAACAGTCATTGTGTGATGGTGGGGATGCAGGGTTGTGTTCCAAACAAAACAACTACAAGTGTCCTTGCTCTAGTTCCTCAACGGTACAGCTTTTTATAGTTGAAGACTTCGTCATAAAAGTGCATTGAAATGACTTAGGAACTGTGCTCACTTTGGAGAGCTGTGTGACCACTTGGAGACACCACTGAGACATCTCACTCAAATATTTGTCATTTATTTGTCTTATGTTGCAACTACCCCACATTTTCCAGGAATACTCTTATCATGTTATTGAATGTATCCAGAGTATTTTCAGATATCGTTATCAACAAATTCGGAGAAAAGTACAGTAAATGTAAAATGCACATAACATCAACAGTGTAATGTTTGGATTCAGTCTTGCGTCGGGTGAACTGATGTGTCCGAGCCTTTGGTCTCATAGTTTTCCCTTTCAATTGCTACCATGCTTATGCATTTTCATGTGAGAAACATTTCCATTTATCCCTATCCATATAGGTCAATTCCCATGAGTGTAAATGTTTAACACTGTATCAACGTATTGCTGGTCAGACATAGTTGGCCATGGTTACTGAAAATACTGAATGTCATGAAGGATGGTAAATAGTCTGATTCTATCAACTCAACAGATTCACAGATTATTATGAAATAGACACAAATTATTTACAGTATTCTAAATTCGTGACAGGCACACGAAAAAGCTTTTTTTTTCTTGTCCATCACACAATTTTCTTCATAACAAATTCCAATTTGTTGTGGCTAACATTAAGATTGGGGTTAGGCATAGCCGCAGAAAGTAGGGTGCTGCAGCACCCCCAACCCCAAACTACTTCCCGTGGCTATGGTGTTAGGGCAGGGTTAAGGTTAGGGTTAAGGTTAGGGTTAAGTAACATGCTAGCTAAAGTGAAGTAGTTAAAGGGTTAAGGTTGGGGTTAGGGTTAGCTAACAAGTAGTTGCAAAGTTGCTAATTAGCTAAAATCCCAAAGTTGTCTATCATGAGATTCGAAACGCAACGTGTTAAGCAGACTGGTGGAAAGCAGAAAGAACCAGGTTTTCCTCCAGGATTTTTCCTTAGCTCCATCTCGTTTCTTTTTATCCCCATTCTTTGCCGCTGTGAAGCATACCCTTACCATGATGCAGCCAATATAAGGAGGTAGTTACTCAGTGATGTGTTGGATTTGCCCCAAACATAGGGATTTGCATTTAGGCCAGAAAGTGTATTCCTTTGCTGTGTTTTTTTTGCAGTATTACTTTAGTGCCTTGATGCATACAGGATTCCTGTTTTGGAATACTTTTATTCTGTATATTTGTATCTTCTTTTCACTCTGTCATTCAGGTCATTATTATGGGATCACTACAATGTTAGTGGAGTCGCAACAATGGCCTCATGGTGACATTCCTGAGCAGTTTCCTTCCTGTCAGGCAGCTCAGTTTACAAGGACGACTGTATCTTTGATGTGTCTGGGTGGTTTAATACATCATCCACAGGACAATTATAAACGTGGCCATGCTTAAAGAGATATTCAGTGTCTGATGAGTTATTGGTACCATCTTCCAATCACTGCCTTTCTTTACGAGGCTTTTGAAAAGCTCTGTGGTCTTTGTAGTTGAATCTGTGCTTGAAATGCAATAGATGTATGGGGGACAGAGGAATGGTTAGTCAGAATGGTTAGTCAGAATGGTTAGTCAGAATGGTTAGTCAGAAGGGTTAGTCATTCAAAAATCCATGGAAGTTATTATGTGATTTGTTAAGCAACATTTTACTCCTTGACTAATTTAGGCTTGCCTAAACAAAGGGGGTGAATACTTATGCAACAAGTATATTTTAGTTATTTAATTTGTACTTATTCATTTAAAAAAATCTAGAACATTCTTTTCATTTTGACATTATGGAGTATTTGACATAAAGTATAAATTACAAAAAAAAAACTCAATTTAAACTATTTCCATCCCGCTTTTTAACACAACAACATGTGAAAAGATCCAGGGGGGTGAATACTGATACCCACTGTAGTCACAGCGATCTCCAGAGGTCAGCCTGCATCACAACATACTCCTCCCCTCATGTGATATTAATTTAATGGACAGCTCTTCAACTCACTCCCAGGAAACAGTCCCTATAATCATTATTGGAATGGCTAATGTGGGAAATATGGCATGTCAATTGTCAACAGTGCAAGACAGCCACCATACAGTGTTGACCTGGTGGGAACAGTCACAGATACAGTCACAGGATTTGACCTATCAATAGGGTCCCACAGCCAGACCTGAGAAAAGGGAAAAGACCCCGATTACGACCACAGGAGTTAAGAACGTCAACATATAGGCCATTTAGACATTCCGTCTTAATTGATTTCCATGGATCGGGCCTTCAATTATGCAATCCTGTCACATGCTGTCATCTCATGACTTTCTGGGTATAAAGATCATTGCCATGGAGACCTGTGTGTCACCTGCCAGCTTCACAGAACCAATGTGAGGTTGGTGAGCGAGGTTGTTGTTGTGGCTCCTGACTGATTACAGATCAGCCAGCTAAATGATAGCTCATCAACGGACCGCTTTGTTACCAGGAAACTACTGCCATTTATGAGCGTGACCAAATATTGAAAGGAAATAATATCTCATATGTGACAGAGGTTAAATGAGTTGACTGTGTGAACTTGGCCTTCGAGTGATAAACTGCCTGAGATTTCTTCATTGATAAATCTAATTGTATTAATTGTATTATGTATGATTTATATTACAAGGATGATTCTATTGTTTTGATTACATATTCAGATTATTATTATTAACCATTAGAATAGTAGTATGTCTAGAGAACTTATAGTATTAGTAGTAACCTAGTAGTAGGGTTATTCCACGAAAAGAGTGCCCTTTGGTATTTTAAGTAGATATTATGCACCAATATTGCATTTTAAAAGCCTATTATATTAAATGAAGTGCTCTTTAATATAGACCACATGGATCATTTAATTAATCCGATTTTTTATATGAATAAAGGCTTGCTAAAGTGACAAAATTCAACAGTTTGACGTGTCCCTCTTTGCACCCACTTAACCCCAACATTTCTCCAAGTTTTAACCATCATTGTAAAGTCCTGGTTATTTTTTTGGCCTTGACAAAGTCCTTTCTGAAGATGATTACTTATTTAATGTGATTAGTGATTCATTTATGTCTGCCACTTATTTTAAGGTCAACCCTGTTATGTGAGCTGAACTCTCGATTTAATACGATGAAACTATTCCTTTTCAAATATTTTTGTTCAAAAGAAACACTGAACATCTAGTTGTCAAATCATAGTGTAAAAGCAGGCGAGCTGGTTCTAATCTTTTTGGCATTTTTCCGGTGTTTTGTGTTGGAAAACTAAGCGAGTGGAGCAAGACACGTCAACCCTGTTATTCATAGATAGACAGGCTACAAATGTTTTAACAATGACATGTTTTTGTGAAGCTTGCATTCAATTGCCACTCCCTGTTGCACACAACAAGCTTCCATTCCCCCTGTCACACGGGGATTTATGGCTGATTTAAGATGGAATCATCAACCCTGTTATGGTCAATCAACCCTGTTATGGTCAATCAACCCTGTTATGGTCAATCAACCCTGTTACTTCATTTGTAGTTGTGGAACCCTGCTGTAGGGGATAGTCATGTGTCACCATCATCTAAAACACTAGCTGCAATAAAAGTGATCCTAAATGAAGGGAAAATCTATATCATTAGCCAATAGAAAACAAACCCCAATGAGATTCATAATCAGTATAATGTTATGTTTGTGTTTAGGAGGCATTAGTCTCATTCTTAATGAATTATAATTATCGGCCTTTGTTTTTTTTGGTAGTTGACAAAAAAGCCTATGTCCTATATACAGTATAATTATGTTTTTTGTGTTGTCTTTCTCTGGTAAATAAATGTAGAATTCTATTCAGGCACAGATGCTTTTCACATTACGAGAACGTGTGGACACAATACCTTCTTCGAGTGAGACAAACTGTAATAGATGTGGAATTTAACAACACAAATGTTGTGCAAAACACTGATTGATATTTGTATGGTTCCAGACTCATGATACATTCTCTCTAGACAAATGATAAGTTGTGACAAAAATCAATTATTATTTTAATAGACAATTGTTCTTGTAAATTCACTTCATTTTTCTCTCCTCAAAATGTGACATTTTATTAAATTCATATTTCAATGACAATTTCTGTGCCAAAACTAACTTTTTTATATTCTTCAGTCTATGAGTGAGCATGTGTGCCACACAGCATTCGATATATTAAATCAATTTAAACAATTTATTACGTGCAATAAATCAATGTTATGACACTGGTTAAAATGCACATTAGATGAGCCGACCGTGGGATAAACCTAGTAATGAGTTGAATATGTTAACTGCAGTGCCAGATTGATCGTTTGTGACTAAAATTGTCGTAGCTATTTGTTGTACAAAAAAAATTCTAAATGTTATTCAGTATTTTTATATAGCAGGGTGTATGTTCCCAGTTTACATTTAATGTGGTGTTTCTCTCTAGGCAAGGAGAGACAGTAAAGTAAAGTGAACTGCAACACTAATTATTTATGGCGCTTCGGATACTCACACAAAACAGGAGGACATTAAATGTTGCCACTCGGATTACTTAAGAAAATCTAATGCTGTTGTTACTACTAGAAAAATCCTGGAAATGACACTTTGTAATTGAGGAGTGGACGCTCATTCACAAGAGAACGTCTGTGTCCCATAGGTGGCGGTATTACAGGTTAGATAGCGATATGCTGCAGATGTGTATGAGTCTGAAATCTATAGTCCTCAAGCTAGTTTAATTAGACAACTTCTTTTTTTTTTTTACAAATAATAGTTCTGAAAAATAATCTTTGTACTGTAGGCTGAAATATATTTCAACTTACTTTACTGTGATTCATTTACAAGTGGATGCTGTCATTTGTTTTAATATTGTGTGTTTAAAAAGCATTGTCAGCAGAGAAAATCTTTTTTAAATCATCTGGAGAGTGATCTAAATGTTGGAGTCTTTTAGTAAAACAATCTAGAAGCTTTAGAATAGTAGTCTTTTTATTTTATTTATTTAATAGCATAATCTTCATAGGGAATAAATCCTTTATAAGTACATGCTGTTGGAGATCGTCAGGACCCTGAGGGCTTGTCCATGTTAGTGTCCAGTTCTATTCTCCTTATCCTGCCATTTGCAATGTCCCCATGCACGCAGTTGATTTAACACACATGCATGCTTGGCTCGTCCCCTTGGTTAACTAAACAGCTAACAGTTTAGGGCAGAATTGATTTTCTCCTCCCTGGCTCCTCCTTTGTGAGATGGAACTGTATGTAAATCCTATTGCAGCAAATTTGATAAATCAATTAAGGCCAAGGAGACTTAATGTATATGATTTTAAGTGTGTAGATGGAATGAGGTTTTGTACAATTTGTTAAATGTTTAAGGTAATGATATTAAGGTCAATCCATCAAGCAGGTTGGAGGGCGTTCTGCTTAGGGCTATGAATGGGTAAGGAGGGTGTGTGTGTGGGCAGGGTATGAATAGGTAAGCATGGTGTGTGTGCTGTGTGTGGGGGGGGGGAGCAGCTGGTCTGTCGTGGATTGACTTAACCTCTGTCACTTTGATGGCCTTTGTGTTCGCCGTCGTCCAAAGGAGAGGCAGATGTCGGGGTACCCCCTGTGACACCCCTCCAACCGGACACACCCTCACAGGGACTGGGGACACATCCATACACGCATACACACACATTTGCACACACGCACACACACTCAAGTTAACTCCCTACTCACATACACACAAACACACCCTCCAGCATCTATACTGCGTCTGGGGGGTTATATAATGAAATTAGAATCACATAATGTGAGGCACACACACACACAGAGAGAGAGAGAGAGAGACCAGCAGAATGAGCAAGGGCCATCGATGTAGCCTTTTAAATGAAGTCTTGGTCTCTAGAGCTCTCAGACATTGTATGTTATTTCTTTGGCTGAATTAAGACTGTGTAATGAATAGGGTCACATTAATAAAAACCTTTTCCCCTTTGCCCCCCCCAGTCCCTCCCTCTGCCACATTACCCCCCACCTGGCCCCCATCCTATCAGTGAAAGGGAATTCACTCTGTAATGAATGTTAACCAGTCATGAAATTAGAGTGGCCAAACAGGGAGGCCAAGCTGCCTGCCTCTCGCTCGCTCTGTCTCTCTCTCTCTCTCTTCCCCTCTCTCTATGGTGTTGTGATCCACTCAGGCAAATCAGCATTTGACTGAAAAGTTTTTAATAGCCCTCTGGAGTAACTCCACCAATAGCTTGGCTTTGGTGCATATTTGGCCTGTTTCCTTCCCTTTTCGAGAGAGAAAAGCCATTGTGTACCGGCAGCCAGGCAATCATTTCCATTGGTTTCGGCAATTTGTGAGTGTTGGGATGAGGCAGAATAATTTCGATGAATCATTTATGCTCCATTAAAATCCATGGGTCACAGTAGGGCCACGTGTCAAATGAGTCTGAGACTGTGAATATAATCTAATCGTAAACTATTCTTTCCAAGATTATTCTGTTTGTGTTGTAGACAAACAAAGACAAATGTTTTCTTCACAGCATTTTACATCATTTCCAGCTTATAACAGCAGTTAACATCCAACGTGCACCTCATTAGCAGCTTGGCAATTTCAAAATATTCAAATAATAAGAAAACACACTTGGCATAACCAATGTGCATTAGATATTACTTTACTGATAATTTTCCAATCTTGTTGCCATCCATTTTCAATGAATGAAATTATCCTCTGGTAAAACAAGACAAAAATACGACTTGATTTTTATTTTGTTTCACATGGTAAACATTGCTTTGTTGAGTGCAAATTATTAATTCAAACATGCACTGATGTAGTGTAGAAGAATTACATCCGATCTCTGTGTTCCTTAGTCAGCATCCTGTAACATTTTCACAGTGCACTGATAGCAGATCAGACAGTAGAGTATATCCAGCTGTCAATATGGCTAGCTAACTATTGTCCAGAGCATGAACTTCTGAACCCCTGACAGGGGTACAGTACCTGCCTGTGAAACCTTGGACCAGGCCTGGACTCTTGCATGCAGGTCCTCTTGGGTGGTCCCTCTATTCACTGTTCCAGGGTGAGAGGGCGGTCCATGACCGGTCCACAGAGACAAGGGAATTCATTAAGCAAATTAGCCATACTGTAAAGACATCTGCATGTCCACCTCCACATTTCTATTTGCCTCTCTCTCTCTCTCTCTCTCTCTCTCTCTCTCTCTCCCTCTCTCTCTCTCTCTCTCTCTCAATTCAATTACATTCAAATTTAAGGGGTTTATTGAAATGGGAAACATATGTTTACTTTGCCGAAGCAAGTGAAATAGACAAATAAAAGTGAAATGAACAATCAAAAATGTACAGTAAGCGTTACACTCACAAAAATTCAAAAATAATAAAGACATTTCAAACGTCATATTATGTGCAAATAGTTCATGTACAAAAGGGAAAATAAATAAATATACAGTGCCATCGGAAAGTATTTAGAGCCCTTGGCATTTTCCACATTGTCAGGTTGGTGGGTGTAGCTGGTGTATAAAGTCAGGCGCAGGAGAGCAGAGATGAGTGGTGTCCCTCTCCGTGTCAGGTTGGTGGGTGTAGCTGGTGTATAAAGTCAGGTGCAGGAGAGCAGAGATGAGTGGTGTCCCTCTCCGTGTCAGGTTGGTGGGTGTAGCTGGTGTATAAAGTCAGTTGCAGGAGAGCAGAGATGAGTGGTGTCCCTCTCCGTGTCAGGTTGGTGGGTGTAGCAGGTGTATAAAGTCAGGCGCAGGAGAGCAGAGATGAGTGGTGTCCCTCTCCGTGTCAGGTTGGTGGGTGTAGCTGGTGTATAAAGTCAGGCGCAGGAGAGCAGAGATGAGTGAAACAACGTACTTTACTCGACAGCACAAAGTAAACAATTTACAAAGTGCAAAAAGAACGGTTGCCACAAAGCATGGTTGATAAACAGCACACGGTACAAACCAGCCGGAACATACCGACCTGAACGAATAACAATCACACACAAAGACATGGGGGGAAACAGAGGGTTAAATACAAGACCAGTAATTGGGAAATGAAAACCAGGTGTGTAGGACAACGAGACAAAACAAATGGAAAATGAAAAATGGATCGGCGATGGCTAGAAGACTGGTGACGTCGACCGCCGAACACCACCCGAACAAGGAGAGGCATCAACATCGGCCGAAGTCGTGACAGACATTTTGTTACCTTACAGCCTTATTCTAAAATTGATTAAATTGTTTTTTCTTCTCATCAATCTACACACAATACCACCTAATGGCAAAGCAAAAACAGTTTTTTATACATTTTGGCAAATGTATTACAAATAAAAACATATGTATCACATTTACATAAGTATTCAGATCCTTTACTCAGTACTTTGTTGAAGCACCTTTGGCAGCGATTACAGCCTTGAGTCTTCTTGTGTATGACGCTACAAGCTTGGCACACCTGTATTTGGGGAGTTTCACTTATTCTTCTCTGCAGATCCTCTCAAGCTGGGGAGCGTTGCTGCACAGCTATTTTCAGGTCTCTCCAGAGATGATCGATCAGGTTCAAGTCCTGGCTCTGGCTGGGCCACTCAAGGACATTCAGAGATGTGTCCCGAAGCCACTCCTGCATCATCTTGGCTGTGTGCTTAGGGTCGTTGTCCTGTTCGAAGGTGAACCTTTGCCCCAGTCTAAGGTCCTGAGCACTCTGGAACAGGTTTTCATCAAGGCTCTCTCTGTACTTTGCTCTGTTCATCTTTGACTAGTCTTCCAGTCCCTGCCACTGAAAAACATCCCCACAGTATGATACTACCACCACCATGCTTCACCGTAGGGATGGTGCCAGGATTCCTCCAGACGTGAAGCTTGGCATTCAGGCCAAAGAGTTCAACCTTGGTTTCATCAGACCAGAGAATCTTGTTTCTCATGGTCTGAGAGTCTTAAGTTGCCTTTTGGCAAACTCCAAGCGCGCTGTCATGTGCCTTTTACTGAGGAGTGCCTTCCGTCTGGCCAATCTACCCCAAAAGCCTGATTGGTGGAGTGCTGCAGAGATGGTTGTCCTTCTGGAAGTTTCTCCCATCTCCACAGAAGAACTCTGGAGCTCTGTCAGAGTGACCATCGGGTTCTTGGTCACCTCCCTGACCAAGGCCCTTCTCCCCCGATTGCTCAGTTTGGCTGGATAGCCAGCTCTATGAAGAGTCTTGGTGGTTCCAAACTTCTTCAATTTAAGAATGATAGAGGCCACTGTGTTCTTGGGACCTTCAATGCTGCAGAATTTTTTTTGATACCCTTCCCCAGAGCTGTGCCTCGACACAAACCTCTCTCGGAGCTCTACGGACAATTCCTTTGTCCTCATGGCTTGGTATTTGCTCTGACATGCACTGTCAACTGTGGGACCTTATAGAGACAGGTGTGTGCTTTTCCAAATCATGTCCAATCAGTTGAATTTACCACAGGTGGACTTCAATCAAGTTGTAGAAACATCTCAAGGATGATCAATGGAAACAGGATGCACCTGAGCTCAATTTCGAGGCTCATAGCAAAGAGTCTGAATACTTACATAAATAACCTTATCGGGGGAGAAGGGCCTTGGAGAAGGGCCTTGGTCAGGGAGGTGACCAAAAACCTGATGGTCACTCTGGCAGAGCTCCAGAGTGCCTCTGTGGAGATGGGAGAAACTTCCAGAAGGACAACCATCTCTGCAACACTCCACCAATCAGGCCTTTAGGGTATATTGGCCAGACGGAAGGCACTCCTCAGTAAAAGGCACATGACAGCCCGCTTAGAGTTTACCAAACGGCACCTTAAGACTCCCAGACCATGAGAAACAAGATTCTCTGGTCTGATGTATCCCAAGGTTGAAGTCTTTGGCCTAAATGCCAAGCTTCACGTCTGGAGGAATCCTGGCACCATCCCTACGGTGAAGCATGGTGGTGGCAGTATCATACTGTGAGGATGATTTCTGTTTTCGCTTTGTCATTATGGGGTATTGTGTGTAGATTGCTCTGGATTTGTATTTATTTAATCAATGTTAGAATAAGTCTGTAAGTTAACAAAATGTGTAAAAAGTCAAGGAGTCTGAATACTTTCCGAAGGCGCAGTCAACATAGTATGGGTTGTATTTTCAATGTTGTTTGTTCCTCACTGGTTGGCCTTTTCTCGTGGCAGCAGGTCACACATCTTGTTGCTGTGATGGCACAATGTGGTATTTCACCCAGTAGATATGTGAGTTTATCAAAATTGGGTTTGTTTTTGAATTCGTTGTGGGTCTGTGTAATCTGAGGGAAATATGTGTCTCTAATATGGTCATACATTTGCCAGAAGGTTAGGAAGTGCAGCTCAGTTTCCACCTAATTTTGTGGGCTGTGTGCACATAGCCTGTTTTCTCTTGTGTCACTGTGGTTAGGTATTCTGCCACTGTGTACAATCTGTGTAGGCCAAGTAGGGGCGGCAGGTAGCCTAGTGGTTAGAGCGTTGAACTAGTAACTGAAAGGTTGTAAGATCGAATCTCTGAGCTGTCAAGGTAAATATCTGTTGTTCTGCCCCTGAACAAGGCAGTTAACCCACTGTTCTTAGACCATCATTGAAAATTATAATTTGTTCTTAACTGACTTGCCTAGTTAAATAACGGTTAAAAAAATAGCATTCTAGTTTGCTCTGTTTTTTTGTTAATTCTTTCCAATGTGTCAAGCAATTATCTTTTTGTTTTCTTATGATTTGGTTGAGTCTAATTGTGTTGCTGTCCTGGGGCTCTGTGGAGTCCCTTTGTGTTTGTAAACAGAGCCCCAGGACCATCTTGCTGAGGGGACTCTTCTCCGGGTTAATCTCTCTGTAGGTGATGGCTTTGTTAAGGAAGGTTTGGGAATCACTTCCTTTTAGGTGGTTGTAGAATTTAACAGCTCTTTTCTGGATTTTGATAATTAGATGGTATTGGTCTAATTCTGCTCTGCATGCATTATTTGGTGTTTTACGTTGTACACAGAAGATGTTTTTGCAGAATTCTGCATGCGGTCTCAATTTAGTATTTGTCCCATTGTATGAATTCTTGGTTGGTGAGCGGACCCCAGACCTTACAACCATAAAGGGCAATGGGTTCTATAACTGATTCAAGTATTTTTAGCCAGATCGTAATTGGTATGTCGAATTTTATGTTCTTTTCGCCGGTATAGAAAGCTCTTCTTGCCTTGTCTCTCAGATCGTTCACAGCTTTGTGGAAGTTACCTGTGGCTCTGATGTTTAGGCCGAGGTATGCATAGTGTTTTGTGTGCTCTAGGGAAACAGTGTCTAGATGGAATTTGTATTTGTGGTCCTGGCAACTGGACCTTTTTTGGAACACCATTATTTTTGTCTTACTGAGATTTACTGTCAGGGCTCTCTCTCTCTCTCTCTCTCTCTCTCTCTCTCTCTCTCTCTCTCTCTCTCTCTCTCTCTCTCTCTCTCTCGCTCTCTCTCTCTCTTTCTCTCTCTCTCTCTCTCTCTCTCTCTCTCTCTCTCTCAAACTATCCTCATTCCTCCCACTGGCTGCATTGTGTGCATACACTGTACACATACCATTGAGCCTGTCTTATGCATCACCCACCCACAGATATCATTTCTTATCTATTGTTATTGCTCTGCTCTCTCCTCTGTCTTTATTGTGAATGGTGTCTGACCTAGGCCAGGATTTAATCCGATTAGAGGTAGATCCGCGTTATAGTGCTTGACATTTAAAAGTCATTTCCCATTGAGCCGACATATGCAGAGTTTACCGTGAATGCGGTCTCCGCTAACGCTGGAACATTCCCTTTAAAAAGTGCATAGCAGACAACGCGCTATCGGATTGAAGCCCGGCCCTATCCTCTCCCACTTAGAAAAGTCTTCGATCAAAATGGTTGTGGTGTACCCTGTGATATTAGAGAAGTGGAACTTGGCTGACAGCAGGGCACTATTTAACAGGTTTCCCTGCAGCTGGCGAGAGACATTCATGAGTTACTGAGAGTTGTAAATGCTTTTGATGAATTCACAACACTGTTATCGCAGTCAAATAAAAGCTTACTATGACAACATGGTGTAAAACTGCCTGTTTTATAGGAACAAGTGTTGCCATTTGGTTCAGAACAATATAAGACGGTAGTAATAACCACAGCATGGATGTGCAGATTTGCAGACCGCACACAATCCATACAATTCCCTTAAATGGTCCCTAGTTTATCCTCATTCTTTGAATTGCATTTCTGGTAAATCCCTACTGCTTATTCAGCACAGTAGTTTGCATAGAAACACATTTTTCTGGCTTCCTTTGTGTTTGTGTGACATCCCATACAGTATTAGCCACCAGAGTTGAGTGACTGTGGTGTGACAGGTTAATCCAATACCTTGCTTCGCCTTGCATTTGTGTGCACTATGTGTCTGTCTTCGTCAGATAGAGAGACATGTTATTCAGTTGAGGACAAACAATATAATGTGTCTACATTTCTAAAACTTCTAGAAGACCTTGTAGTTATTGGGGCCCTGACAGGGTGTGTACCTCATTGCTGCACCGTGCAACCAGCCCACATAAACCATGTGACAATCACTCTGAGAAATCGCTGCTTCATTTCATTGTTTTCATTTAAGTGATGAGGTGTTCATGCCGTTTATAGGAGCCCAGCCCCTGTGGTATTGACACAGCAGCCCTGCATGTGTCTGAATTAAATGACAAATTACACAGCTGCCATGTTTGATTAATCGCGGCTTTAACATTCATGTTAAATGCTAAACATTTTGAATGCAATAATAAAAGAACGCATCATTCACTTTTCATACGGATCCCCCGTAAAATCACGCCGCACATGAATCATTGTAACAAAGCTTTTTTTGAATTGACGTAATTTACTTGACTCACTTTAGGGCCAACACATAATCACTCCCTACAGAAAAGAGCCACACATTCTGTCAGGTGATCTACTTTGGATAGCCATCATCCAATTCTGACGGAAATATGTCACCTTAAAACTTGTACTTTTATAGATCCTTTGACAATCGTTACATTTCTTGGGGAAGTGAATGGCAGGGTTTGAAATAACCGGTTAAATTGTGTCATTAAGAAAATGGAAGAGTTTATAAGATCTTTAGCCAGCTTGAAATGCTTGTCAGAGGATTATGAAGTATACAGAGCAAAGATGGCAACACATTTAATCCAAAGTGGCCCATAAATAGGTTTAATAATGGATGGGGGGAGAGGATGCTGTTAGTGTCATAGGATGTAGTTTCACACACTGAGTAAATGTCCTGGCGGAGGTAAGCTATTCATGATCACAACTCCTTCTTAAGTGATACCTTCAATTACCCTTCCAAACAATTAATAGATTCAAAAATACTTAAGAAATCCCGTTCCTAAACACCTGTTTTTCTCAGAGCTGAGCAGCCATAGAGGCCTATGAGATTCCCATACGTGGAAGCCTGACATTCAGGCACGTGCAAAGATAGGGATCTACAATAAGTCAGAGCACCTGCCCATATGTGCTCCCCCTGTGAAAGTGCCCCTCAAAACAATATTTATCTAGTTTTTACATATTGGATGGCAAAAACAGAATATATATAAACTGAGCAAAAAAAGAAACGTCCTCTCACTGTCAACTGCGTTTATTTTCAACAAACTTAACATGTGTAAATATTTGTATGAACATAACAAGATTCAACAACTGAGACATAAACTGAAACAAGTTCCACAGACATGTGACTAACAGAAATTGAATAATGTGTCCCTGAACAAAGGGGGGGGGGATGTATCCGGTGTGGCAACCAGCTTCATTATTAAGTACTGCAGTGCATCTCCTCCTCATGAACTGCACCAGATTTGCCAGTTCTTGCTATGAGATGTTACCCCACTCTTCCACCAAGGCACCTGCAAGTTCCCAGACATTTCTGGGGAGAATGGCTCTAGCCCTCACCCTCCGATCCAACAGGTCCCAGACGTGCTCAATGGGGTTGAGATCCGGGCTCTTCACTGGCCATGGCAGAACACTGACATTCCTCTCTTGCAGGAAATCACGCACAGAATGAGCAGCACGGCTGGTGGCATTGTCACGCTGGAGGGTCATGTCAGGATGAGCCTGCAGGAAGGGTATCACATGAGGGAGGAGGATGTCTTCCATGTGACGCACAGCGTTGAGATTGTCTGCAATCACAACAAGCTCAGTCCGATGATACTGTGACACACCGCCCCAGACCATGACGGACCCTCCACCTCTAAATCGATCCCGCTCCAGAGTACAGGCCTCGGTGTAACGCTCATTCCTTCGACAATAAACACGAATCCGACCATCACCCCTGGTGAGACAAAACCGTGACTCGTCAGTGAAGAGCACTTTTTGCCAGTCCTGTCTGGTCCAGCGACGGTGGGTTTGTGCCCATAGGTGACGTTGTTGCCGGTGATGTCTGGTGAGGAACTGCCTTACAACAGGCCTACAAGCCCTCAGTCCAGCCTCTCTTAGCCTATTGCGGACAGTCTGAGCACTGATGGAGGGATTGTGCGTTCCTGGTCTAACTCGGGCAGTTGTTGTTGCCATCCTGTACCTGTCCCGCAGGTGTGATGTTTGGATGTACCGATCCTGTGCAGGTGTTTTTGCACGTGGTCTGCAACTGAGAGGATGATCAGCTGTTCGTCCTGTCTCCCTGTAGCGCTGTCTTAGGTGTCTCACAGTACTGACATCGCAATTTATTGCCCTGGCCACATCTGCAGTCCTCATGCCTCCTTGCAGCATGCCTAAGGCACGTTCACACAGATGAGCAGGGACCCTGGGCATTTTTCTTTTGGTGTTTTTCAGAGTCAGTAGAAAGACCTCTTTAGTGTCCTAAGTTTTCATAACTGTGACCTTAATTGCCTACCGTCTGTAAGCTGTTAGTGTCTTAACGACCGTTCCACGGGTGCTTGTTCATTAATTGTTTATGGTTCATTGAACAAGCACAGGAAACAGTGTTAAACCCTTTACAATGAAGATTAGTGAACTTATTTGGATTTTTACAAATTATCTTTGAAAGACGGGGTCCTGAAAAGGGACGTTTCTTTTTTTTCTGAGTTTATACAGCTGAAGTCGGAAGTTTACATACACTTAGGTTGGAGTCATTAAAACTCGTTTTTCAACCACTCCACAAATTTCTTGTTAACAAACTATAGTTTTGGCAAGTCGGTTAGGGCATCTACTTTGTGCATGACACAAGTAATTTTTCCAGCTATTTTTTTACAGACAGATTATTTCACTTATAATTCGCTGTATCACAATTCCAGTGGGTCAGAAGTTTACATACACTAAGTAAACTGCGCCTTGTGAGGTGTCTGCTTCTCAAACTAGACACTCTAATGCACTTGTCCTCTTGCTCAGTTGTGCACCGGGGCCTCCCACTCCTCTTTCTATTCTGGTTAGAACCAGTATGCACTGTTATGTGAAGGGAGATCTTCAGTTTCTTGGCAATTTCTCGCATGGAATAACCTTCATTTCTCAGAACAAGAATAGACTGAAGAGTTTCAGAAGAAAGTCGTTTGTTTCTGGCCATTTTAAGCCTGTAATCGAACCCACAAATGCTGATGCTCCAGATACTCAACTAGTCTAAAGAAGGACAGTTTTATTGCTTCTTTAATCAGGACAACAGTTTTCAGCTGTGCTAACATAATTGCAAAACGGTTTTCTAATTATCAATTAGCCTATTAAAATGATAAACTTGGATTAGCTAACAAAACGTGACATTGGAACACAGAAGTGATGGATGCTGATTATGGGCCTCTGTACGCCTATGTAGATATTCCATGAAAAAAATCTGCCGTTTCCAGCTACAATAGTCATTTACAACATTAACAATTTCTGCACTGTATTTCTGATCAATTTGATCAAGGACATTTCTAAGTGACCCCAAACTCTTGAACGGTAGTGTATATATATACACAGTTGAAGTCGGAAGTTTACATACACCTTAGCCAAATACATTTTTACTTCGTTTTTCACAATTCCTGACATTTAACCCTCGTAAAAATACCCTGTCTTAGGTCAGTTAGGATCACCACTTTATTTTAAGAATGTGAAATGTCAGAATAATATTAGAGAGAATGATTTATTTCAGCTTTTATTTTTTTCAGCACATTTTCAGTGGGTCAGAAGTTTACATACACTCAATTAGAATTTGTTAGCATTGCCAATAAATTGTTTAACTTGGGTCAAATGTTACGGGTAGCCTTCCACAAGCTTCCCACAGTAAGTTGGGCGAATTTTGGCCCATTCTTTCTGACAGAGCTGGTGTAACTGAGTCAGGTTTGTAGGCCTCAAACATGTTGCTGCAACCCCTCGTCCTTCACAGTTGGGATGGTGTTCTTCGGCTTGCAAACGTCCCCCTTTTTCCTCCAAACATAACAATGGTCATTATGGCCAAACAGTTCTATTTTTGTTTCATCAAACCAGAGGACATTTCTCAAAAAAGTACAATCTTTGTCCTCATGTGCAGTTGCAAACCGGAGCAGTGGCTTCTTCCTTGCTGAGCGGCCTTTCAGGTTATGTTGATATAAGACTCGTTTTACTGTGGATATAGATACATTTCTACCTGTTTCCTCCAGCATCTTCACAAGGTCCTTTGCTGTTGTTCTGGGATTGATTTGCACTTTTCGCACCAAAGTACGTTCATCTCTAGGAGACAGAACTTGCCTCCTTCCTGAGCTGTATGACGGCTGCATGGTGCCTATGGTGTTTATACTTGTGTACTATTGTTTGTACAGATGAATGTGGTACCTTCAGGCGTTTTGAAATTGCTCCCAAGGATGAACCAGACTTGTGGAGGTCTACGATTGTTTTTCTGAGGTCTTGGCTGATGTCTTTTGATTTTCCCATGATGTTAAGCAGAGGCACTGATTTTGAAGGTAGGCCTTGAAATACATCCACAGGTACACCTCCAATTGACTCAAATGATGTCAATTAGCCTATCAGAAGCTTCTAAAATTATGACATCATTTTCTGGAATTTTCCAAGCTGTTTAAAGGCACAGTCAACGTAGTGTATGTAAACTTCTGAACCACTTGAATTGTGATACAGTGAATTATAAGTGAAATAATATGTCTGTAAACAATTGTTGGAAAAATGACTTGTGTCATGCACAAAGTAGATGTCCTAACCGACTTTCAAAAACTATAGTTTGTAAACAAGAAATTTGCTGAGTGGTTGAAAAACGAGTTTTAATGACTCTAACCTAAGCGTATGCAAACTTCCAACTTCAACTGTATATATACACTACTGGTCAAATGTTTTAGAACACCTACTCATTCAAGGGTTTTTCTTAATTTTTTTTCTTAATAAAAAATCGTCCCACCTAGTCAACAGCCAGTGGAATCGAGTGGCGCGATATTCAAAAACCTTAAAAATGTTATAACTTCAATTTCTCAAACATATGACTATTTTACACCATTTTAAAGACAAGACTCTCGTTAATCTAACCACATTGTCCGATTTCAAAAAGGCTTTACAACGAAAGCAAAACATTAGATTATGTCAGGAGAGTACCCAGCCAGAAATAATCACACACCCATTTTTCAAGCTAGCATATAATGTCACAAAAACCAAAACCACAGCTAAATGCAGCACTAACCTTTGATGATCTTCATCAGATGACACTCCTAGGACATTATGTTATACAATACATGCATGTTTTGTTCAATCAAGTTCATATTTATATAAAAAAACAGCTTTTTACATTAGCATGTGACGTTCAGAACTAGCAAACATACCGAAAACTTCCGGTGAATTTACTAAATTACTCACGATAAACGTTCACAAAAAAACATAACAATTATTTTAAGAATTATAGATACAGAACTCCTTTATGCAATCGCGGAGTCAGATATTAAAATAGCTTTTCGGCAAAAGCACATTTTGCAATATTCTGAGTAGATAGCTCGCCATCACGGGCTAGCTAATTTGACACCCACAAAGTTTGGGGCTCACTAAACTCAGAATTACTATAAGAAAAATTGGATTACCTTTGCTGTTCTTCGTCAGAATGCACTCCCAGGACTTCTACTTCAACCACAAATGTTGTTTTGGTTCAAAATAATCCATAGTTATGTTCAAATATCCTTTGTTTTGTCCGTGCGTTCAGGTCCCTATCCGAACGGTGACGCGCGGACGCATGTCGTGACAAAACAATTCTAAATATTCCATTACCATACTTCGAAGCATGTCAAACGCTGTTTAAAATCAATTTTTATGCGATTTTTCTCGTAAAATAGCGATAATATTCCGACCGGGAGACGTTGTTTTCGTTCAAAGACTGAAAGAAGAAAATGGTGCCTTCACGTGCAGCGCGCACCCGCGTCATTGTTCTCAGATCGACCACTTTCCAAATGCGCTACTGTTTTTCAGCCAGGGACTGCAGAGTGTTCACTCCCCGTTCTGGCGCCTTCTGAGAGCCTATGGGAGACTTAGAAAATGTCACGTTACAGCAGAGATCCTCTGTTTTCGATAAAGAGGCTATAGAAGGCCAAGAAATGGTCAGAGAGGGCACTTCCTGTATAGAATCTTCTCAGGTTTTGGCCTGCCATATGAGTTCTGTTATACTCACAGACACCATTCAAACAGTTTTAGAAACTTTAGGGTGTTTTCTATCCAAATCAAACAATTATATGCATATTCTAGTTTCTGGGCAGGAGTAATAACCAGATTTAATCGGGTACGTTTTTTATCCGGATGTGAAAATACTGCCCCCTACCCAAGAGAGGTTAAGTGCTGGTTAAGTGTGCCTTGAATTCTAAATAAATCACCAGCAAAGCACCCCCACACCATCACACCTCTTCCTCCATGCTTCACGGTGGTACCACACATGCGGAGATCATCTGTTCACCTACTTTGCGTCTCACAAAGACACGGCGGTTGAAACCAAAAATCTCAAATTTGGACTCATCAGACCAAAGGACAGATTTCCACCGGAGTATTTGCTCATCTTTCTTGGCCCAAGCAAGTCTCTTCTTATTGTTGGTTTACTTTAGTAGTGGTTTCTTTGCAGCAATTCGACCATGAAGGCCTGATTCACGCAGTCTCCTCTGTATAGTTGATATTGAGATGTGTCTGTTACTTGAACTCTGTGAAGCATTTATTTGTGCTGCAATTGCTGAGGCTGGTAACTCTAATGAACGTATCCTCTGCAGCAGAGGTAACTCTGGGTCTTCCTTTCCTGTGGTGGTCCTCATGAGAGCCAGTTTCATCATAGCCCTTGATGGTTTTTGCGACTGCACTTGAAGAAACTTTCAAAGTTGTGGAAATTTTCTGGATTGACTGACCTTCATGTCTTAAAGTAATGATGGACTGTTGTTAATCTTTGATTATTTGAGCTGTTCTTGACATAATATGGACTTGGTCTTTTACCAAATAGGGCTATCTTCTGTATACCACCCTTACCTTGTCACAACACAACCGATTGGCTCAAACACATTAAGACGGAAAGAAATTCTAACAAATTAACTTTTAACAAGGCACACCTGTTAATTGAAATTCATTCCAGGTGACCACCTCATGAAGCTGGTTTAGAGAATGCCAATAGTGTACAAAACTGTCATCAAGGAAAAGGGTGGCTACTTTAAAGAATGTCAAATATAAAATATATTTTGATTTGTTTAACACTTTTTTGGTTACTACATTATTCCATATGTGTTATTTATCTTCACTATTATTCTACAATGTATACAATAATAAAAATAAAGAAAAACCCTGGAATGAGTAGGTGTGTCCAAACCTTTGACTGGTACTGTATATATATATATATATATATATATATATATATATATATATATATATATATATATATGTGTGTGTGTGTGTGTGTGTGTGTGTGTGTGTGTGTGTGTGTGTGTGTGTGTGTGTGTGTGTGTGTTCCCTATTTAAACTTCAAGCACCTTCTAAATGTCTCTACCAGGGTTGCGACCAATTCGTAATTGAGCTGCGAATTGGTCTTTAATGCTAATTTAATTATTGAGTATGAATTGTCCACACCCCACAGGAAGCAGTATTTGAAATGAATTTGAATTAAAAGAAGTCTAATTGAATTCAATGAAACCATTGAAATTCTAATTGATAATTTATCTCATTTATTTATTTTTATTTTTATTTAACCTTTATTTAAATAGGCAAGTCAGTTAAGAACTACATTTACAGTGACGGCCTATACCGGCCAAACCTGGGCGACGCTGGGCCAATTGTGCGCTGCCCTTTGGGACTCCCAATCACGGCCGGTTATGATTCAGCCTGAATTTGAACCAGGGTGTCTGTAGTGACACTTCTAGCACTGAGATGCAGTACCTTAGATTGCTGCACCACTCGGGAGCCCCCCATAGGCTACATCTTATCCTTTTTAACTCATTTTAACTCATCCTCCTAAAAAAAAAATTAAATAATTACAGTGGTCTGGAAACATACAAAGATTATTTTGTAGGTTAATCATTCATAATTCACTTACATGTTATTAAATATTTTAAAAAATGAAAACATTTCCCAGAATGCATTAGATTAATATTCCAGAATGGAAGGATGGAACAGAATGGAACAACGTAACATCTCATGACAAAAATACAAACAAAATACTGTTTGACAACTTTGAGTTATAATCAAACTACTATTTAAAATGGTATCTCTATTCTTCAGTAAGAAGTGGCAAGAGATGGCCTTTGGTAAAATATTTGTCAAAGGAATGAGACTCATACTGTATGTTTCATGTCTCAGTTGAATTTCTTTGAATTGGCTTGAATTCAATTCTACTTGGAGCAGGGCTGGGGCACTCCATACTCTGACACCTCATTAAAATACCAGCAGCTGCAGTCCTGAAGGCCTAAACTCTAGAGTTTGTGTTAGCTGATAAGCCTCACATTAATGGCCTCATTTAGCCAGTTAGACTAATATTATTGTAAAACACAAAAGACAGAGACAACAATATTCTTACTTCTCAGATGGAAGACCTACGTGTTGCAAATACATTACATGGACGAAATGTATCCATAGCAATGATATTTTTTACTTTATATTGGGAGCTAAGTATTTTGTTATGTGATGAGTGACTATTTTAATTGATAACAATTTACCATTATACCATTAGAATGTATCCATTTACAATCACTTAGAATTACATTGTTTTTCAAGTTCTAAGCAGGGTATTTTTCATTTTTAAAAGGACTAGGCTTTAATAAAAGCCACACAAACATAAATTGTGTTTCGTTTATTTGTCAGAATGATGTGTGCATGTACTTCAGTTCACACACAATGCCACAATGACTTTGTAATAACCCCACAACTTCTCCATCAACTCGAGCTTCCTGATTGAGATGAGAGACCTGTTGAAATAGAAGCTGTTTAATTAATTAAGTAACCAAAAATACAAATCTCACTAGCTGGGGAAATAATTGTCTAACCAGTCATTAGGCATTCCATCTGGTCAATTACCTCCCTGTTAGTCTCCCAGCGTTATAAATGACTGGCTGGTAATTGGAGCTAGCAGTCAGCTAGAGCACTGAGAGGAACTGAATTACACAGTGTCATTAACATAAATACATCAAATAATAATCAAATGAAAAATAAATGAACTGAGCATGTGTAATTGTTAACTGAAATTAGCCTCTCTGGAGTCTCTTGGCCCTCCCCTCTGCGCCCCGCATCACTCACACCTATTTGAAACCTTTTGAACTGAGGACCCTTCAGATAAAGAGACTCAGGGAGCAGGAAGTCTCTTCATGTGAGAAAATGCTCCTGTCTTAAATATCAATAAACACTCTGACAGAGCGTGGATGATAATTATGTCATGAATTCCAGATTACACATAGTGCACATAGTTCATAACATAATAACCATAGCAATTGCCTTTAATAGCAATATCTATGGTACAAAAAGCACAAGTGTATCATTTGTTTACATTTGGATTATTAACGTATTATGTGTTGTAAAAGCCCAGAGACTTGTACTGAGGCATCTGTTCTGATTACAACATTTAATATACTGAGAAAAAATGCATCATATAATGATATTTTCCCAATAACAAAAATATAAATTCTACTGATAAAAGCTATTTTAAAGTGTTTCACCATTACAAACCACAGTAAAAAAGGCAAGTCTTTTTGTCCTTCTCAACCAGATTAGTTTCATGATTTGGTAAAAAAAAAAGGGGGGGAAATCTTTTCATTTTACCTTGAACCCCGAGGAGAGCATGTGCCTTGAAACATTTTCCAGTGAATTGAAAGTGAACTGATTTATGGCCCTTATTGCACAGTATAATTAATTTTATGCATATGACTTCCGTAACAATTACCATGTGGGCCGATTGGAGAAGTTCACTGCTTATATGAAGCCATCAATAATTGTGAATTCATCACTTGGAGGCCTCGATATCTGGATGAAAGAGGGAGGAGAAAAAAATACATCCTTTCCTGGAAGTGAGGGATTCTGTAAAAGGGCAAACGTTCTGGGTTGACTAAACCCCTTAATGAACTGTGCATAAGAAATTTGAAAGGCATTTATAGAGAAACAACCTCTTGTCCTTTGAGGTGTCCTTTCAAACGGTGTCTGTTTCTGATCAGTATTAGTTACATGGCTAACTCCAGAGGACCTAAAATAAACAGCTCACACCACAACAAACATAATGGTATAATTCACGCGTGTTTACTTTGGACTTTTCATGTTGGATATTTGTTTGTAACTTTTAATATGCAGGTTCACGTGTCTGTGTTCCTACACTGTAATAACACCATGCAAATACATAGGTTTTAGGGACACGCGTTGTGCAATAGGACCCATTATATTAGGACCCAGTAACATTGCATAGACACGGACAAAGAGAAGACAAGGTAGAGGGATACAGACAGGTGGAAGGGACAGGGAAAGGGAAAAGGGACCCAAAAAAAGGACAGAAAGAAAGAGATAAAGCGATAGGGTGAGATAAAGCGGTGGAACAGGTGTAAAGTCAGGTGGACAGATGAGAGTGATTGGTGGAGGTTTTTCTATCAGGTGTCTGTCTGGGAGCGGTGCTGGGTCGATTGGATGTGAAGCATGTGCGCCCTGGACGTGTTGCAGCTCGGTCAGGTCCAATCCTTGGGTTGTTTTACTAAGTGACTGATGACCAAACTGGGGTCAAGAGTAATGAACAGAGCAGTCGGCAGACACATCCTGGAGGACACCCACGCACGCACGTCTAGGCCAGAGAGGAGTGTGGGTATGGCTCAGAATGGGCTGTCCACCGAGATATAGACTGGGCAGGGAGAGGGTGACAGGGGTCGAAGGTTGGGAGGGATGCAGGCTCAGATTGACACTAACAGTTGATTCAAACACATCCAGGGAGATCTGAAGGCATATAGTTAAGCACGGACTTAGAGGTGAAGGTAGGCATCCCTGCTCTGAAAGGGCCAGGGTCCAGGCCACAGCACAGTTACCACTGCAATGGTCTAATGATAACATCGTTGATGACATTTAAGGTACAACTCAAAGCATCTCTTCTAAACTGAATAAAGCATAGAGCTACCACAGTGCTTTGGCTCTGCGAAGATATTGTATTGTAATGGATTGTCCATTTAAGCATGGATAATGTAACAGCAGCAGTAACTGTAAGTGCATTGGAAAATATGTCTCCCGCTGCAACACCTTTTACTGCGTCTCATTAGTGACACCTCACCCACTGGATGAACAGCCAGTCGTCCCACCAGGGAAAGCCACTCCAGAAAATCACATACTTTCCCCCCACCCCCCATGTTCCCTACCTGGCATCTGACATTATCATGTCTATACCCTGGTAATTCAAAGCCCTTAAGGTCTACATCCACTCAACAACACATCACCGTGCGGATCCACAAAACAATGACAAATACTGTATACCAACACATTAATGTCAAGCCATCAGTATGTCGCTTAAATACCGCTCCCCGTTATTGGCCTGGTGGTGGCTGGGAGGGAAGAGATCTATATTAAAATAAAATGAATGCAGAGGAAAAACGCTGTTAGATGTATGACCTCTGGCAGAAAACACATTGGGACTGAATTGATCTGGATGACATGAATAATTTAGCTGACACTAAAGAAGGCAATATAAATGCACACATATATTCTAATCTTTCAGCCACTGTTCTGTAAATGCTCTGTTTCCCCGTTCCCTCCATCTCCCCGGCGTGGAACGCAGCATGCAGTCGGCTGCCCTGGAGGCTAAATTAATCCCAAAATGTATCCTTCCTCTCCCCTATTCCACATTCAAAATTATTCACATACAAGATGCATAATAATTATTCTGAGATTAATCCGGAACAGGAATTGGTATCCACTCTCTTTCTTGTGCAGTAAGGGGAACTTTTTTCTGTTGCCCTTTACCTTAACTGAAGTTCCATCTCTCAGGTAATCCAGTGTGGCACCTCTCCTCTCCCCTAGCCCTGGCTCTCTCTCTCCACAGCCTGTCCTGCTGACAGTCCGCTGTCCTGTTCCTCCTTTAAACACACTGGGAATGGATGTCCTCTCTTTGTCCTCTCCTCAATGGTCAGGTTAAAACAGGGTTGACTTGATTCAAACATTCTGAAACATCTCAGTTGAAGTGACTCTACTCAATCTGTATCGCTGAAGTGCGATAGAAATGGAAAGGCAAGTTCCCATTTAGTCGACATGCGCTATGTTTACCGCTAACGCAAAACATTGCCTTTAAATGTAATTCACGCTCTACCGCTGAACTTTTACTATACGGATTAAATAGAGCCCTCAGTTAAAACATCATCTGCATAACTATGTCAATATACAGTACGTTTTATATAACTACTATCTTTCCATTTCGTTGTGCACAATAGAAGCCAATCACTCGCAAAGGGTCATATAGCCTATGTGAATATCCTGTCTCCACAAACATGGTATCTTTATATCTATTAAAAAGCTCATATCACCTATATTTCATACGGTACTGTATAATTGTGTTGTGATATGTGATGGAGTTGGGGGATTCGATGTAGTGCCAAACTGCATGAGTCTACAATGCTGCGTTGTTGTCTGTGTGAGTCAGAGGCTAGTCACAGAGGTGATAGCACTAACAGATGGCCCATGGAAAACAGCTCCTTTGGACACCAACAAAGAGTCCAGAATGATTTAATGATCATTTCTGACTCGCCAATTATTTATACGGGAATATAATTAACTGACACACGATATTTAATTTGTGGAAAAAGCTCTTATGTCAACAGAAGACCACATCACCATCCCGCCATGTGATTCAGCACATAGCCGTTGGTTCTCAAGCGCTAGAGACTCGAGAGGGTGAGAGTCTAGTTTGTGTGAGCTGCCTCATTATAATCCTTACGGCCACTGTTAAACCATTATCCCTCAGCATATTCATGACTTCACGTAATGTGAATTATTATGCTGATTATAAGGTGCTTTTATGACCCACCTCTTTCAATTAAAGGGCTGGTAATGAATGCGTGACTCTGACAGGTGTTTTGTTGTCGCCAGAATTGCACTCTTCTGATTTACATGGCTAACTAATTTAGTTGAGAGGACGGTATAAAAAAAAGGTCAATACCCCTATGGTGTACAGCCTTGTATTAAGCTGCGGTGTCGAGTTGTACCAGGTTGTACCAGGTTGTACCAGGTTGTGCCAGGTTGTGCCAGGTTGTGCCAGGTTGTGCCTCTGTACATTTGGAGCTATGAGCTCCAGGTGACAGTGTTGGGGGTTCCAAATGGGGAGGTAATGAGTTCTGCGTGTGTGTGGCGTGTGGCGTGTAATGTGTAGCGTGGGGAGCGGGGTTAATTAATGAACTGATCCAGGCTCAGGGAGAAAGACACGGGCCTGCCATCCAACCCTGAGCAGCAGGTCACAACACTGACAGATGCCCTATTACAATGTTAATGATAGCAGGCCCCGGGTCAGATAATCATATTCAAAGCTTTTTCTACCAGATAACAATCAGAAGCATTGCCAGGCCAAAGATGGCATCCCAGAGGAGGATCTGTAGTGTTTGGAACATATGAGGCACAAGCCGAGCGAATCCCCGGGCAGAGAAAGCTGGGATCCACCTCTACTGTGTTTGTGTTCAAACCTGAACGCGTCTATACAGCTGTGGAGGGCTCAGCCAGGCATGAAGCCGATCAATCTGATTGTGACCTGATAAGATCGGTGGGTTAGCTCCAGTGGGTGTGTGAGCAGCATGTGCCATGTGGACTCATCGGTGGTCTATTACAGACCTTGTTAATCGTGTGTGTGTGTGTGTGTGTGTGTGTGTGTGTGTGTGTGTGTGTGTGTGTGTGTGTGTGTGTGTGTGTGTGTGCCTGCGCTTGCATGTGGGTGAGGTGTGTGAAAGGGCTTCTATTTCCTCTGACCTATCTATTTCTTCCCAACTTAAAATAAGTCATCCCCACACAGTAACAGACAGGATGGGAAGGGGAACCAGCAGTCCATGATGTGGAAAGAATTCAGAGAGAAAAGGAAAAGCTAACAGCCAGAACAGAGGTGACATTTCTTTTCCAACCCCTGTCCACAAAGTGCATTAATCTAACGGCAACCTCTGACTGGCTAGATGGTAGATGATACTGCAGTGGATTTCTCTCCATCCAACCTCTGACTGGCTAGACGGTAGATGATACTGCAGTGGATTTCTCCCATCCATGGGCCCTCTTTCCTGCTCTCTCATCCCAAACATTAAATATCACCTGCCGTGAATAATCCCAACTTAATTAAATCCATCAGCGAGACAATGGCCAGGCAATGAGCTATGTAATCATTCACGTAGTAAATGAAATTATGTAAGGGGTCCTCCATGTTGACAGAGATGGAGAGGATACGGAGAATAGGGCCGGGGGTTCCCAGAAGTCTCAGCTTGGGAGGTTCTGCCTCTACCCATGCTGCCCCTTTTCTGGAAAAAACACACACATATACTGGCGCACGCGCCCGTACACACACACACGCACACGCACAGCAGACTGTAACTTTGCAATAAGCCCCCTCTGCTCAGCACACATTCAAATGAATGTGAGACTTCTCTGTGCTCTCCTCACCAGCCTGGGGTCTTTATGGATGGCTGCCGTTTAGAGGCTGTTAGAACATGTGTGTAGGGAGCATGTCTGTGTCACTAAGCTAATGGCAGGGAGGCATTGCACACATCACATGCCACAACACACGGACTCTCTCTCTCTTTCTGCACCAACTGTTCTGGTACTAGCCACCTGGTTTTATACCACAGCTTTTTACATATCTCACAGAGTTACGCTTAAGCATGTTATATATCCTCGAGTAATGTAGCAGTAGCGTGTTACATATCCTCGAGTAATGTAGCAGTAGCATGTTACATATCCTCAAGTAATGTAGCAGTAGCATGTTACACATCCTCGAGTAATGTAGCAGGAGCATGTTACATATCCTTGAGTAATGTAGCATTAGCATGTTACATATCCTTGAGTAATGTAGCAGGAGCATGTTACATATCCTCGAGTAATGTAGCAGTAGCGTGTTACATATCCTCGAGTAATGTAGCAGGAGCATGTTACATATCTCTCGAGTAATGTAGCAGTAGCATGTTACACATCCTCGAGTAATGTAGCAGGAGCATGTTACATATCCTTGCGTAATGTAGCATTAGCATGTTACATATCCTTGAGTAATGTAGCAGGAGCATGTTACATATCCTAAAGTAATGTAGCAGCAGCATGTTACATATCCTTGAGTAATGTAGCAGGAGCATGTTACATATCCTCGAGTAATGTAGCAGTAGCGTGTTACATATCCTCGAGTAATGTAGCAGGAGCATGTTACATATCTCTCGAGTAATGTAGCAGTAGCATGTTACACATCCTCGAGTAATGTAGCAGGAGCATGTTACATATCCTTGCGTAATGTAGCATTAGCATGTTACATATCCTTGAGTAATGTAGCAGTAGCATGTTACATATCCTTGAGTAATGTAGCAGGAGCATGTTACATAACCTAAAGTAATGTAGCAGGAGCATGTTACATATCCTTGAGTAATGTAGCAGGAGCATGTTACATATCCTCGATTAATGTAGCTCTAGCATGTTACATATCCTCGAGTAATGTAGCAGTAGCATGTTACACATCCTCGAGTAATGTAGCAGTAGCATGTTACATATCCTCATGTAATATAGCAGGAGCATGTTACATATCCTCGAGTAATGTAGCAGGAGCATGTTACATATCCTCGAATAATGTAGCAGTAGCATGTAACATATCTTCGAGTAATGTAGCACTAGCATGTTAAATATCCTCAAATAATGTAGCAGTAATATTTCTGCTTAAGTTGTTTTCTGCATATTTGACAATGTGCAAGAAATCCAGGTTAGAATAGAGAGAATGTGGCAAAGACAAAAATAACAATATCATGATGTCACTAAGTTCCAGCCTGTCGTTTCCCTTCTTCTCCTCTCATATCCACTCTGGGTCAAATTATAGTCATACTTGGCCCACCTCCAATGTTTACAGATGATATCAGCAGCTCATAGAGCGTAAGTGAAGTTCAGGCCTGAAACTCTTGAATGTCCTGCTTGTGTCAATACACCAGCGATAAATAGCTGTTAGGGATACGAACACCCTGGTCCTGTAGAGGTCACCTCCTGCCTTAGCCTGGGTCTGAACCCATAAGGTGAACAGATGTGTTGTGGATGAGGATCCATCCCATAGGCATTCAAGTGCTGCTTGAAAAAAACACACATACACGTACACACACACTCAAATGCACCCATATGCACACACACACACACTCTCATAATGGGCAAACAGCAGCCACAGCTGGGATGTTAATGCCAGCAAACAGGATTATCCTCAGAAAGGATTTCTCCACTAAGCATTTCCTCCTAATTAGATTTCTCAATCTCAGGGATGAATTGCCTTTTAGCAGTATAAGCTGCCACTGAGGGAGCTGTTAGCTCCTTATAACTGAATTAAATGCATAATTAGTGATACAATTACATTAGTATGGAATCCTTTGTGTTTGTGCGCGAGTGAAGAAGAAAGGGAGGGAGGAAGGGAGGGAGGAAGAGATGCAGGGATAGCATGCCACTGCTAGTGAGTGAGACTGAGAGGAGATACAGATATGGAACATGGGACTGGATATGGCGCTAGAGAAGAGTGTGGGGTTTAGGAAGTAAGCGGTCAGGTAGTTGCCAACAGGTGAGGATTTTGGTAAGTAAGTGTAAATATTATGGGTAACTAAAAAAATGTGTGCTGATTCTGAATGAAGAGAAAGTGACTATAGCGTGTGAATTGTGTGGACAACACAGATGTTGCGTGGTGGACAGTGGTTTGGCACACAGTATTTGGCATACGTATGGCAGAAAAGACCTGGGAGTATCAGGTAGTGTTTACCCATAATGCACCTTTCTAATGTCCACACAGCGGATTCCAGACCAATTCATCACTGGGTCCACCCCACCTATACACACACACATATATGCCGACACACACACACCGAAAAACACATACACGCACGTCCCAAACATACACCCCCTACACACGCCCCACACACACACCTCTCCCCTCTGTCCACGGTGTGGATCCCCGAACCATTCATCACCAGGCTGGCGCTGACAGTGACGGATGGGTCAGCCCGCCACTGGCACTACCCCAGACCAAGACTCATACGGCCTCACTAGCAGAGTGACAGCTGGAGCAACGTGTCAAGTGGCGGAGAGACTACGGCCATTAATAACCCCTGTCACATGATCCACACACACCGCCACGCAGGGACACACAGGAAGTGGGGGTGGGAGGGTTACCGGGGGGGGGGGGGGGTCCGGGATCCACGTTGAGACATTAGGCCGGGAGGGAGATGTCACGGTGAGCAGGGGTGACAGTCATGGACGCCTGATCTTTAATCAAGTGCGCAGGGATGGTGGGTAATGAATATATCGCTCATAAATTGGAGGGTGGGGGGGCAATAGGAGAGAGGAGGGGTGGGTCTCTGAATGGGGACGGCGGTTTGCTGATGACCCATCTGTGATTTTGGGTTGACCCTTGACCCTTGGGACATACTGCTCCTCATGCCAAAGCCCAGTGTGGTTGTGCGGCTTACTCTCCACACGTGCCTGTATGTAATGTGTCATTAATTCAGTGAGTTTGATCATAATCATCTCGTTTTAAGAGTCCCAAGACCCTGAAGAGAGGCAGGCCAGTGGTTTGAGGGCCCAGCCTTAAAGCGTAGAGCAGAGAGTATCTTAAACCATTGGACTGATCGTAATCACTTTCATCAACCCCACTGAATGACAAGACTACACTGGACATTTAGTTGTATCTTATCTTTCCATGCTGTGGTTTTTGTCAACATTTTATACCATTTTCTATTGCAAAAAAGATAACTTTGAGGAACAAACATTACAAGAGGTGCAACATAAGGGGTACAACAGGATCATTCCAGCAGAGCCGTTTTACAGTGGAAGCATGAACTTTAAGTTGCCTTTCACCTCTCCTTGTGCGACGCGCTGATGTATGCAAAGCAGGAGGCGGCTGTGCAACTGCTCATAGTTTGGCACGGGCATAAGCCATTTATTTTTATGCAGTGTTTAGGAACCAAGATGATCCTTTAATCCAATTCTACACAGCAATCAAAGTCCCATGAATCAGCCACATTATAAGCATACCTATGGCCGTTCCAAGCCTTCTGCATGTCGTTAGCGGGGCTCCGCCCTAACGAAGCTGTTTTTAATGGGATTCTACAAAGCTCCAAATCAGGCTTTCCTTCATGTCCATGCATCCTGGCTAATTCAGTTAAAAAAAAATATTCATTCATAATTCATTCAAAGACAATCACCAACTGAGGAACGGGGGATAACACCAGAAGGTTTGTCCTTCCTGCTGACGACAACCACACTTTAATTTCAACCTTCACAGGGAAGAGTAAGAGGCCCTTATCCCAATGAGGGGAAATATCATTATCGGTTTGAGCGATATTAGAGCGGGAACGAGTGAACGCACGGCGCAAGCCAAAAGCAGAGAGATAGAGTGATTAACTCAGATGTCCTCAACGTCCCTAGACTCACAGATGTAGATTTAGCAGCATGAGAGCATAAGAGTCCTTATAAAACAATACACATGTCAAATTTACAGATTTCACATGTGAAATAGCTGTTTTCACATGTTGAGGTTAAATTTCACACATTAAACCATATTTTCACAGGTATTACATTTAGAATGTACCTGTTAACGCCGCCTGTTCACATGTGAGGAGAATGACATGTTTTCACATCACTTGCGAATTACATAAAAAAACTAACTTTCACATATGGAATTGCAAGTTTACATGTGAAAATCAATCCCATGAAAATCAAATTTGCAGGTTCACATGTAAGAACTCCACATGTGAAAATTGCACTCTCACATGTGGCGACATATTGTAGTTCTGCTGTATGAAGGTCACTGCCAAAATATCAACTTGTTTTGCTCCAATGTTTGTAATCAAAGTAAATATAAACGGTTAAAACGGTTAAAAATATCATTTTATATCATGGATGGTCAGTCCTCACATCCATACAGTCCATATAGTCTATGGATTTGACGGTGGTTGCATTTCTCCAGCCCCATCCTTCAGCTTTTCACTGAAACTGTGGTGTGGAGAACACTTTTCATGTTTAAATGAAGAAATTCCACTTTAAACACCTTTAATGATGTAATAGTGTTAATATTAATGGTGCAATACTTTAGTGAGTGAGTGACCTTTGTGTCATTAATATCAAGCAAAATTCATATCAAGCAAAACCTGTGAAGTCGAGAGCAAGATAATGATATTGAAAACAAAACATAAACCCCAAAGTATTGATAGCAAAACAAAATATTGCAAGGAAATCATTTTTCGAAATACGAGAACAAATAAGTTGTAAATGGATGCAAAAAAAGACAAATCTGTGAAAAGATTTTTATGACAACACGATTAAATAAAACGCCTCCCACTTTCCTGCAATTTTCCCTATCTTTGGATATTTTACCCTGGCCTTTGCTTTCGCTGACATTTTTCTAGTTGCAAGTTTCGGCACATTCCTTCCGGAAACATATTACCCTGCATCCCACTGCTGGTTTGCGTCTGAAGGTCGGTCCTGGTCGGTCCCTGGATGGGAGACCAGATGTAGCTGTAAGTGGTGAAAAATAAACATGTGAAAAAAATGTACGTGTGAAATTCACCCATGTGTCTGAAAACCCTGTGTCTGACGGGAAAATGTCAACATTATTTATTCAACATTTTAGATCTGAATTTACATTTTTTGTAAGTGAGGCGCTGGGATAGAAGTCATTCCATGATCAGATAATAACATCTGAGAATGTAAGGCTAGTCCTATTGCTTTGTTTGCTATGTGGCTTGTGTGATATATAACAGACGTGGATAAGCAAATTAATTACACGTGATACAGTACATTGGTTTCTTGTCTATTTGAATAGAAATAAAACCATGCGAAAACACTTAACCTGTCTTTTTTTTCTTGAGCGCAGACCTCTCCACTTAATGCCTTTCTCATCTTCACAGTGTGAACTACCACTGTAGGGGACGAATGGGAGAAAAAAAAACGGAAAAATGTGGATCTGATTCTTCTACTCAGCTATTACAATACAATATACATCATCAAAAGAGAGGGGGTCTTTATCTTGTAGTATGTCATCCCAAGTGCTTTTATGGAGGTGTTCAGACATAGATCTAGAATATTACCCCTGAACGTGTGGATGTCAGATTGGGTCAATCCATCTGTAGGGTAAGTGTGTGACCATGCACAAGACAAATGAACAAACTATGGCTCACAGATCTTTTTTCCAGCAATCCGTTATGTTGTGAAATTACAGACTGGCTCATGTACCATCAAGAAGTCATACATTAACGTCTGATTCTGATTCTGTACAATGATCCACATTCGTATATTGATATTCTGTTCACATACTCTATGGCACACTACAGATTAGGGGCTGGGCTAGAAGACTTGTAAAACTGTAAAAGTGTTGATTAAAATTGCTATAATTTAAGCTTCCCTAAGTCTCCATGTTTAAAATCAGATCCAGCCTCGTTTCAGGGAAAATTGTAGCACTTTATATGCAATTCCAGAAGCGACAGATAAAAGAAAGTTCTTCCGTGGACATGTGTCTGTCCAAACCCCTCCCGCCACACACAGTAGAAATGTTCTGTGTGTTCTAACTGAGAATATCATGATGAGACAGCTGTGGCTTTATCATTTCCTTACATGTCTTCAGAGAATAGGATAAGGATTAGCAAGGGACATGTAAAGCCCCTGCCTGGACCCCAGTGCCTTTACCAATAGTAGCCTCTGAAAACAATGAGGCACACCCCTGTGAAATCAGGAGACAAACTGTTACACCTTCTGGGTGAAAGGCATGAGCCTGAGCTGAGTGATGTTCCCTGTCAGAGGACACCTGCCAAAGCAGACACGCAACACAGCAGGTCTGCCTGTGGGATTGGCTGGAGAGGATTTGGGGGCGGTGTTCTCCTTAACTAAGCCACACTGAGTTTCTTTTACCAAACTCTCCCCATCTGTTGAGTTGCCATTGTCTGCTAAGTGTTACAGCTGCAAAGGACCAGTCCTGTTCTCTCTACAGAAAGAAAAACACTTTAGCATATTCAGCCCCGGTCCCCTCCCACCGCCCTATTATTTTGCTACTGTTACCAGGCCCTGATTTATTCATTGGCTTTACACACCCTTCCCCATCCCGCCACCACCACCCCAACCCCCTACACATGCAACCCCCCCCCCCTGCACCCTCCATTCCCAACTTCACCCCCCCCAAAAACCCCTCCTCTACTCTTTCCTCCACCTTTTTACTCAGCCACCATATCTCATCTTCCCCTTCTCCTCATCCAGACCTCCCAGAGTCAGTCTGTTAGTCAGTCAGTCAGTCTGTCTGGCCTCTAGCTCCTCACATCTTTTCAATTTGTTCCTATTCTCTTTCTCTCACTCCTGGTATCTGCTCATCCTTGTCCTGATCAGGTTAACCTCCTCCTCTCAGGTCTTTTTTGTGGACATCTGTCTCTTCAGTCTCCCTCTGTCCTCCCTCTGTCGCTCTCATCACTGCCTGCTTGGTGTTTGCTCACCCGCTGCCTCTCCTTTTGTGGCTGATTTCATGCCATGTTCACCTCTGTGGTAAGCCCTCTGTTCCTAAACACACTGGAACCATCAGTCAGAAAAGCTACAATATTGTCCTAAACATCTAATATGTTAATGTGAAACTGTCATGTTCCTTTCACCAGTAATCAAACCACAATGTATTATTGGAGTTTGAAGAGACATGCAGCATGTTTTATAATGGAGAACTGGCATGAAGTTGTAGCATTAGTGAATAGTTAGCATCTTCTTCGCCCATGAAGCTGTCAGGCCCATAGAGCCCCATAGAGGCGGTTAGGCCAGGCCAGGCCAGGGTCGGCTAAAAGACGGTGGGAATGTTCTGTCACAACGGGGTTCAGGTCAGGCGGGTAGCTACAGTAGCTAGCCCACCCACAGTCTTTTGGGCTCGGTCTGTCGGCGGGGGCTTTAATTCGAGACTGATTTTTTGTTATGCAGCCCCCCCACTTCCCCCTGTGGAGAGAACACTTTTACAAGCCCCCCTAAAGCCTGGTTAATAATGGGTCTGAAGGAGAGAGAATGGGCCCTGCACTGCCGTTTGACCGATCATGGCACGCTGTAATAAAGTGGCCCATTCATCCCACGCTCCCTTTCACTGACTCACTGAGGGGGAAGTTTAGGGTAGGGTGCTTGTGTATGGAGTGCCAAAGCACAGCCAGCTGCAATAGATTGAATTGATCTTTTGGATTCATGCACACACATCTTAGGGTGGCTTTTCTGTTCCCCATTTCCTGGCTCTTCTTCCTCCTGCTATTGTCAGAGGGTGAGCTGTGGTATGAGATTATGAGGATGAGTGGCCACTCTTCCAGTGGTGGAGTAAGTAGTCATCACCACTTGAACACCATGCAGGCGGATCAGAGGAGGAGAGCTTCCTCAAAACTTTAGCATCTTAACATACTGACCACCCGAAGCAAAACCTTAACAAATGTTGAGCAGATCTTCCCTTATATATTGTTAAATATTGACAATTTGCTGTACCGTCATATTTATTTTGGATTCGCTGAAATGTTATGCTGGGGTTTCTAGGCAATAATATAATAAGATATTCCAGTTTTTCTCAATCGCGTACAAGAATTCTTTGGAACAATGTTGTCGATTTTCTAAACAGAGTCCAAAAGAATGAACTCTGTGGCCTTTCGCAAAACAGTAAATGTGTTTTCAAAATGTAGTTGCCTTCTCAAAACATAAATACGTTATTCAAAACTATATTATACCGTAAAAATTGCAAATACATTCCTCAAAAGAACACAACTGCCCACAAAACAGTTAACTCAACCGTAGTCCAAGCAGACAAAACATAAAGTTAGTTTGTCTTTTAAAAATCCCAGCAAATCAATACATTTTATTTGCAGTCACTAAATCCTGATGATCAAAATTAGAACTATCAAAAGGTGCAGAATTATGGGTAATTACTCTCCTCTTATGCATATTTCACCAAACGTCTACATCCAATCAAATATTATTCCTAATGAAGAGGAAAATGGAAAATAAGCACATTGTGTGCAGAATATTCACCACTGGTATCATCACAAGCCAATTCCATGTATTCAATATATAGGCTCATTTGCTCATAGGTTAATAGACTTTTCATCAGCAAGCAGAAACACAATCCCCATTAGAAAAAAGGACAGGTGAATACTGTGGAGGAACACAACACATATGAATTCATAGGCCAGGGATCATCAATCCGCTTCAGCCACGGGACAATTTTATATTGAGTGGATGGTTGTGGGGCCGGAACATAATCACAAAAAATAATTTGGTAGACTGCAAATTGACCGCAAGAAGCCCAAACAAATATCATATTTCACTAAAACATAATCATTTCATACCTTGCTTACGTGTGTATAAGGTCACGTCTCTCTATTATGCGTGGGAATAGTTGGGAACAGATTCCTGAAATTAAAACCATTTGGAGTTGATTTCCTGGTGTTTTTACAGTCTTTTATGTCCTACAATGAAAATGTACAAAATATATATATTTAAGGCGATTTAAAACCACCTGCGGGCCACCAGTTGGGGAAACCTGGTATAGCCCTTTTTTTTCTTTTTTGTAAAATTTTTTACCTTTATTTAACAAGACAAGTCAGTTAAGAACAAATTCTTATTTTCAATGACGGCCTAGGAACAGTGGGTTAACTGCCTTGTTCAGGGGCAAAACGACAGATTTGTACCTTGTCAGCTCGGGGATTTGATCTTGCAACCTTTCGGTTACTAGCCTTAATCCACACCAAAGCAAAGTTCCGTAATGGAAGGTCACAATGTTGGAGATGACGACTTAGCAGCAACCCAAAGTTACTTAGAAGTTGAACTATACGCCAGCCGGAGTGATTGAGTAGTTTAAGTCAACGAAGTTAATGCATTTTTAATCTATTCATCATTTCTTCATAATTAGTAACTATTAAGATCATCAACTGAGGACAACTTTCAGGTCGCATATCAAAAGCAAATTATACATCATCAACACACTAACGTCCCTTTGATTGTGCTGCATATGAAGTCTTAACTAATGACAGGGCCTAGCCATCAGTTTAGCTCCATTAAATCAGCCTGCCCAAGTTAATGTTGGGAGGTGTTTACAGATTGATTTGCCTAATCTGTTAAACTACACCAACAGTCAGCATGGTGCAGGTCAGCTGCCTTAATGCAGCCAGTAGCTTCTGTGTGAGTGTGTGTGTGTGTGTGTGTGCGTGTGAGCGTGTGTGTGTTAACCAATTTCACGCCCATCTGTCACGCACAGTTAAACTTTCCACCAACACATTTTTTGGCAGAGAGACCCCAGGATACTCACAGGGTACGTACAGGGGAAGTGGAGGAGGAGGAAGAGGACAGGGGCCGAACAGTGGTTGCCCTTTCTGGTGTCGTCAGGAAGAATGGCAATCCTCAAGTTCATTCGGCGCGATTAAACCAGAGCAGGAACTTTTCTTCCCAGCTAATTATGTGGAAATGGCAAAGACAATAAAGCATCTGGTGGTCTTTCTTACTCTTTTCAATGTTGCTCAATATTGTGACAGGCTCATGCATTGTGTCTGAGCCTCCACTCCCTGCATGGATCAGCCTGAAAGCTGGGGTCAGCAGAGAGCAAATAGATGAATTTATAACTTTTGCCTTTTCACGTTGCGAGTGGAGCGGAGGATATTGTGTCCCGTCTGCCCCCCTCCCCCCCTCCCCCCGCTGTTCCAGTCCAGAGAGCACCACTCAGTCTCAAAACAGGGCCTTTTCTCCCCCTCCATACCACCCAAACTGAATCTGGCCTCCCCCATTCTCAGCAGCCCAGGACATTGGTACTGGCCCTCCTCCCTTATTCCCCCCAGCCCTATCATGGAGAGCGATGAGGGAAAGGGGGGAAATTCTGACACACAGAAGAGGGTGGTGGCGGCAGGGGGAGTCCAAAAAGGTCCAAGCCCCTGTTGATTGGCAGACAGCCCTGACCAAGGCGTTCTCTTCTTAATCCCTGTCTGAAGGAGATGCCAGACATCGAACAGAATAGTCACAGTTAAGCCAATCACAATGGACAGGAAGTAATGTCTAAAAACAATTTGTTATTCAACTCCATGGGACGGGATAGCTAATGTTCTCATCAAGGGTATTGAAAAACATATTATCTCGTTGAAGAATTGTAATATGGAATTATAGCAGGTGTTTGCGTAGGACTCTTGAGACAGACACTACATACTTTTAGAAGAAAGAGAAACACAAAAATGAAACAATACACTCTCTTTTAGATGATCAGTCCCCCAATGGACTGATTCCTGGAGAAACATAGTGAGAGAAGATAAGAACGCATTGAGGTCCTCAGTGGCTGGAGATCATTGACATTACTATGGAACACTTGAAAAGGAGATCATTTCCCACCCCATTTGAGCCCTTCAGCTCTCCTTGTCCATCTTTCTTCCTCCAATCTTCCATCTCTCCTCAACCTGCTCAACTCCTCCTCCATTTCTCCTCTTCCATCTCTCTTCTTCCATCCCTCCATTTATCCTCCTCCACCACTTCTCCTCCTTCCTTTCCCCCTTAACGGGGAACTGCACCTGCTGATTTGGCCTCGTTTTTTGGCTTGCTCCTCAAGAAATGCTGGCGGCCATGACAGAATCCAAACGTGAGTTGGCTTGAGGGTGTGGTTTGATGTGGATGTTTCTTGGGAGTGTCACCAACAAGACATGCCTATCTGTCAGAACCTTGCCCGCAGCTGTTTCCTTCCACTCAATCACAACAAACAAACCTCCTGCAGGTTGGTTTCAATAACTACAGGCAGATGTATGGTGAGATGCCAGAAGAAGCTTTAAATAGGTCAGCAGCCAACAGAGTAATATGAGAAGAATGCAATTGCTTAATTTACAGTATGTAGATATTCTAAGTGATAACTTTCAAATGTAGTAACAGGTCCATGTAGAATAAACAACCCTTTACATAATACCATAGAAGCAGTGTCATGCTAATATAACAATGTGCATCTTTCATTCCCAGCCGATACAGACACTGTGCCTATCGGCATTTTGTCTGGTGGTAATGGTAAAAATACCTTGGTAAAAATAAGTGGTCATACTGTACCTTCCTGTGTGGTGTCCCGTATACAACAGGAGTTCCCTGATCCTGGTGCAGAATAGACAGGGTTTCTCCCTCCCATATTGACTGATACCATTCAATTCAATAATAAAAAAAGACAGTACAAGTAAAAGTTGTATTTAATAAAAATGTATATGCAGAGTGATAGGTATCTCTCCATTCAGAGACACAGGTATCGAGACCATCTGTCAGTCTGGACTTCATCACATCATCTTGCAAGTCTCCAGGTGCTGGCTCCATACATGTTTCTGTGAACACATAGTCACTATTCTATTACCAATGGCAGTTAGTACCTTACTGTATTACCTATCCTATGTTAAAGTTTGAACAGGTCCGATAAAAACTACACAATTATGGTCTGGCAAAAGCCCCTCCACTCCATCTGTAGAAATAGGCAGAGTTGAGTCAGTGTTCACACATAGAATGAAAAGTGTGTTGCTATTACTGGACAGTTGTGCTGTACTGTATTATTAGTAATCACCTCATTGTGGATGTGTTAGGTGGATGTGTTGAGCGCCAGGTCTCTCCGCATCTCATGCATCTGTGAACACATACAGTACACACAGTCACAGTTCTATTACCAGTGGCAGTTTGGGATAGGTGATATCTGACACACAAATATATACTATGTTGAAGTTTGAACAGGTCAGACTAAACCTACCTACATTTTGTTTTCCCCATCGACGACTGGCAAGAGGTGAAGTCTTTGCCAGAGCCCCATTGATGAGTATAGCAGTGTAGATCGGCTCCTGGCCCCTCATCAAAGATACTGGTCGGTCACACACATACACACACAGAGCACTGATCACATTATCAATGGTGGTTATGATTAGCCTGGTGGAACCAACCTGATCGCCTTTCTATTTCACTTCAGATATCATCCAACGTGAAGTGAAATAGAATGAACACAGCGATCAGGCTGGTTCCACCAGGCCAGGTAGTGCCCTGGACATTATATGCATCTAAGAAGCAGATAATTACCAACAAATAATGTCAGTTTACATAAATTATGTTTCACAATTGGTTATCGAATGTATCAAAAGTAATGAACTGGGTTACCTTCGGTATTTGTACAAATTATGAGTTTGTGAAAGCTGGCGCTGCTGACAGGTAAAGGTTGCTGGCCGGATGAGGGGCCCCTTGCTGGTCTTCTCTATGCTGCATGTTCGGCTGCAAACTAAAGGCGTCTCTCGAACAACTGCAGCAGGCAGTCATATGAGGTGGTGTTGACTGGGAGGGCCTGTGATATGGTGATATAATAAGAAAGATTTTTGCTAATGTACTTCACAACCAAAATGACTGTACTAGTTGTATCTGCTTGGCTGGGGAATTAACCTACTAGTTTCTCAAGCCGGGTATTTTTTTATAGAACTTTTCACATTTGACATAATACACATTACCTGACGTTGTTGATGAAGTTGTCTGTGGATCAGGGCAGCAACTCGGGTCACTATCAGAGGCCTCATGACGGCATGGCCTTTTCATAGGAGTCGAGGGAGACGGGCATCAATGGAGGAGGTGTCACAAAGTGCTTGAGGCGTCGCTACAGACACCCTGGTTTGATTCCAGGCTGTATCTCACCCGGCCATGATTGGAGTCCCATAGGGCGGCGCACAATTGGCCCCAGCGACGTCTAGGTTTTGCCGGTGTAGGCCGTCATTGTAAATAAGAATTTGTTCTTAACTGACTTGGCTAGTTAAATAAAGGTTACATTTAAAAAAAATATATATATATATTCAAAGGGATTAGTTGGTTTTTAGGGGCAGTCACTGTTTAATTAAATGTGCACTTCATTAATGTAAATTGGGGGGCTTTAATGCCCTTGTTGAAATTCTGAAGAAAGTGCAGTGGCCTCAGGAAATGCTCCAGCATCATTGCAAATTAGATTAGGGGCCAAGAAAGGCAGTCAAATTAGAATGATAATGGTTGATATGCCTCCATGACAGGCATGACTATTCAAGGATCAATGGAATGTCGAATGCTTTCGCAGCCCACTCTCAAGGCTTGGGACAAACGTCAGCCTACAGATGTGCCTTTTGGAAGCACTTTAAATTAGTTTAATTTGGTAAATGGTAGGGATTTAGAAGCTCTTAGCCTGGCTGTAACAAGACAAGAATACATTGAAATGTTTTGCCATTCCTTTTATTAGCATAAAATGCGATTGGGCTGATTTGCATTCCCAACAAGTCAACGTTTTTTCTTCATCGTTTTCTTTTTTTTTTTTTACAAGATTGCATTTCTATCCACCATCCCACCACCCTCTTCTACAGAGTTTAGAATGAACACTTTTTAATGGCTGCTTTTTTAGTCACCTTAATCCTTTTAAAAAGGGGAGGTTGACTTTATTCCAACTAATCAAATCATAGACACCAATTACAAAGTCATTTTGATTAAAGCCCAATAACTGAAATAAGGCTAAGGACAATCATTGCCAGCCGAGACTTTAAACCTTTCTTTGTTTCGCCAGTTCCTGTCACTTCTCCTTGATGTGTGAGGAAGGTGGGATGAGAATATGAGAAATATAGGCAGCACTCGCAAATAAAGTATAACTTTGATTTATTTGTCCATTTCACCTGTCGCTAGAAGGATGAGAGTGTTCAGAATCCAACACTACACAACAGTATTCCGAGAACGTAAAGGACCATGAAGACAGGCAGCGGCAAACTGCGCCCTGTTCACCGGATGCAAACGACTGAGGTTGAACACTGGACCGTCTGGTTCCTGCTGCTCTGTCCCTTAAGCCCCGACATACCAACAGCTTTGATTCAGCCTCCATTCTTCCAGTAATCTGACATCACTGACTTAATACGTTTACTCTGTGGGTAAACAGTCTGACTTGGGGCTCTTCTGATGGGAAGGCGACAGAAAGGGGTGGTCTGGGAGGGGAGGGGGGCTAAGAGCATTGGTCGGTGAGAGGAAGTGACTTTTAAATGCTGTGTTCCCTCCACTTTGGAAAAGCAAATGTTAGGATGAATAGGGAGTGCTGTGCTGTGCTTTGCTGTGCCCACAGACCAAGGCATAAGCAGTATAATGAGGATTTAGGATGGAATTATTTGAATGTTTTTTTGAATTAGAATTCAAATGAGTTTAAATTGATCCTAATGCAGAGTTCATTTATTGTTTTAGCTTGGTGGTGTTCTTTTTAAATTACTGTGCTATATTTCATGTAAAATAAAGCATATAATTGGCACCTAAAACATTGCAGTCTTTGACAACTGTATTTGAATATCATCTTAACTGTTCATTAACATGACAACCCCATCCCCAATGACCAGGGTAAAGTCCTCATTATCCCATCCCTTTACTACAGTCCACACATTCCCAGAATATCCTCGTGAATATTCAACAGCTCATTAGGATCACCATGGACACCCATCTGTGATCTCCACAGCAGCTGCAGGTGGGTGGGAGGGCAGGAGGGTCCACCAGTCCATGGAACCTCTGTCTCTGGCTGCATTATGAGCCCGGAGCAGAGGAGGTGAACAGGCAAGAGTGGAGGTCCGAGGTGCTGATTTCTACGTTACAAGTTTCTATTGGCGGCCATTTAAGCCTCAGTTTCAAGGCACGTCTACAGGTAAACAGGGATGACAGACCAGGACATATGCCAGGCCAGACCAGTCTAGGTCCCTTAACCTCAATTCAACACCTTAATACTACACTGTAACACATTGAGAACAGGCTTCCTGTGGGGTATTGGATAACATCCATACACTGTAAAAAGTAACTACCTAAATCATAAAATCTCCAACGGTCAGTAGAACTCAAATCATAAAAGTGGTACTAACTCAGATATCAATAAGATTTCTTATCACTTAATATTTTTGAATACTGTTAACAAATATTGGGTTATTGAGTAAATATAACTATCTATTTGTGTTCTGCTAACCTAAAGTTGAGTTCTTACAAGTTATGATTATTGAATATTTTAAAGTCAATCTAACATTTATTAAATAAGTTGTTTTTACTTGATTCTATTACGTTTGAAGTTTTTACTGAAAATAATAAAAGTAGCAGTCAGACATTGAATTTTGAGTAAAAAACACTTCATTTAACTGTCTTGTGCTGATATAGAATTATTAGGTTTTTGCCATTTATGAATACTTAATAGTGCCACGTGGCTCTGTTGTTAAAGGATTGTGGGTAATTCAAAATGCTTAGACTTTAAGAGTCTTTCAAACAACGTTGTATGCGTGTTTGAAGAAAGAAAAGTATGTTTCTAAAATAGTTTAAGCAGTTTGTTGTGCTATGAGATGCAATTGATCATGACGTTAAATAATGAGACCAGCCATTCCCACCATCAACAAGGTGGGGACCACTCTTAACGACAGAGGCAAATGCAGAATCATGTCATGTTTCCAGCTCTACCTCCAGTTACTGCTAGAGGAACGAGCACTGTGCTCAACAAAGCCTGCTAAGGTGGGTTAACATGACAAACGGTCAAATACATAAAACATGTTAGACACGGCCACTGAAAATTACTAATCAGAACTACTTACTACTTACACTTCAATATTTAAGTAGAAGGGACCCGAAATATTTATGTTCAATACAACAAATATTCATGTTCAAGTAACTTTAATTGTTATAGTTCAGAACACATCATGCAATTTAGTGTCAAAAAGTTCAGAAAACACAAAACAGTAAAGTATTTACAACTTAAAAACCACTTGGGTGACGATGTCACTTCATTACTTTAAGTATTGAACACTGCTTACTTTGAGTTGGGTTACTCAAATGGTTCTAGGCAACGGGTTTCCACCAAAAGATCTTGTTAGCAGATCTAATTGCTTTATACAGTGCAGGCTGTTTGAAGCAAAGCAGAGCAAAGCTACTGATTGGAAATGGAAAGACATCCATTTATTTATTTCCATTCATTTTGAGTGGGTTGTGGATTTATATTCTCTCGACACAGCGAAATGCACTGATGAGACACAGAGGAAGCACCATACGCTGCATTCATCTCACTGGCACTGTGAGGCTCAGGGGAAGCACCTTCCATAAGCAGCTACTCTGAGGGGTTGAGCGGAAAGCAGACCTGGGCTGAGATGAGTGGCAACTGGCAGACCCATAATTAATCAGCTTCCAGTGTAATTAAGGTGTCCATCAACAAGCAAGGCTACTGTGTCACAGTGTCTGTCCTGCAGCCCTGCTACCCTGTAGCTGTAGCATCGTTTCAAACAGACCTGCCGGAATAATGAATTAACCAGTAACTGGCATAGTATTCAATTAACAGCCTATGCATGTTAACAACATGTAGTTAATTAATCCCTTTATCACCAATGACCAAGGCAGGTAGGTATGATTTATTTTTTTAAATGGCATAGGTTTTAACTTCACTGTACAGCCCACTACTCTAATATTGTGAATCTCTGGGTTTTCCGCCAGAACAGCCTCAATTCGTCGGGGTATGGACTCTACAAGGTGTTGAAAGCATTCCACAGGGATGCTGGCCCATGTTGACTCCAATACTTCCCACAGTTGTCAAGTTGGCTGGATGTCCTTCGGGTGGTGGACCATTCTTGACACACACGGGAAATTGTTAAGTGTGAAAAAAAACAGCAGATTTGTAGTTCTTGTCACAAACCGGTGCGCCTGGCACCTACTACCATACCCTGTTCAAAGACACTTAAATATTTAGTCTTGCCCATTCACCTTCTGAATGGCGCACATACACAATACATGTCTCAATTGTCTCAAGGTTTAAAAATCCTTATTTAACCTGTCTTCTCCCCTTTATTTACACAGATTTTAGTGGATTTAACAGGTGACATCAATAAGAGATCATATCTTTGACCTGGATTCAACTGGTCAGTTTATGTCATGGAAAAAGCAGGTGTTCTTAACGTTTTGTACACTAAGTGTATGTTGCAAGCAATAATTTTATCATTAAACGTGTCTTAGTATTTTGGAGAAAAGATCTCCGCACACACAGTCTCACTTCACGACACACACAGAAGTAAATCTATTATTTCCTACTTTCTCAATAACGTTCAGCAATCTCATCACACAAACACAAACACTCTCTCTCTCTCTGCGGACATTCCCTGGCAAGGATGCATGGTTCCCATAGCGGTGGATCAATGGTAAAAAGTGGAATTAGTCATTCTAAATCATGCAGCTGTGGTCGAAGAGAGCTCCTCCAAAAATCATTAAACAATCATGTATTCCCATTGATTTATTCTAAATACCTGAGCATGGACAAGATTAAAGCAGAGGAAGAGCAAGCTAATGCAGATGAAACTGCTGAAGGATGGGAGGTCCTCTGGGACAGATTTTGTCCTAATCAGGGGGAAACAATACTGCTGCAATTACCAGCCTACGCAGGTCTATTAAGGCTCCTTTACTTGACATATTTATGTATTTCAGATACAGCCGGGCACATTAAATGGAGTTTACTCAGGCACTTTTACATCTCTGTTGTAAACATCAGATAAGCACAGGGACAAGGTGAGCAACCCCGCTGGCCGGGCTGAGATCAACATAAACCACAACGAATGAAAGCGATGTGTGTGGATCCTTTATAGGTAGACTACCAATGGAAGAAGAATCCGTATGGTTCGAGAATTATTATTGTCATAATTTGACACGTCTTTATTGTGATTTACTTTTTCACCATACAGCCTATTGGAGACTAAGTAATATTAATTCGCCATCAAACATTGCAATTAATCTACGATCTATACAAATAATAGGGGTATTCATGAAGCTGTACTACCATGTTGGATTCAGCTTGTTCTTCCTGTTATATCTGACTTTTAATAGTTTCATATCCGACAATTACCTAATAAAACATATATATTAATACAATTATCTGTTCCATCCAAACCAGGGCATGTACATTAGTTGGCCGATATGATGGGAAACCAGAAATTCAGAGCAATAAATTGCAAAAGACTTAAATAAGTCCTCCAACATTTCTTATAACTGTGCCGGGGGTATAATAGCAGGGACTTTAAAGCCCTGTAACTCATTCCCTGGGAGGAAATATTAATCAAGACAGATTAAGCTTTTTGCACATTTGCTTAATGTCTCGAGGGAGCCGGAGGGAGGGGGAACATATTTTGAGTTAGCACATCTATAACAAAGCTTTTACATCTTATAAACCGGAGCTGAAGTCATAAGGAGACGTTGCCATCACAAGGCTAAGCTACTCAAATCCTCCTGCAGCAGACAGACAGTGATCACTCTTAGGATGTTGGGGAGGAAAATGCCATGGCAAAGGAGATGGTCTTTATCTCTTGTGGTTTAAGTAGAGATTAAAGTGAAGTTGCTTTTAAAGTGAACGTGTCTTTCTGGGAATAAAGAAATACATCCTCCATCGTTGACTGCGATTATTGAAAGTGGACATTTCTTTAAGCTCAGAAAAATTGCTTTGAAAAAGGAACAACTCTTCTTTCTCTGTTATCTGGGTGTTTTTCATTTAGCTGCAGCTGTGGTCAAAGTTTATTGAGTTGTAACTTGACAGTTGTGCACAGCACTTGGAGACAGTGCGGGGCTTTTTCTCTTGAAGCTAAGCAAAGAGTCATTGTAACACTCAGTGAGTGGAGGTGGCGTGGCCCTATTTAAACAGCTGTGGGTCAACACGGACTCTCCAGTATTTAACTATTGCCTGAAACACCAGCCAGCTTTTCTTGACTTAGAAAAAGCATGTAAAACGCTCATTTCACTCTCTTTTGTCTGAGCAGGGTTGTTTTTCAGAGCGTCTTCATTGGTCCATGTTTTAAAGGGCCCTGGGTTGAATGATGTGTATGACCCTTCAGATTTACAACTGGAGAATGTAATGTTGCCCTGCCTGCCGTCGTTCAGGAAAGACAAGCTCTGTCTGTGACTGCTGGCCATTCCACAGAATTGATAAACCTGAAGCTGTATTATTGATAAAAGGCAGGGGCACTTATAATAATAAGTATTTCAGATCAAATGAAATAGTTCATGCTCCCAAGAAAGTAAACAAGCATATTTAATTGTCAGTGGTAGATAATGTGACATAGGGGTTATACTACGATGTCATAAGGTGCTGATGCTTACACATTCATGCAGAAATGCTTGTGTACAGTCAATCAGCTCCAGGGGATGCAAATGGGATTCTGTGATTGTGAAAAGAAAGATTCTTAGATGGTCGACAGCGTATGCCTGAGGATGGGGTTTCAGCCATGGGAATCTAGTTCATCATCGGGCTCAGTTAAACATGTGTATCCTGCCTCACCATTTTTCGAGGCCACATCACAAACAGGTCTCAGCAGACAGCTGAAGCCTCACAAGCAGCGAGAAAAGAAAAAGTCAATTAAACTTTGATGAAAACTCAATTCACATAGGAGTGTGTGTGTGTGTGTGTGTGTGTGTGTGTGTGTGTGTGTGTGTGTGTGTGTGTGTGTGTGTGTGTGTGTGTGTGTGTGTGTGTGTGTGTGTGTGTGTGTGTGCGTGTGTGCGTGTGCGTGTGTGTGTGTGTGCATGTGTGTGTGTGTGTGTGTGTGTGTGTGTGTGTGTGTGCATGCGTGCGAGCGTGCATGCGTGCGTGCGTGCATGCGTGCGTGTGCGTGTGTGTGTGTGAGTCCATTCGTGTGTTGGAAAGAAAGGCTATGCAGGTGCTAAAACAGTATTTGATATAGGACGGTTATGCTGAAGACCGACTCGACACAAACTTCTTGAGTCGAACCAATGGGCAGATCGATACTTCTTAAGCACAACCACACAAAATGAAAGCACTTTTAAGGGCTGAGGCGACTGCTCTGCCACTGCAATCTGCATCGAAGGCAAGATTGACTGTTCAAGAGGCTTTACTATGTGGGTAATCAATGGGGGTAGGGGTTGGGATGCAATGATTAACTCTATGCAGGGGTTCCTTAGGCTGCCCTGAGGATGTCTGGGACTCTGATAATGCTATAGGAAGACACACAATCCATAAACAAAAGGCGATGTTTAAGGGATTAGTACATACTATTGATATGTCTCCTCATTATATCTCTATTCCTCATTTATGGGCATAGGTACTGTAGCCCACACCTTGTGTACTTACTACAATATGATTAATTCACACCACATACACAGTGGTGCTGAAGCATGCTATATATAGTATGTACTAGGCTATATGGCAGTATTATGATGTTAATGGCAGGCCAGTTTCTAACCATGTAAATATATGTTATGCATGTGTAAGGCAATAGCTAGAGTGTCTCTGAATCAGCTGATCTGACAATCAACAGGTATTTGTGGGTTTGTTTGTTCTCAGCCGCTCGTCAGATCATCTGCAGCATTCATTTGCTGGTGGCCTTCTGTTGACAAAAGCAAACGGATGACAGTCAAAGAGACACAGCATGCAGCCATGTTGGGGAGAAACCCTACTGTTGACCTTGGCCAGATGGGATTTACCGCAACACTGGCTACCAGTAGTGGTAGACATGATGGATTATTGTAATGGTCACCTCAACGGCCTCTTTGTCATGTTTAAATGGCAATACATTTTACCAGGAAGAGGGCAATTTAACAACTTGAGGCTGAAAAAGAAAATGATCCTGTTTGAGGTGCAAATTAAACATGTGTCATTAAGGATGCACAGGTTAGAGTTCTGCTGACATGCAGCGAAGGGAAGGTCGATTCAAACAGACTCAGCTCCCTTTCAGGTAGCCCCTGTTCGGGTAGAGGTTTGTGCTAAACGCTAAGCTACACCTTCTCAGACATTTGAACCGAATAAAGAGCTTCCTTCAGAGTTGCACCTATAACAATCGGAAGACTAGGGCTATGTTTATCCATGTGTTTCTGGCTCTGTGTATCTGTCTGTTGTAATATATTTAAACAGCATGTCAAACAACACACCCACAGCACAGACAAATGTTGCTGAGAAAATTCCACTGGTCTACGGCCAGTTGGCCCTCTAGTTAGTGAGATATTCAGCCTTGTCGTAAGACTCTGATAAGGCTATCGTAATGGTGAGAAACACAGCAGTTGGTGTCGGTGGTGGTCAATATATCCAGCATTCAACGCCACAGGTCTCCCATCTGCCTTATCTACTACCCTCCTAGTCTCTCTCTCACACACAAGTGGTTCAGTGTCCAAATCTCATCCTGCCAGCCAGAGCAATCGTCGTCATCACATTTATCACGAGAAACTTTGCCAGTGATGTCTGGTTCCCACGCAATCAGAACTGAAACGAGCGAAACATCTTTCGATTCCCGTGATTCATCAGCTCTCACGTTGAAGTACTCCAACACATTGCTAACCATATTCTTGAGAGAGAACTATTTGTGCATTAGCTAATTGCCTGATTTTCAAACCTATTGTGATGATCTGATATGATTATGAGAGAATATTTTCACCTTGGCGTCTCAAGCCCATTACTGAGAACAACAACCAGGCGGCGGGTGCAAGAGGATGGAGGGACAAGGAGTTTTGAAGGCGTTCTCTTTCCCCAGCAGGAAGACAGGATGACAAGGAAAGGGAGTGAGCAAGACAGGTTCATCTATTTGGAGACAAGAGTCTATAACAACATGTAAATGAAGTAGCCTGTGCCAACACTCCACTACTTTCTCTCTATCATGAATAAATATTAGTGGTTCTCACTCTCCCTCCAGCTTGTGGGTGCTTGTTCTCCTCACAAAGCCATTTCTGGCATCACATTCCATGTTGCTATACTGAGCGTCTTTATTAAAACAGTGGAAAAGTAGAAACGGGAAGGGCTGTCCTGTTATCAAAGAGCGGGTTGGATGGTAAACACAAAGTCATTAACCTCCGACCTCGCTCGATCACAGGCTGGGGGATGGTGATCTCCTCATCCCACTGTTTGAAAAGGAGATTCCCAGGAGCTTTGGGAGGTTTCAGAAAGAAATGGGCTCATCAAATTGGCTTTACCTTCACAGTGATAATGACAGTTGTTAACCTGTATAAATCTCCATTCATGTTTGTAATGTGCTCGGGAGAGTCCACTCAGAGCAAATACAATGTATTACCTATATCCACAGGGAAAAGAGAAGGAAATTAAATAAATTAAAAGGAAAACAATATATTTGGTTAATCATCATGACAGTTTCCCAATGACTATTGAGATGAAATGGAGAGAGAAGCCATGGGAGTCATGGTAATGTATCGCTCACATATGGTAAGACAAGGAAAATGAGGCGGGGGGCGACAACCTAATGAAACTCAGAGCACCGTGCGGTGCCATGGCTAAACAGGCTAGCGGCGTTTGAGGAGTTGATTTGAGCGGTGTCTCTGGTGACAGACTGCTGTCTCCTTGGCGGTGAGCTTTAAATGGTTTCTCTGTCAGGGGGAATGGAGGGGATAAACTGCACTCTCCAATCCCCAGACCCATTTAGGGAGCAGATGAAAAGACAGACGGACAGGCAATACATGTTCCTCCTCTTTTATTCAGCGCCAGCCAGCTGATAAACAAAACAGCAAATATCCAGTGCATTTCTGACAGCCACTTTTCACCTGCCACTCCACATAAAGAGACAAGCGGCCCCCAAATTCCCATGTCTTTTTTCTCTATCACTGTCACTCACACGTTAGCCTTCCAAACTCTCTTTCTCTCCCTCTCTCTCTCTGCCTCTCTCTTTCTCTGCCTCTCCCTCTCTCTGCCGCTCCCTCTTTCTCTGCCTCCATCTCTCTGCATCTCTCGCTCTCAACCTCTCTCTCTGTATTTGATGGCACAGTGACAGAGGATTAATTCAAGTCAACTGCTGAAAATAACGATTGTATTATGGGAACAGTAATCATTATTTAGAACATGATTAAATATGTCTGCGTCTATAGACTCAGGCCTGTGTGATTTATGTATTTGTTTAGTCAATAGTCTAATGGAAATGATGCCATTAATTATGGATGGTGGTGTCAGAGTGCTGCTGGGAGACAACGACAGAACAAGGCCCTTCCTCTAGTTCACATGGCAGATGTAAGACGACCAATCAGCGGTTTGGGGAATTCCTCAGTCCCAGAATCCATCTCTCTCTCTCTCTCTCTCTCTATCTACTGTTCTTTATCACCCTTTTATTCTCTCTGTCTCTCACACACACATACTCTCTCTCATTCTCTCTCTATCTTTCTCTCTCTCATCTCTGAGTAATGTACAATGTCTCTGGTCCCTGGTTCCTGGCTCTTGTTCCTCATTCATCCTATGTGACTGAAAGGTCTTGTTAATCGGATAGAAACATGCTGCTCTGCTCTTGTTAAAATAATGAAATAAGTCATCTCTTGTTGAGCTGGTGAAATACCAGTCGGTGAAATATAACCGTTGTGGTGGCAAGGGAGAGCTCTTAGCAAGAGAGAACTAAAAATAACTTGCTTCGTGTATCATTGATTGATTGGTAGATTGGTCTTCATCTCATCAATCTCAAACAGGTATTATCATACATTATTTACACTCTCACCTATCTTACCCCATCTCCATTCTCTCTCTCTCTCTCTGTCTCTCTGTCACTCTTTCTCTGAGGGATTGCACGGTCAGCCTGTGGTCTCACTGGGAGGTCAGGGGTGGTCCACAGTCCCTGGTCAAGCTTCCCCGAAGTAATTTCCATTTCAATGTCCCACTTCTAATCTATCAAAGATGTGATGTACACTACACAAAGGGTTTAAGTGCTCTTCATAAATCACAGGGCCCCTGTGCTTTCACCTGGGTAATCAGCAGAATTACCCCTCATATCTCACTATCTGTTGCCCCTTGTGTAGTAACACTATTGGCCAGGCCACAACTGACTGCCTCCAAGGAATTGGAAGTGTGTGATAGAGGATACAGTATAAGACACAATGCCTGCGTTTCAAAATCATAAAAGACACACCCTTGTCCCTTTACCCTCGCCTTATGCCCTTGTGGGAATCGCCGTCACCATCTTGGACAAAAGGTCCAAACGATTAGCCAAACAAGGGAAGTTCGCAACGTAAGCCCGTCAGCCCTCATTTTTGATCGAGTGTGCAATTATGTTCACCTCGGAGCCTGAAACACGCATAATTCAATTTGCGATGACCGCTAAGAAAAATCTGCCGAAACTTAAAACCTCAACGTCAATATGGATAAGTCAACATACGAGTGTAAGTAAAAACGAATGTAAAAAGGTTCAAAATCGTGCTACTAATGACAGCACAAACACGTCTTTTGTAAAGTAATGATGTTTTTGTTTGATTAGCTTTTGGAAATTGTAGAAATAAAACCCTACTTCAAGTCTCAGAGCGAGTGACGTCACCGATTGAAACGCTATTAGCGCGCACCACCGCTAACTGACTAGCCATTTCACATCGGTTACATCAACACATAACAACCATCCAAGACCTCTACACCAGGCGGTGTCAGAGGTAGGCCCTACAAATTGTCAAAGACCCCAGCCACCCCAGTCATAGACTGTTCTCTCTACTACCGCATGGCAAGCGGTACCGGAGTGCCAAGTCTATGACAAAAAGGCTTCTCAACAGTTTTTACCCCCAAGCCAGGTAATCAAATGGCGACCCGGACTATTTGCACTGGCTATCTGCATTGTGTCCCACCCACCACCCGCCAACCCCTCTTTTACGCTACGGCTACTCTCTGTTCATCATATATGCATAGTCACTTTAACCATATCTACATGTACATACTACCTCAATCAGCCTGACTAACCGGTGTCTGTATGTAGCCTCACTACTTCTATAGCCTCGCTACTGTATATAGCCTGTCTTTTTACTGTTGTTTTACTTACCTATTGTTCACCTAATACCTTTTTTGCACTATTGGTTAGAGCCTGTAAGTAAGCATTTTACTGTAAGGTCTACACCTGTTGTATTCAGCGCACGTGACAATTTTCTTTTGATTTGATTCTTGTGTTGTTGATGTCGATCTTAATATTATTTATACTATTTCTTTAAAGTTGAGATCTGTCACAGGCGAAAACCGCCTCACTGGCTGCCCCAGGAGCATTTGTTATTATTTTAACTTTTGAGGAAATTAGAATCCAGCATAGTGGTTAAAACATTGTTATTCTGCTGCTCTATTGCGTGCAATGATGTTCGATGACGGCAGATGGGAAAAACAGTGCTTATTGTTTAACGTAACATATCGCAAACGGACGTGGCAGTTTCACCGCTATGGATTCCAGCTTTAAGCAAATAATCATTAGCTATTTTCTCGGGCGAATAATTATGATCTATTTAATGACTTTACATTGGGATTAAGACATCCCCTATCCTGGGTATTCCATCCAGAGAGATTGTTATGTGGACTGAGTTTGTGTTCAGCTACGAGCCCATATGGACCGCGGTCTGGTTTAGCTGCTGCGCACACCACACACTGCACATGCAGCCCGTGTCTGGTGACCGGGTAAGTGGATGTTTGGTGCTCTACGTACCGTCATTTTTCCCTGTCATAGCGCCGCGAGAGAGAGCGAGAGAGAGGGGGGGGGCAGCAACCTTGGCGTGAAATGTTGATATTTCACAAACAAAATTATGTTTTCAACATTGTGAGAGATGGGTGGTTGTTCCAGTGGCTGCCCTTCCCTCATGCCTGACGCGGGTTATTAATGCGCTCCAGTAACTGTTAATTTCACTTTGGAGAAGTGATTTATGGCTTGACGGAGAGGAGAGGCATAATCTAATTGAGATCAGAATGGCTGTTTCTCACACAGTCACGCCTGCACCCTCCAGATGGGGCACCATGATTAATGCATAATGAGCAAATAATCCATGAAATTAATAAAAAAAAACAATTCTTCAATCACTCGCCTCTCTTCATGGTAGAAAATAATAAATACAAATAGAAATGAGTGTTTTTGTCATTTTCTTCCTGAATAATACTTTCTCTCTTGTTTTTTACACACTTCAGAGGAGATCAGCGGGACAATCAATGGAGAGGAACAGCATAATCAATCTGAGATTGGCTTGTCTGTCTCTACACTTGGTTTATATAACAATAAGGAGGTGCTGGACCATTAATGTCTTCATCTACATGTCTGCATTCCTCAAACCACAAGACAGAGAGAACTGTGTCAACGTGTGGAAATGCCAAGCACTATCACAAGCACCCAAACAAGAAGTCAACGTCAAATCAAATTCGCAGGTGCTGAAATACTTCCTCCTCCATGGCTTTGGTGGATGTTTTTCTCCTTGGCAGTGTGAAACAGGATGTCAAATAGACACAGCAATCAGTGATTCTCAAAGAATCGGACCAACAACAAAAAATGTGTTTCATGAGGCTGTGCGATCGATAAAATGGGATGAAGGAAGCAGAGAAGTGGATATGGACCAGACGACCTGACCCTCTGGATATGGACCAGACGACCTGACCCTCTGGATATGGACCAGACCACCTGACCCTCTGGATAGGGACCAGACGACCTGACCCTCTGGATAGGGACCAGACCACATGACCCTCTGGATAGGGACCAGACCACCTGACCCTCTGGATAGGGACCAGACGACCTGACCCTCTGGATATGGACCAGACCACCTGACCCTCTGGATATGGACCAGACGACCTGACCCTCTGGATATGGACCAGACCACCTGACCCTCTGGATAGGGACCAGACGACCTGACCCTCTGGATAGGGACCAGACCACATGACCCTCTGGATAGGGACCAGACCACCTGACCCTCTGGATAGGGACCAGACGACCTGACCCTCTGGATATGGACCAGACCACCTGACCCTCTGGATAGAGACCAGACGACCTGACCCTCTGGATAGGGACCAGACCACCTGACCCTCTGGATAGGGACCAGACCACCTGACCCTCTGGATAGGGACCAGACGACCTGACCCTCTGGATAGGGACCAGACCACCTGACCCTCTGGATAGGGACCAGACGACCTGACCCTCTGGATAGGGACCAGACGACCTGACCCTCTGCATATGGACCAGACCACCTGACCCTCTGGATAGGGACCAGATGACCTGACCCTCTGGATAGGGACCAGACCACCTGACCCTCTGGATAGGGACCAGACGCCCTGACCCTCTGGATAGGGACCAGACCACCTGACCCTCTGGATAGGGACCAGACCACCTGACCCTCTGGATAGGGACCAGACCACCTGACCCTCTGGATATGGACCAGACGACCTGACCCTCTGGATATGGACCAGACGACCTGACCCTCTGGATATGGACCAGACGACCTGACCCTCTGGATAGAGACCAGACGACCTGACCCTCTGGATAGGGACCAGACGACCTGACCCTCTGGATATGGACCAGACCACCTGACCCTCTGGATAGGGACCAGACCACCTGACCCTCTCCTCTCCCTTTCGCTGTTGCTCTCTCTCAATCCCTCCAGGGTAATGCCCTGGACAAAAGATTAGGTGAAAGCAGGACGAGTGTTAACCTCATGGGTTGAGGGGACAAAATGCAAAACGAAGCATTAAGAATATTACATTTACTTAGATATCCACAATTAGCCTTGAATGGACAGAGAATTGTGCCTCAGAAATCACCATTAGTCTATCCAGAGAATCGGATGTGACCTGTTTAAGTATACTTAAAAAGATGAATGCTCTGTGAAAAGGGACCATGCTAAAAGGAGTGGACCCTTCATCGATTGGCAAAACCATAACGTTTTCATCTTAAAATAGCCACCGCTTATCTGTCAAAATGATCCATAATACTAAACGCTGACACCTTTCTACAGAATATCCTGTATTGATTTTAGGATCCATCTTTCTGCATTATAACCCACCATAGACCACACTAAAGTGCACCTTTTGAACAGCATATTTACCATTATTTGATTGATGCCTCATCATTGAAAGGGGCCATGGGGACATAAGAGTTCTTGTATGGGGTTAAACTTGTTTCATTGGTAATGAAGTGTGGGTTGAGCCTGGAAGGGCTGAGAAAGTCTCTTTGTGTTATTACATCACACTGTTTATTTGCCTAGCAGGACTCTTTCCCATTCTGACCTGCATAGCTTACGTTTCACACATAACCCATTTATACAGCTGCAGCAGAGTGCCTTGGAGGGCCACAGAGCAGGACACTCACTCCCAACGGCTGAGGGAGTTTGTGTACAGATTTATATGGTTCAAACCCACACTTTACATCATGTGAGAAGTGGCTCACATACATCAAGTTGCGTTTTCTTCTATGGTCTAAATGTATGTTTAACAACTGAATTTGCGTCACATTAGCTATTGAGTATTATCTCAACTGTTCAAAAGACGATCAAACATAACTCCTAAAACGACAATATTCACTTTTTTTAATGATATAGAATAATTCAAATATTGGTAGAAATATACATATATTTAGATTTCCGGGCTCTTAAGAACATGATCCCCCGCCTCCCTCAAGTCCTGAGGCTATTTTCAAGTCATCGGATTCAGGTGAAAAGATATCCCAAGGGGGAGGAAAGATTTCAATTTACTTAGAGAGCAGGTCTGTGCTTCCCTCTCAATAAATACCTGAGGATTGGATTGGACACACTTAAAGTCATTGGCTGTAAATGAGAGAGACTGTGAGGTCACCAGACTTTATAGACCCATTATAATCTGCCTGAGAGTGACCCGGTGAAGAAATTGCTTAGAACGTGTGAAGTATTGCTTTGTGGGGACTGTGGATTGCTTTGCTTTAAGACTCCTGTCGTCGTTCCCCGCAAACATATACAGCAAACTGAATTATTTAAGGTCATTGTCACATTAATTATCACACTGTGGGTCCAATGTATTGAACCAGCCTAAACACCTCCTCTCTGGTCTGGGTAGCTCTGAATGACCAATTGATAGATTGATTTCTCCATCTATACAGCTCCTAACTATGCTGATGTTCTGCCGTGTTCTACATGTTGCTGATTGGCAGCTTTGAGTATTTCTGTGGTACAAAAACCAATGAAATGTCTTTGATTCTCATGAGTCAGCGTGTCACAGATGCAGATCATTCCAGGAGATCCATGCTGTTTGCAACACGGTTTGGAGTTTTGGTCTGTCTATTGATCAATAAGTCAACAGCACCAGTCCAATAACTCTGGAAAGCTCATTCTGCATTTCATTCTTGAAGTACTAATTACTTTGTGTCCCACTGTGCCTTTATTGTGGACCTACTGTATTTTAATAGAGAATAGAGGTAACTTAAGGTTAAATTATGTGTGTGTGTGTGCGCGCGTGCACGTGCGTGCGTGCGTTTTCCCTGAGTCTTGGGTCTTCTGGAAGGAAAATGGATTGATCCTTAAGTATGTAATTCTATAATGGTTTACTTTAAGAATGTCTGGCTGGCCTGCTTCTGCTTCTCCCTATGCCATTATCATTATAATTTGTTTATCATTATATTATAAATTCCTCATCTGTCCTTAAGTTGGTATGGAAATCAAATGACCAATTCTAAAAATACAGCCCCAGCCTCATATACTTTCATTGCACTCCTTATTCCATGTGACGTATACTCTATTTCTTACTGAATTCAGGAATTAAGTAGAAAGCTATGAAGCAGCCCTCCATTAAACATAAATAAATATAAAATGATCTGTCCATTGAAAGACGACACGGGCTGTAATTAAATCCAGAAACATTCCACAGAGACCTCTTTCACTTGCAAGACCAAGAGACCAATGCGCTGTGTTGTTTCTTTTTTCATTTACATTCTATATTTTTCTTATTCTGTAAAGATCTAAAGTTTATAAGACACTGTAACATTCATATTAAACTTACTTCGCCAGTACTCAATAAAAGTTGTGCCATACATAACCCTTCAGTGGCCTCCTCAGATGAGGAATGGGAGGACCATCTAACTCAGTGAATTTCATAAACATTTGACTAGAGAAACATTTTAAAAGTTATCCTTTTTAGATAAAACCATACTAACTTATATTCACGTCAGCAAATAACTGAATAAAACACACTGTTTTACAATGAAGGTCAACAGTAGCCTCACACCAGGGAGGCTCCTCAGAGGAGGAAGGGAAGGACCATCATCCTTCGTGAATTTTCGAAAAATAAAATTAGTGAAACATTACAAAAGTTATCCTTTTTAGATGAAACGATAATAAATATATTCACGTCACCAAATAATTGATTAAAACACACTGTTTTGGAATGAACATCTATAGTAGCCTTAACAGCACTCTGTAGGGTAGCACCATGGTGTAGCCGGAGGACAGCCAGCTTCTGTCCTCCTCTAGGTACATTGACTTCAATACAAAACCTAGGAGGCTCATGGTTCTCACCCCCTTCCATAGACTTACATAGTAATTATGACAATTTCTGGAGGACATCCTCCAACCTATTAGAGCTCTTGCAGCATGAACTGACATGCTGTCCACCCAATCAAAGGATCATAAAATTAATCTAGTACTGAAAGCATAAGCTACAGCTAGCTAGCTAGCAACGACTGCAGTGCATAAAGTGTGGTGAGTAGTTGGCTCAAAAAGAGAGAAAGACAGTAGTTTAACAGTTTTGAACAAATTAATTTCTAAAAAAATTAAGGGGAAGCAGCAGAGAGTGAGAGAGAAGGAGAGCTATAATTTCATCATATTTTTTTCTTCTTAGTTTACCTTTCACTTACTTAGCTAGGTAATACAGTTAATTTAGCCTACTCAACAACCTGACTCAAACAGAGAGGAATACTATTTATGTTAGCTAGCTGGCTAAGGCTATCCAACACTGAAACTCTTCCAAGTCAAGGTAAGCTTTCGGTTTTATTAAGGTATTGCCACCGGGGCCTGCCTGTGTAACTGTTAAACTGCTTGCTGTACACAGTCCTGCATGATTGTACACATGGATTGGATTGTGTGTTTACTAACACGTTAGTTCTAGTTTGTTGACTATAACATTAATATGGTGACAACTATGTTGTAGGCTGTGTAGAGGTTAGCGGTTATGGTATGAAGGTTTGGCTTGGAGAGGTTATTGCGCCTGGTCACAGACAGCTGTGTGTTGTGCTGTGAAGTCCACAAGTGAAGGGAGGGGCAGATTGCATAGATTTGAGCAAAGGGATGGTGCTATACACGGCTGCTATGAAAATGAACTGTATGTGCGAGTGATCAGATTCAGGCAAGAGTGTTCAAGGCGATATTGAATGTGTCACTCTCTGTCACCTTGACTTCTCCAATTTGTCTCTTGACCTGTGGCTAGGTTGTAGCAACCTAATGATGGGTATAGAGCAAATTCTAGTTTAATATATAGTAGCCTAAACATATCGATGTTACATTGAGCTAGGTGAATGGAATATGAATGACAGTCATCCAATATGCTGTAATAGAAAAAAGGCCATGCTCATAAAAACATTTTTTTGTCATCCCTAATCTTGAACGGCACCAACCGCCACTTTAACCCTTCCAATGACTTTCCCAGTATATATCTGTAGTAGGTGACAGTCAGCTAGGATCCCATGTTGAGTTTGTGTGATGGGGGCTGGTGGTGGGCAGAGAGAGGAGTTATCAACCCCCTCTTTAACATCCTACAAAGCTGTGAGACAAATTGTGACAAATTGGTATTTTTCCTCTTTATAGGATTACAAAAGGGCCTCTAACGGGCGTCTCCGTGGGCCAGAACCAGCAGACAGCAGCAGCAGCAGGGAGGGAGACACGGGCTGTTAATGAACAAAGAGGCTCAGGGAATTAGCTGCCAACTGCTGTCAGGGTCAGTCTCCTCCTTACCCTGCAGCCAGACCAGGCCATACGGCGACACCCCAGGACAACTGACAACCTCTGATCCTTGACAACCTGATGTGCAGTGGTACATTAATGCTGCTGATGCTGTTACTAAGGTATACTCTTATGATATTGACTTGAGGAGTCAAAGTATTGCAATGATGCCATAAAGATTTAGAGGACGTTGTTAAGTTACCCTTTACATTTTTGACAGGTTTTGGCCTTTGGATATTTTGAGAATAAATGAATTTGATAAATGAACAGGCACCTGTGAATTTATATCTAGATATTGAGTTAAAAAGTATCAATTAAATCTATCCCGTCTAGGGGTCAGTAAGTGAGTAGGTCAACAGAGCATGATTGAGATGGTGGCCTAGTTTCTGCCACAGGCTTGAGAGACCTGCAGGGCCGTGCATCCCTGAGAAAAGACAGGAGCTGTGTCTGTTTGCTTGTTGTGTGTGCTGGGAGAGAGGCGAGAGAGAGGCGAGAGAGAGGCGAGAGAGAGGCGAGAGAGAGGCGAGAGAGAGGCGAGAGAGGCGAGAGAGAGGCGAGAGAGAGGCGAGAGAGAGGCGAGAGAGAGGCGAGAGAGAGGCGAGAGAGAAGCGAGAGAGAGGTGAGAGAGAGGCGAGAGAGAGGCGAGAGAGAGGCGAGAGAGAGGCGAGAGAGAGGCGAGAGAGAGGCGAGAGAGAGGTGAGAGAGAGGCGAGATCCCGCCAGCCTGATGCATCACCTCACACACCGGAACAGGGCCTCACAGTATATGGACCTGATTCTGCCTGGGAAAGTTACTATACATGATAGAAACTTGTCACTATTTCCCTGTTTCTCTCTCAAACCGAGAACATCCTTCTGTAATGAAATCATACAGCCTCCTGGAGGCTTAGCTTCTAGTTACAGTACAGAACACGTGACCACATCTTGCTACAGATCATTTGTTAAGGTTTACTAGTCAACGATACCAGAGATACTGTAAAGACTAGTGAATGAATGTGATCATATGCCCCTATCCTCATTCCTCTCATACATGAGGAGGGAAAAGCTGCAGGCCCCATTAGCCTAGATACCTCAGAGAGTATACTAAAGACCACAGCCAAGCCCAGTGCTTTTTTCTCTCTGTATGTACGGAGGAACAATTGCTATTGGTCTTTATTAACGAAGTCATTTGGGCTTGCAGTTGATTTTCGAAAATGCAAAGCCGAATCAACTTCACTGATCTCTCTAGTGTCCTTCCTGCCCACACATTGACACACAAACACAACACACCATATACCAAAAGGTTATGCGGAAATGTTTCTTTAACTGCAAGAGAAGCACGACTTTTCCAACTTTCTCTCACCACTCCCCTGACAGACACTTCTAGGTCTGCACATATCCATATTATAATCGGATTGTTCTTTGTTGTCTGTTGAACCTTTCACTACACTCTCTTCTCTGACCTTGCCATCTCCACCAGAGGCCTGCGCAGCCCAGTCCAACCTGCACTCCGCCTTGTTTGGTTTATTGACTGACCACAGCACCTCCACTGGGTTAAATGGGTTTTCATTTTTTATTGGCAGGCCAATGACTGAGGAGTTTTGTTGAAGCTCTTACGAGTTTAACAGCTCGGGGCATCAATGTGTGTTTTATTGGCTCTCGTAAAAATAAAACGAAATGAAATAAAATCTAAAGAACAACAGTCAGGAGCTGGACATGCCATGACGTCCACTGAGAACAAACAGACAGAGGACATGGGGCTTACACTAGGTGATGATTTACAACAGGAATACATAGCTGCTGTTGATATACTGTATATGCTGATGTATCTACAATTCATACCTTAAACGACATGCGTAACAACTGAATATGCACTTTGTGTGAAAACATTGTGTTACCATGCCACCATTACCATCTTACAAAACGTTACATATTTTACACATTCTTCCGTTTTTACAAAAGGTACACTATACTGAACACTTCAAGTGCCTAACAGAGGAGTGGCTTTACCTGGGTACCATTTAACCATCTGACAACAAACCCCTTTCCATTTCTGCTACTTGGTCTGAGAAAACTGTCCCACCAAAATGACCACTCTGACCAGAGTGAGGGGTCATAGAAGCACAGTGTCAGATGAGGTCATCACAAGTCCTCACAGAAAGAGCCTTTGCTACGTCAGGTCAGGCCTGAACCAAGGTCCACAGCACCAGTGATCTCACCCTGACCTCTGAGTGAGAGGGCCACACAGAGAGAGTGAGAGTGGTTGGTTACCCAGGCAACTGACACAGCTGAGAGTCCTCTGAGATACCTCCTGGGCTCCTGTAGTGTTTTCCCTATCTATCTGACAGGCAGCCTGACAATAAATAAGTATATGAAAGATGAGGAAGGAGGGAGAGCACAATAACCTGCTGAACTTGAGAGCCTCTTATCATTGATTATGGAAATGTCTCTCCCGATGACCTGGGGTATTATGAGTCTTAAGTATTGATTGAATACAACAGAGAAAATACTTTGGCAGTTAAATCAGAGTTTTATTCAATTAGCCTCTCCCCTTCACCGCACAAAATCACCACTGTTAAAAAGGATTTCATTTTTTGTGTATATACTATGTTGTCTTAAAAATGAAATGAAATGCCCAGCAATGTTAATGTCGGGTGACCTTGGGGCGGGTTGTTTGACCTTTGACCTTTGACACTGGGGAGCGTCTGGAGCAGTAGTCATGAGGGTCGCAGGAAGGAGAGCCAGGTCAGGACCGTGCACTTAAGTACCCCCCTCTCCTTGGTCCGGCCAGATTTGGCATAGACAGTCATCCTATGATTTGGTATTCAGATCAATAGATTCTACCAGATTGACTTCATAAGTACGTCATAAGAAGCATTTTAGATATTAGCGCTTTACAAAGTGAGGCTGTCTGGAGTTCATGCTCCTGCCTCTCACTTAAGCTTTCACCAGAGCAATAAACTCTGAGAACATATGGGTGAATCATCCACATTTACAATGAGTCGCCAAAAAATATAACATTACAACAATCGTCTCCACCCCAGGTTCAATAACATAGTGGAGGTGTTTAGAGGCAATGGTTTCAATTCCATTTTCATCCTGAAAATTCCATTACTTGCTGCAATGACTTATTCACAGTAAAGGGATTTTAAAGACATTAGCCCAATAATACTTTCGGGACAGAGTGAATTTCAGGGGGAAAGTTTTAAAATCACTATTTTCAATTGCAGTTATTCATGCAGAAGCGACAACCTTGGGACCACAGACAAATTACTAATCTGAGCAATCCTCTAAAACCAACCAAATGCATCTTGAATGAGACGTGAACCCCTTATTCCTCCCAAAACATCACTGGTCACAGTGAAGCAACATCAGATGTGATCATAATATTACTGTGGCTACAGAGGATGTTCACCTTTTCATCATTTATCATACAGACCTAATATTTAATGCTGTTTCCCCCAAACGCACCAATAGTCACAATGAAAACGCTGTCAATGGCCACATGTGTCACAGCGACACCGCGGTTGCTATTGAATGAGCCGTCTACAGCAATGGAGTGATGGGCCTGAGCAGAGACACACGTTGAAACACATTTGGGTAATATGGGGGAGGGGGGGGGGCACTTCCCTGTTTATCACGTGATGCATTTGCCGGATGGGAAGGGGGGCCTACGACGATGGCGGCGCCATGGCCGTGGGAGGGACATTATGTACATAATTCCCAGGCTGCATTTGTCAAAACACAGGACGTGTATAGAAGCTAATGATCCACATGAAATGAATGACTCCATAAAAAAGAGCAATCCACCGTTCACACAGCCATGACAGGATCTTGGGACTTTGATAAACCGTTAAATGACAGATAATCAGGGGGTGGGGCGTCTCATCATCCCGCCCCACCACCCCCTAAGATAAATACACTATTAAAGTCAAAATTCTGAACGAGAAACTTGCTGCTGTCTATATAAGTCAGAGAACACATGCTGTGAAGCTATTCTAGGGTTACAACGATCTTCTTAGAACAACACATGCTAAATCACTGAAACTCCATCACCAATTGGAGAACAGTTGGGCTGGGTCATTCCATTTGATAGGTTAACTGAGCATCAATCATTATGTATATGAAACAAGAAAAGGGCAGTCTTATGACAGCATGGTGTGAGCATTACAACAGACAGACAGGAGGTAAACGTTCCCGACCTGGACTCCTCCAACACGACTTAGCAACTCCTGCTATAAAATAACACCTCCCATTAACAACGCCAAACTGGGAACTCTACACGTAAGCTTTTGACCATTATTCAACTTACACCAACCAGTGGACACTTTCCCTCCCTTCCTACCTTCTCTATACCTAGAGCCTATACACTCCATATCCCACGCCACACTGCTGCTTTAATTTCATTACGGGCATAACACATTCTGAATGCACTTCATCACCTTTTTACTGCCTCCTTAATTCATAACCCTCACTATACTTTGTGCTGGCAATAACTCCACCTTGGTGAGTGAGGGCTATGCATCCTACGTCGGGGATCCAGACCCAAATGAATGTATAATCAGGCTTTGATTTCCAAGGCAGGCTAAGGCCTCCTCAGACAGCCAGGGCGCAATCTATTACTTCACTGGCATTTTCCTAAGTGTCTGCACCCCACCATGACCCTGATACTTTATCTGTTGGTTTTTATTTTCAGAGTGCATGCTGTCCATGTGTTACTGTAATAGTTGCTATAATTCTTGAGCAACGGGGCTCGTGTTTTATTGTTCCTGAGTTTAAAAAAAAAGGAAGAATGCATTTTATTAAAACCCCTTTGCAATACATTAATGGGCTGACACTGATGTATTTGCATAGAGATGAATTATACTGGGCCGGCTTGACGTGACTTTTAAAATATGATTGAGGAGGTTATTATTGCTGCACTATGATACGTATTAACAGGTTATTTTAGCACGGCTAGTGCTAATAAAATTCCGAACAAAATACTTGGGTGATGAGGGCAGGTTTTTTCACAGCCAGTCTACTGAAGGTGCTCATTTTGTCATTACTTAGCCCAACCTTACCCTTGCCCTCCTTCCCCTATTCCAAAGCAGGAGAAATGACACAGTCTTTCGCCAAGCAGCGAGCGTCTGCGCAGAGCCCTTTGAATAAGGCCATAACAAACTTTAGCCTCCTCATCAATCACAGCAGTTTGTGTCCCTTTTTTTAATAAGAAACAACATTACAGCAATGGGAAGCTGTGCACAGACAGAACAAAGTGAGAATTGGTTATTACTAGTACACGTACACAATATCCCCATAAGATAACCTTTTTTGGTTCCAGGTAGAACCCTTTTGGGTTCCATGTAGAACCCCCTGTGGAAAGGGTTCTACATGAAACCCAAAGGGGTTCTACCTGAAACCAAAAGGGTTCTACCTGGAACCAAAAAGGGTTCTTCAGAGGGTTCTCCTATATCACCTTTTTTCTAAGCGCGTCCAGTCACTGTGCTGGTGTCTCTGTGTAAGGATTAGGTTGAAGTGTGGTTATAATCATGTTTACACAAAACTCTATATTTGAGCATCTACATCTGCTCATAAGCCTGTGAAGAAGCGGTGGCATTGACAGAAGCAGAGAGGAGAGACATCATTAGGGGAGATTATCTCAGAATAAATACTTGAGAGAACCTCCCACCCAGGGTGTCTTCCCCAAAAACAGAGTCAGGGGACAGTCGGGGGACATGGTGATAACACCACAAAGCCTAAAGACTGTAGATTTTATCTGACTGGCCAAATACACACACACACACTCACACAACACCAGGTAAATTCTTCTAGATTCCAGAAGCACCTGTCACCTGCATAAACCCTCATCCACTGTAGGATTGAGTTAATCATCAACATAAGTTGTAATTTATTTGCTCAAGCAGACAGAGCAATTAACATTGACTTTATTTCCAGGCCCTATGGGCCACTGATTACTACGCTCACTGAGCAGTGTAACACTGCAAGAATGAATTAGTTACATTCTTATGGAATGAGGTGCAATCAGAGCTCTAGACCACACAAAGTTTTAATTCAAGCATAAATGGGAAGAAACAGGGGAGAAGTTACAACATAAAGAAGGGAATCAGTCTCTAATGTGAACACTGTGAAAAGCCCCTGTTCTGTTCCTCTCTGACAGTCAATTACTGTGTGGCCGGATAGGTTTTCATAATGGGGGCTCCCAAGGCGCTCCTTATCACAAGCCTCCAAACGGGAGAGGGGAGAGATAAGGCTGCAGGCAAATGTGAGCCACAATTCACAGTGTGGGATCTACAGTCCCCTTTGACACATGTCGTTGTGCGTAATCTCTTGTAGTACATGGTCAACTGAGAGCCCCATCAATGGGCTCTTTATAAATATAGCCGTGTAAGGCTAACACATTAGTCGCACCACTAAATAGCTAATTATTTTCGGCCGATTGGGAATTCAACAGGCAGGGACATGAAGCCAGAGTTAAAACCTTCAACTGTATTGTATATTTGGGGTATTATGATGAATCCATTTGGGGGTTTTGTTGAACCTCAGCAACACTTTCCCAAAAACATGTTATTTTCAACACCATGCAGTTAGTCATCCTGCCATTACATTGCTCCAAGCTAAATGTTTTTGAAGACAAAATACCAGAAATTCACTATGTGGTATAAGAATAACACTATTGTATATAACAATGTATATGAAGGGATGAGGCATAGTGAGGCTGTACAGGTGAGACAGTGCAAATGCCCTTTTTAGAAGCAGGGCATTTATTTAGCTACTAATTAACCTCTCCTCCAGGATGTGTTTGATGTGGGAAGCTGGAGACCCCGTAGCATCTGGGTAGATGTAGCAGGGTAGCTGTGGTTGGCAGAATGGTGCAGGTGAGCGTTGTCAGCGAGCATGCTGGCTGGCAGTCTGGCAGAGCAGTTGGTCAACAGATGCTGCTGTCAGTCCCCGAGGAACACCACCCACCTTCTCCACACCTGGAACTCACAGAACTAGTCTTCTCCACACCTGGAACCCACAGAACCAATGTTCTCCACACCTGGAAACCACCGAACCAGTGTTCTCCAGATCTGGGTTAAAAAAAATTGATTATTTGTTATTTATATACTTATTTTCGGTGTATTTCAGTATCTTCAAATAATGTGGCCCGAATCAACTACTTCTATTGAAGTATTTTCAAATATTTCCCTATAAATAGCCAACTATTTTAAAGTATTTTAAAATACTTATTTCAAGTACTATTTTCAAATACCTGGGTTAAATGTATGCGAGTGTACTTGACTATATAAGTATTATTTTAAAAATACATTCCAATATTCAACTAGGCCTACTTGCCTTTTCAAATAAAACATATCTGAATACTTTGAAAGTAATTGAAATACCCTAAATACCCTAAATAGTATAGGTCTGGTGGTACCCACAATGGAAACCAATGAACCAGTGTTCACTAGGCCTACACCTGGAATCCACAAAACCAGTGTTATCTGGTGCATCAACAAATAGTATTTTCCCCCAAATAAAACAATCTGTGCTAAAAAATCACATCTTATCAAAACCTCACAAGAATAAAATCACCAGTGTTGGAATATTATGGCCTTATCGTGACAAAATGAAAACCATGTCCAGTGATAACTCCATTTCTGTCATCAAACATGCAGTCTTTAGATCTCACCCAGAGTGAGTCTGTATTTAATTCCTCATTCAAAATCCATTTGAAGAGGTGGACGGGACAAAGCCCATGTTGAGTGCTTTTGGTGCTGACTGATATTATAGCACAGGCAGCAAATTGAAAAGCAGCCGCTAAGAATGACAAGTAGCACACAATGGCAGTGGCTGCACTGACCCCTGTGGCAGTGTGAGATGCCGGTTATATGGAGGAGCTATCCCCAACGCCATGACTTGACATCGCCATACCGCCCCCAATCTGAAATACTTCCATTGAGTGTGGCCACTGGGAAAAAAAACCTAGCTACTCAATGTAATAATAATGGAGTGGGTAGTCATCATATGACCGTGTGGGAACACTAACTCTAACCCTATAAAGGTGTGAGATAATTGAACCTTTTGTTTTTTGAAAATTATTTATAGCTGGTGTAAAATATACTGTCCTTATGTTTCCAAAGCCTTATTGCATGCGATGCGTTTTAATGTCCCGAACGAGTATCGGGGCTCTTAACAAAACACCCCCGGCCAGAAGATACTATCGTCATTAAAGGTAGTGAGCGTCCATGAATGGATTAGATTGGAGTTAGTTTCCTTTATTGGGATGGATGCCTTTAACGAACTAATCACAGTTTTGTGCTAGAGAGATTCATGTTCACTGCAAGTGTGGACAGAAGCAGCATGGGAGCAATAGGAGGAACCGAGTAAAAAGGACACAAGTCAAATATTGCCTTTTTCATCAAACTAAAAAGTATAATATGGTAAGCATTTTACTCCAGTACACATAGAAAATGCATTCCAGTCATATTGGCATAGCCTACAGACATGATGCTCTGTATTGGAGTATAGGATCGACAGTAGCCTACAGTGGGCCTATTGCCCAAATATCTAACTTGAACGGGCCGGATGTTTCACGTGTTCGTGATCTTGTCATTTGACGCTCACATAATTTCTGTGAAAACATAAAAACATGCTTAACTGCGCAGTTTCCATTCGGCTTTTCCGCCACTGCGACCGGACTGTGCAACATGAAGGTCGGAACAATTACGTTCCTGTATATTTGTATTATATTTTTTTATTTTATCTTTATTTAACTAGGCAAGTCAGTTAAGAACAAATTCTTATTTTCAATGACGGCCTAGGAACAGTTAACTGCCTTGTTCAGGGGCAGAACGACATGCCCTAGTGCGGTCAATAAATGGCATCAAATATATCGCCTATAGGCTGAATTAGTAGGCTAAAAAATTGCTAATGACGTTCGAAAATATGGCACAATAATATTTATAATGTGAGACATACAAATCCTCATTGTCAGCTGTTGTTCTTCATCATCGCATACTTTTATCAATTAACCTCATGTTAAGAAATGTGGTGGCAGTGTAGACTTGAGACAAAATGGCAGATCAAAATGTATTTATTGAAATCCTGCAGTTGTAGTTGTGCTACATTATTCAAAGAGAAAGTGGACAGAAAAAGTGGTCAACCAAAATACACTGCCACCACATTTGTAACATGACGTTAATTGAGAAAGTTACTTAGTAGGTTATAGCCTGAATCTCAAATGGTTATACAAATAGCAGCCTCTACTGGCACGCATTGGCCTACCTTTCAAGCCTACAAACCATTTACTGCATAACTGCCCTCATAGTGCATCCATGAGCTACAGGTCCTTCTGTGTAGCAGATATTTCCTATAGGCTTTACATCGGAGTAACTAACCATTTCGGCACTCGAAATCATATCTAACTGAGAGATATCGTTGTGTTCTTTCAGTGTCCTGAACTTACTTTTATTTCAAACGGTTTATTGTATATATGTAAGTCGCTATTAGGACTACCATATTGCAAATGTACAATACAATTGCCGATTAGATTTTTTTTGTTAAATAGCATTTATCTCTAGACCTAGTCTATTTAACTTAGACCAAACTTTGATGACACTATCACATACCCTTCTCAATAGGCTAAAGTCTTAAATCTAGCATTTACTAACAGTGAGTCTCTCCAAAATGACTTGGCAAATGCCTCATCTTACTTATATCCACATCTGATAAATTAAATATTTACTAGCGCTGTGAATCGGTTGAGTGATTTCCAATTTTAAAAGAACATGCTGATGTAATCATGCGAATCTGAAGACGCATAGACACTGCGGAGTGAATTTCTAGATTCTTCGACAGATAAATTAATTCTGAACTTTTCAGGCCATGTTTTAACTGTCTGTGACTGTTGGAATATTCTGCCCATCGACTATATCTTCACGCCATCGCACGAGGAACAATTTCAGCCAGATAGACAATTATAATTCATTAATATCGGCGTCATACGATACTGTGAACGCAAGTCCATACTAGTTGTACCCTCTGGGGTTTAGGCTTACTTATTCGATTCGATTTTCAAAAATCTATTCTATGATCCAGTAATCTAGGGAAAGAGTGCAGAACAATTTTATGAAAGCACTGCAAAGTGAATACTGTTATTAATTTACTATAAATTATTATTATTATTTTTATTATTATTATTATAGCGTGGTTATAGGCCTACAACAAAATATGTGCATATTGCTGGTGCTATATCATAGCAAGGAAACGTGGCATGACATCACCAGCAATAATAATAATAACAATAATAATGATTCATATTCACTGTTTACATAAACAAATATAAAACTTTACGCTGCCCTGCAAAGAGCGATTACCCCTACATTAAGATGAATAGTAACAGTGTCTCAAAAGCCTGTTTATATCTTCAAATGTCTTTC